>NC_136264.1:70810104-70880104 GCF_964187855.1 Myxine glutinosa | reverse complement strand
TCTACGATACACCTCCACGAGTCTACGATACACCTCCACGAGTCTAGGATCTACCTCCACGAGTCTAGGATCTACCTCCACGAGTCTAGGATCTACCTCCACGAGTCTACGATACACCTCCACGAGTCTACGATACACCTCCACGAGTCTACGATACACCTCCACGAGTCTCCGATCTACCTCCACGAGTCTAGGATCTACCTCCACGGGTCTAGGATCTACTTCCACGAGTCTAGGATCTACCTCCACGAGTCTAGGATCTACCTCCACGAGTCTAGGATACACCTCCACGAGTCTAGGATACACCTCCACAAGTCTCGGATTCACCTCCACGAGTCTAGGATCTACCTCCACGAGTCTAGGATCTACCTCCACAAGTCTAGGATCCACCTACACTGCTAATTATACCCCACGTTATTGTGCAGGGTGGGACGAAACGAGCTCTGTTGTACAATGTCTGCATCGGTGGGTGATATTGGATATGCGTCCGCCTGCGTTCGATGTCAACCCACTGTTTACGTTTGATCTCGATTAAAGGTCACATGACAGAGGTAAAACCTCAGATGTTTCAAACTCGAGTTATGATCTGCAAAAATATTTTCAAAGGGCACATGTCCTGTTGCACCCAAAAATTTAATCTGTTGTGGTGCTGTGAACACACGACTCGATTGCCAAAAAGGTAGGCCACAACGCTTGGATACAAACGAAAGCACTTTATTACAAGCTCGCACATCAGCACTGGGCGGGCTCGACCTTCGAGCCCGCATATATGTCCCGAGGCCACGCCTTGCCCCCGGGCGTGGCCGATCGGCCGAAAGGCGGGGCATGTATCTCAGTTCCACGCCCGGACGCTTGCGCCACCCACTGGTGCGCGGAATTATTGATCATTGTGCCCGCCACACTGTCCATCTTTGCACAGCAGGCCATTGTGGTGTCAAATTTGGTTGTTGTTGTATCACTTCGGACAGTTCTCTCGAACAAGCCTGTGACACAAAGACAGCGGATCGATCTCCCAGAAACGACCCAGAGATCCCCCCACATCTAGGATGGTGTGACCCACCTTCACGAAGTCAGGGCCACGTCAGAGTTGGAGAAAGAGAGAAACAGGGACAAGAGGGAAAGGGACGGTCCATGGGGACCAATCGGCACTCTGACCCTAATAAAGCGCTGACCTGACGAATCCGGGTGCAGGACAGAATGGGGAAGATTTTGCCCCCGAATTGCATTGGGGGGAGGAGGGGGAAGGGTTTGACCACCATGAAGAAGCATCCGCGATATTTACTGTCAAGTTTGATTGAAATCCCTTCTTTCGTTCACAAGTTGTGGAAACCAAGATTTTAAATTAAAGGTCACATGACCACCTTTTCAACCCAAAATCGAACCAGTTCATATTTGCATTACAGTTCATGCCAATTTTGTTATCATACCAATTATTACAGTTCATACCAATAAGCCAATCCCATAAGCAGTTATTCTGGAAACGAAAGTCTGGTACGGACGGACAACCGGACGGACAACCGTCCTGCAGAGGCATGAAAACGTGCACTGTATACTAATTTTAATAATAAAATGCTCACTATCACCTTGCTGTTCTACCTGAGCTAAATAATTGCTGATTAATTCTACCTGAGATTTTTCAAGTATATTGCTTGATCTTGTGCGTTATTTTGTCTGTCTGTCTATCTGTCTGTTTGTCTGTCTGTCAGTCAGGCGCCTACAGGTCACAATTTTCAACCGATCTTCACGAAATTTCACCAAATGGTAGAGTTGATCATAAGCAAGAAGCTTATTGTTTTTGGGATCAAAAGGTCAATAGGTCAACATAGGCCAAAGTTCACCAACTTTGTCGAATTTGTAAAATCCTCAATTTTCATCCGATTGCCTTGAAATTTTAAGAAGATTTGTGCTACTCGAGCTGTGGACATTCAGAATTTTCGCATACATCGAAGCCTGTATCTTTGCGTATTGACACGACGGTGAATAAACTATCATGCGATTTACTTCAGGTGTGTGCCTTACTGCCTTATTATTATGGATTGATACTTATTGTATCAATGGATTATCATGTATTCATTGGATTCTTACCGCCGACCATAATACCAAGCTTCCCTACTCTACATTCACTATGCTATCCCTGGTCATCATGCGGTCCGCATATGCATCTGGAGGCATTTTTAGTGTCGCCCCCTTCATCAGTTGTTTTCCAGACAACCACGAAACGTCATCAATAAGCAGTATCAGTTCCATATGCCAAGCTTACCCATTTTCGAGAGGATATCTCTGATGGTTTCGAAAATATTTTGGGTTAATTTCGGAGAAATTCATTGAATTTTACAGTAGGTACGTACGACAAAAGTACATTTTTTACATTTCCGCTGCATGATGTGTGCGTAAGTAAGAGCCTTCAAAACTGACAGGGCCACAGAACCATGGGAGGTCTGTGCCTAGCATAAATTCCTAGGCTGAATTATATGTACTGACGGAGATACCACGCCGCAAAGTCGGCACCGGAGCTAAACATCCTCCTTTTTGACTCTACATGACCTAGTTTGATGTGGTTGTTCACGGAAACTGGCAGGATTTCAGAGTTAAACTCTTAACACAAGGTCAGGCATGTTATATACAATAGAAAAATGCATAGAAATCGTAGTCCCACGAGTTCGGAACTAAACTCATTTTTTTGGCACTATTTCAGGCCTCAGCTTGAGGCCTACATAGGAACTCAGTTATTTCATTATTATGTGTTTTAGATAAGGCCGTGTTTCCAATAGTTGAATCTGCGTTGCATCAATTAAATAAAAGTAGGTCCCCAATCCAATTCCGGCCATTTTGCCAACCTCTCTCTCCCAGCGACGCCATTACGCGCCTCTGCCAGCAGCAGCCGCCTCAGCGCTCGCTCAAGCCGCCATTAACCATGCGGTCAGGCCCGAGGAAAAAGGGGGCGGAACGCCAAGAACAAGGTGTGGCCTGTCAACCAGCCGTCAAAGGCGTGGCCGGTAAGCCCTCACCAGCCAACCAGGGCTGAGGGAATATCAGCGACGGGCGTGGCTTTATGAAGCGCGGAGTGATCTTGGCTCACATGATATAAGCGTGAACGAAAAGCCCTTTCACAGGACTGGTGGGAGAGCGTGCATTGTTGCACGGACTTGTTGGGGGACTTACGCGGTGTTGGAGGCGCGCACATTTGCAAAGGACTCGTGCGAGAGCGGCGCTATTAACGGGACTTCTTTTGATGAGAGAGAGCGCTGGTTGGACTTGGTCGGCAGCGTGCATTTCAAACGGACTGGTGGGAGAGAGCGCATTTGAACGAGTTTGGTTGGAGACGCGCTTATTAACGGGTTTGTCCAGGAGCGCACGCGGACGGGACACCAGCCTCCCACCCCCCCCCCCCCCCCCCGGCCATATGTAAGGTCCGCTTGCGCCCAACGATACACAGAGCTGCCTGCCGGGTTTTTGTCCGCTGAACCGGAGCCTGGACTGGAGCCTCACCTGGAGCCTGGACCCCATCACCGGACCCTCTACCTGACCACCTACCAGCTACAATCCCCGTGTGAGTGTGTATGTTTGTCTGGGGTATAGAATAAGACTGCTTTAAGACTGCCCTGTGTCCTGCTTCTTCTTCTTCCTTTCTTGTACATTCTTTCCTTTCCCCTTTTTGTTTGTAATAAATTCACCTGTTCTTTCTGGTTTCATCTTAATCCTTTCGCTTTCGTCTTTTCTCAATTGAGTACCTGTGGCACGATTAGGAACCGCTTAGAATCGGGTTTAGTCTCATTGTTAACGGCTCGGATCGAGGATTGCCATCCGCTCGGCGTTTTCCATCGTATCCGTGGTTCGAGCGGGAGCGGGACGGCCAGCTAAAAAGACAAGGGGATTAACCCCCCCCCCCCTTGATAAGGGGAGCGCCGACCCCAGAGATCTGTAACAATTGGTGTCGGGAGTGGGATTTGAAGCCCGAACCAAATTTTTTATCATCTGAACAAATTTGGTCAAAATTTCGAGCGGCCGAAATTTTTATTAAGATCTAAATTAAATCGTGCCATGGATAATCAAGGCGATCGGGTGCCGGTGGGGGGAAATGAGGAGATAGAAGAAGAGTTAGAGTCAACCCAGGACCCCAGGGAAGAAGTGGGAGTAATGGAAGAGGGAATTGAAGAAGATGTGGTAGTGGGGGTTGTAGGCGCACAAAATGGCGGCGCCTCGCACATGGCGACGAGGGCCGCGCCCGCTGTGCAAGTGGGAGGGATGAATATCCAGGACCTCATTGCGCAGCTGCAGGCAGCCATGCAAATGGGGTTGGGAAACCAAATTGAGCAATTGGGAAGTCAAATTGGGGGGTTAGAAAGTAAATTGGGGGGATTAGAGCATAAATTAGGGGGTCAATTGGAGGACGTAAATGGCCAGGCCCGGGAAGTAAATGAGGGGTTAGCGAGGGACAAAGCCACGTATAAAATAAAAGCATTGGAGAGGGAAAGAGACCGCGAGTTGCGCGGGAGAGGCACACGGGTACGCAACGAGGTAACGCGGCTTGAGGAGCGCGGGTTAAGTGAGGCTGAGCAAAGCGCAGATACGTGGACCGGGGTAGAAATCACGACCCGGGGTATAGAAAAGCCGACGACCGCGGAAATGGAAAATTTTATGTGAGGTGCGCCAGCGGTCGTCGAGCTTAATAAGGAAATCAAAAAAATAGTGGAAATTGGGTTTGGAGAGATGGCAGGCATGGAGGCATTATCGGAGATTGAGATGGAATGTACTCAAAGTCTGAATTCACATCATGATGCCGTACTTGCTAATCCTTATAAAGATTTGCAGGTGCGTGTGGAGAAGAGGATCCCAAAGGTAAGCCGGGCGGTATTTGGCGCGAAAAGATTTGGCGCAAAAGTGTTTGGCACAAAAGGGTTTTTCGTGCGCTTGGGATCCAGATGTCATCTCACTCATCCAGACTCACTCATCCAGAGTGAGTGATATGTTGATGATGGTGAAAATGATGATTGGAAAGCTCTTGGTGAACGTCATCTCGGGATATGCTCTGCAGGTTGGTCGGAGCGATGAAGAGAAGGACACATTCTGGTGTGCGATAGAGAAGCTGATGGAAAACGTGAAAGATGAGGAAGTTGTTATGGTAGGAGGAGACCTACATGGACATGTGGGAAGGAGTATGGATGGTTTTGAGGGAGTTCATGGGGGTTACGGATATGGTGTGAGAAATGGAGAAGGTGAAAGGATTTTCGAGTTTGCTGATGGAGCTGATTTGTTGATTTGTAATACTCAGTTCCAGAAAGAGGATAATAAGCTTGTTACATACACGTCAGGTGGGTCGACGACAACCGTTGACTACCTGATGGTGCGTAGGCGAGATAGGGGGCACCTCCGGGACACAAAGGTGATTCCGGGGGAGAAGGCTGTTTCACAGCACCACTTGGTTGTCTGCGACATAAGGGTGAAAGGTGCGAGGAGAGCTCAGCGGGTGAAGTACCAACCGAGAATGAAGGTGTGGAGGTTGAAAGAGGTGACAGTAAGGGAGGCATTAAAAGAGAGGCTGAGTAGGGTAGAGGATGATGTGGTTGAGCTTGAAAGTGGTTGGATGTCAATGAAAGCTAGTCTGTTGGGAGCCGTTGGTGAGGTATGTGGATGGACAAAAGGACCACCGAGGCACTCGGAAACATGGTGGTGGGATGATGAAGTTGGAAAGAGGATTGACGAGAAGAGGAAGAAGTTCAAGGAGTGGCAGAAGGCGAAGGCGTGCTGATGGCGTGCTGATGAGGAGGGGAGTGTCGTTGAAGCTGAAGGGAAAGGTGTATGCTGCATGTGTGAGAAGTGTTATGATTTATGGGAGTGAGACATGGGTAATGAACGTAGAGCAGCAACGAAGGCTGGAAAGGGTGGAAATGCGAATGGTTCGGTGGATGTGTGGAGTATCGTTGAGAGAGAGGAAGACAAATGATGAATTGCGAAAAATGATGGGAATAGAGCCTGCGATTGATGCTGTGAAGAGGAACAGGTTGAGATGGTTTGGTCATGTGTTGAGGAAGGATAAAAGTGACTGGTTGAGAAGAGTGATGGAAATGAATGTAGAAGGAAGTAGAGGACGGGGAAGACCAAGAAAGACTTGGCTAAAGATGGTGGAAGAAGAAATGCGGGCAAGGGGGTTAACGAGGAGAGTTGCTGAAAATAGGGCAATATGGAGAAGATTGTCATGGGGACCGCAAGGCTAACCCCCGCTCTAGCAGGGAAAATGGCTTTAAAATGCATGTTGTTGTTGTTGTTTGGGATCCAGGCGTCACCCGGGCGCTCGTAGGAGGTCCGTGGTGCGCTGTGTGAGTGGAAAAGGCACGCGTGTGCGAATGGCGCCAGAGCGCGAGTGTATTACAGAGAGTGAAAGCGAATGCACATCGGAGCGTATGTGTGATGAATGCGGTACAGAGTGTGCGTTGGAAGAGAGTGGGATGGATGAGGAGAGTGTGTGAGAATGCACACCTGAGTTGGTTGTGGAGCACGTGATTCGGTGTGCGACAGGGGATTGCACACCCGTGGGTAGGTGTGCGCTGAGTGGGTGTGCAACAGAGTGCGCACCCGTGAGTGGTACGGAGTACGTACCGGGAGAGTGTGCGCCAGGGTGTGCGGCTGTGCGCAGGAGAGGTGTGTAACCGAGGAGTGTGTGATGACAGTGTGCGAGTAGAATGGCTGCGCAAGAATGTGTGCGAGAGGAATTGTATGGAGACGCCTGGATGTGCGAGTAAGAATCGTAACGCGTGGTGTGAGCATGCGAGAGGAGCATCGAGGTTGACAGGGTCAGCGGTTAGGCCGACGTATAGCCGACGCGAGCTCTTGGGGCGCGGCGTTCTTTGTGTGCTGCGGGGGCCAGCGGGCATCGTTGCCGCGTCGCTCCTGCACGGAGCGCCGTGCACAATTCGGGCCGGGCTCTGCCCTGTATGGTCGGTGCCGCGTCGTAGCGGCGATCGGCACGATTTTGGGGGAGAAAGGCCAGGTCGGACCTGCGCCCCCTGGCGGGAGCGGTGTTCCGACTGGGTGAGGTTGGGTCATCGGGCCGGAGACCGCAAGGGTCTGCGCCGAGATGGACCTTGGAACCTCGGACCGGTTATGCCTCCTCCCCAGAATCGAAACTGCCGGACGGACCCAACCAACAGGAGACTGACCATCCGCATGAATAGCCGGCTTTTCGAAGCCGAGCTGTGAACATGCATTTTACCGCACGAGAGGCTCAGAATAGTGGACCAATAGTAGTCGTGATGGCGATCGTGATGTAGAGGGATGGTAGCTCTACCATCCCTCACATCCTTTTGGGCAGAGGAGCAATAGATTATGGGGTGGCAGTACAAACTAGCCCGGGAGGGTTAGGATAAATGTATAGGGACCTAGAAATGACCATAGGTGACATGAGAGTTAAGTAGTGACAATTGTACAAGTAGTGGGGACGTAGAGTAGAGTAGTTGGATGATAATGACGAGGCAGTGCTTAGTTTAAGGGATGACGTGGAGCACCAGTATTAGAAGGGAGTAGTTCGTTAAATGATGCTGTGTGTATGAGAATCTTTGTGGTGAGGGTGATGAAATGAGGAATTGGAATGAGAGATTCCTGGTAGTGCTGGTGAAATGAGGCAATGCTCGAGAGGGTTGTGTGTCATTGTGTGTATGAGTGCATTGACTTGCATGGTGTGCGAATGGTCTGGAATGAATGGTGTGGAGTAGATGGAGTATGGATTGAGTGGAGTGGAGTGGATGGTGCGAAGGAGTGGATGGGGGAAGGATGGACCCATTCATGAATACCCAGGAGGGTAGTTTAAAAGTAGGTAGAGGGAGTAGGTAAATTTGGTTGGATATTGACATCTGTGGTGCGGAAAGTAGCAGGGTACTGCTTGGATGGGTGCATTAGTGAGTGGAATGGCTGGGCGTGTGGCCTGTTAGTGAGAATGGTTAAATGGGCACTCCGCCACTGATAGTCTGTCGGCCAGGTGAGGCCGCAGGTAGGTTCTGGGAGCCAGGTAGTAGAGTTCAGTGGGGCCCGTGGATCCCGAGAGAGGACCCGGGTAGCCCGATGCCAGAGGGGGCATTAGTGGGGTAAGGGAGCCAGAGGGCCTTCCCCAGGTTAGGGTGAGGAGCTAGGTAAGCTCGGGTGGCAACGACAGTGGCGGAGGTGTGCAGATGAGCGGACCTGCTGGTGAGCCACACGACCCAGCCCCGAAATTGTGCAAGGGCACGGAGAAAAATCGGGGGAGTGGGATCCCAAATTGGTAGAGCACCACAGTATGTTCAATGTGAATTGGTTTTTAGAACCGCATCGTTTAATGATGGCCAATGGATTGGCAGGGCAAGACCCCGGGTAGTTTAAAGAGTTAATGTCATTTAGAAGATAGTTATTCGGAGAAAATCTCTTCGCACCATCTGCATCCACTCAAAGGTGATAGAACTCCACACCAGGTTTTGTGAACTATTTGGAATGTAAAGACGCATCATGACGGAGTGTGACATTGTTTGATATTCCATCTCTTCCTCCTTAGGAGGGATTGATGACGAATTTGGTATTAGGGGATGGGAAAGACAAGACGTTAGCGACGAATTTGTAAAGGTGTAAATTGTGTAAATACGGGGTAGGGGCAAGGGTAGAGTAGGTGACATGGGGGGTGACGAACGCTAGGGACGAGCTTTCTCGGCTCGCTCTCCTGCGCCCTTCATGTCGCATTGCCTTGTTTTGATATGTACCCTTGCGCCCTTGCCCCCGCTGATCTGCTTTGTCCTCCTTCCCCACTCATGGACCATTGTTCTTTTGTGCCCGAGGGGAGTGTGCAGGTGTCCGCAGTTGTGCGCCCGCACCTTTGCTGCCTCCTGCCTGCACTGATGCACCACATATGGACCACACGTTCTGTGGCCTAGCACCACTTAAGGACCACACGTTCTGTGGCCTGGCACCTCTGCTGGGACCGACCATTGTTGCCAGCGGTATCTGGCTTGCGGACCACTGTTTTAAGTGGCACCTATGCCCAGCAGGTGGACCACCTGAATTGGCCTTGCTGGCCATACAAATAATAAAAAGCAGGCGCGGTGTGTGCCCTTTTATTAATAAATAGTAACATCAAGCAAGAAGATCAAGGCAAGATACATCGGCCCAGCAGAGAAGCAAGAAGACATCAGACACCATTTATTATTTTGAAATGTGATGACTGTGCATTTTTGGTGCTTTTGGTGCATTTTTTTTCTTTTTATGGTGCTTTATGGTGCATTTATGGGTACATATGGTATGGTGTATCGGTGCAGTGCATGGCAATGGCATTTTTCCTCTTTTCAAACATCTTTTCTTTTCCCGCAAAAGACAGGTCCTGGGTGACGGTGTAAATAATTAGTGTTTTGTAAATAATGCTCCCCACCAGCTAAATGTTTAGTTTGAAGACCATTCCGTAATTCAGTTAATTGTGGGCGTGAGTCAGTTAGATAGGATGCAACGCAGCAGGTGGGACATATCTAGTGTTAAAACTGTCGCACTCAGGGTGAGGTTAAAAGTAGAGGGTAACTACACCCAAGTGTCACATTAATTTAAAAGATAGCCCTTTTATTTCGGCTCGGGCCGAGCTTGGAAAAAGGGAGGGTGCAGTGTTGCGGTTTTAGAACCCACGCTTTTGTAAATAAATAATTACTTGTAAATATGACATTAAAGGTTGAAGGTTGCACCCCTAGTTAGTCCACAAGCAACACGTAGGCCACCATAGGAACTCAGTTATTTCATTATTATGTGCTTTAGATAAGGCCGTGTTTCCAATAGTTGAATCTGCGTTGCATCAATTAAATAAGAGTAGGTCCCCAATCCAATTCCGGCCATTTTGCCAACTTCTCTCTCCCAGCGACGTCATTACGCGCCTCTGCCAGCAGCAGCTGCCTCAGCGCTCGCTCAAGCCGCCATTAACCATGCGGTCAGGCCCGAGGAAAAAGGTGGCAGAACGCCAAGAACAAGGTGTGGCTTGTCAACCAGCCGTCAAAGGCGTTGCCGGTAAGCCCTCACCAGCCAACCAGGGCTGAGGGAATATCAGCGACGGGCGTGGCTTTATGAAGCGCGGAGTGATCTTGGCTCGCATGATATAAGCGCGAACGAAAAGCCCTTTCACAGGACTGGTGGGAGAGCGCGCATTGTTGCACGGACTTGTTGGGGGACTTACGCGGTGTCGGAGGCGCGCACATTTGCAAAGGACTCGTGCGATAGAGCGGCGCTATTAACAGGACTTCTTTTGATGAGAGAGCGCTGGTTGGACTTGGTCGGCAGCGTGCATTACAAACGGACTGGTGGGAGAGAGCGCATTTGAACGAGTTTGGTTGGAGACGCGCTTATTAACGGGTTTGTCCAGGAGCGCACACGGACAGGACACCAGCCCTCCCCCCGCCATATGTAATGTCCGCTCGCGTCCAACGAAACGCAGAGCTGCCTGTTGGGTTTTTGCCCGCTGAACCGGAGCCTGGACTGGAGCCTCACCTGGAGCCTGGACCCATCACCGGACCCTCTACCTGACCACCTACCAGCTACAATCCCCGTGTGAGTGTGTATGTTTGTCTGGGGTATAGAATAAGACTGCCCTGTGTCCTGCTTCTTCTTCTTCCTTTCTTGTACATTTTTTCCTTTCCTCTTTTTGTTTGTAATAAATTCACCTGTTCTTTCTGGTTTTGTCTTAATCCCTTCGTTTTCATCTTTTCTCAATTGAGTACCTGTGGCACGATTAGGAACCGCTCAGAATCGGGTTTAGTCTCATTGTTAACGGCTCAGATCGCGGATTGCCATCCGCTCGGCGTTTTCCATCGTATCCGTGGTTCGAGCGGGAGTTATTTCCCTGCTTTACGGTCGGGTTAGTAAGTAGGTATTTGGGACTACTTTGACCAATGACCCTAGCTAATACCGACCGGAAGGAGCGTTATAACTTCTAAGGACTTGGAACGGGCAGCTAAAAAGACAAGGGGATTAACACCCCCCCCCCCCCCCCCCTTTGATAAGGGGAGCGCCGACACCCGAGATCCGTTACAATATCTTGCTCACAGACAGACAAACAGACAAACAAGAAAGACATCGTGCAAAGCACGATACTTGCGAAATCCCCTCAAACAAATTTGACCTTAAAATAATTGGTTGTTGAATTAAATGACGAAATCTGCAACGCCTCTTCAAATTTCAAGTAATTCGGATGAAAATTGACAATTTTAGAAATTTGTCCTATGTTGACCTCCAGAATAATTGGTGGTTGAATTCACTGAGTTGATATGCAAACCTTCAAAATTTCAAGTCAATCGGATGAAAATTGACAATGTTAGAAATTTGTCCTATGTTGACCTCCAATATAATTGGTGGTTGAAGTCACTGAGTTGATATGCAAATCCTGTTAAAATTTCAAGTCAATCGGATGAAAATTGACAATTTTAGAAATTTGGTCTATGTTGACCTCCAATATAATTGGTGATTGAAGTCACTGAGTTGATATGCAAATCCTGTTAAAATTTCAAGTCAATCGGATGAAAATTGACAATTTTAGAAATTTGTCCTATGTTGACCTCCAGAATAATTGGTGGTTGAATTCACTGAGTTGATTTGCAAACCTTCAAAATTTCAATCAATTGGATGAAAATTGATGATTTCAGAAAAAGTTGTTGACCTTTAGCCTAATTTGACCTTTTGACTTCAAAATTAATAGGCTTCTTGCTTATGACCAACTCTACCTTTTGATGAAGTTTTGTGAGGATCGGTTTAAAATTGTGACCTGTAGGCACCGACATACAGACAAACAAACAGACAGAATTACAGACCAAACCAACCAATATACTTCGGAATGTTTGATTTCGCAAGTACCAAACAGGGGTGGAAGTAGAATGGAATTCGGTAGAGCGCATACCTCCACCAGGTTGAACAGTTTACGTTTTGTATCTTACTGATGGGCCGGGTCTGCATCCGGACCTTAACCAAAATCTAATCACTTTGTTCTTGTCAACTTCCCAACTCATCCACCAACTCTCAATGGTGAAAAATCACTTTTATAATTTTCGGATCCACAGCCGGATCTTCACCATAATCGACTCAATTCGTCCTTGTCGCACACCCAACCTGGCCACCAAGTTTTGTACAAATCAGTTCATAACTTTTTTGAGATATCCTGCTCACAAACAGACAAAGAAACGAATAGACAGACAAACAGGGGTGAAAACATGACCTCCGTCCACCTTCAGTAGCAGAAGTAAAAATGTGAGGAATATTCATTTCAAGAAAAAGATGAACAACATGTTACGGAGAGGCATCAGGAAGAGCGAAATTAGCCATTGGATCAAGAATAGCATCCACCTGGAATAAATGGAACCGACCAGGTGTTATCACGAAGTACAGAAACATTACATTATCTGTAAAAGGTTGATGTTATGAAGCCATCTGCATCAGACCGAATTGAGGTAAAGAAGCGAAATGTGGACACTGCCCATTGAAGATGTAAAAATAATTGAAAGAACACTGATGAGAATGATACGATGCATGAATGGATTGTCTTTGAAAGAAAGGATATTGAGTTCAGAAATCAGAAAGAGAATAAAAATCAATGTGAGTGAAGAACAACTTGGGAAGAGAAGACTTGGTTTGTATGGTCATGTCTCATGTGCAATGGAGGTCAGAAGATTAAGCTGTGAAGAAAACAATAAAGCAGTAACAGGAGGAAATCCGAGAGGACGTCCAAAAAACAAGTGGATTTATAATGTGAAGAAAGTTATGGAATGTTTGGGTTTGTACGAAACTGACACATTGGATAGATCTGTATGAAGGAATGCCATAATCGATCAACCACCTGAAAAGGAGAAAATGGTCATAAAACAGTGATGGTGGTTTTTGTTGTTAATGCTCCTTTCTACATTATTTTATCCTTGTTCTTCCTGTACATTTATTAGGGTCCATTTGGAAACAAGCCAACCGGGTTTGCTTTTCCTACATCCTCAACACAGGGCTTCAGTGGAACTTTATTTGGCAACAAGCCTGCTGAGTTACCTTTGCTTGGGAGCACAACTTTAAATTTCAGTGAGTAATGCAAAATGTTTAATTTATCTTCAAGCAGTATTTCTTGTCATATTCTCTACAACAGCCTTAACCAAAGGCTTTCTTTTTGTCTTGCACATCTTTTGTCCTGAAAATTATGTTTGTTGTCAAATTTTGGATGGGGGAGAATCTTGAAGCTTTCTTTCCATGACATCTACAGACTTGGCATTTAATATGGAATATATTTTTTGTGGGGGTGAACTTACTTTTCAAGATGTCTTAGAACCAAAAGTTCATTGGAATTATGTTGAAATTACTCTAGATTTTGTTCATGTGACCTTTAAAAGAAACAAAAACCACATTTGACATTTCGAAACAAATAAATTGATCCTTGAAAGTGATGTAAACCGATATCGAACTCAATTCATGGACAGTACTGTGTTAAACTTCTGTACGTTTTCCAGAAGTGTCTCTTTATTTTTCACATTAGCCAAAAATTTTTTTAACAAAAACAAAAGTTAAATTACGACTGGGATTACGGACAGTAAAATTACAGTTCAGTACTTCGTGTAACCCCCACGAGCATTCACGAGAGCACGTACACGTTGAGGCATGCTGTTCACGAGATTTGCCAAGGTTTGGACAGGAATCGCTTGCCATGCAGTGACAATAGCCTGCTGCAATTCATGCACAGAGGTCGGCTGCTGGTCGAAGTGGTCGATTTGACGCGTTAATTCTGCCCACAAGTTCTCTATCGGATTCATATCCGGTGACATGGCAGGCCACTCCATATGCTCTACACCACGGTCAGCAAGAAAGTGTTGGATCATGCGGGCACGATGAGGCCTTGCATTGTCATCTTGGAAGACAAAGTTTCCTCGAAAGGCTGCACGAGCAAATGGAAGCAATGTTTCTTCCAGAATGGCCCTGTACTTGAACTGGTTCAGGTTTCCATTCAGAACAACCAGGTCAGTTTTGCCCCCTGCATGAAAAGCAGCCCAAACGGTCACCCCACCACCTCCAGCTTGGACTCTTGGCACTATACAATCCTTGTTGTAGGCTTCATGCACTTGTCTGCACACTCGGACGTGGCCATCTTGACGATAGACCAGAAATCCAGACTCGTCACTGAAGATCACGTGATTCCAGTGTCCTGGCTGCCATTGACGGTGCTCTCTGGCCCACTGCAATCGGCGCTGGCGGTGTTGTCTGGTCAGGCATGGCTTTCTCAGGGGACGCCTGGCACGATAGCCTGCTTGAACCAGTCGTTGGTTGACTAGCCTTCTGGATACAGGCACATTTGTCAGTTGCTGCCACTCAGCCCTAAGCCGATTAGCTGACTTGGTACAGCCATTGCGGATTAACCGGTGCAGCTGGCGATCATCCCTCCTTGCGGTTCTGCGGGAACGTCCTGGCCTCGGTATTGGAGTAGGGACACCCCTCAGCATTTCGTTTCAGGATCTTTGACACCTGACCTTGAGTGATGCCATACTGCCGAGCAATAGCACGCTGTTTCATGCCGTAACTTAGTAAAGCCACCACTCCATGACAAACAGCATTGTCGAGGTGACGGACCATCTCCAGAGGAAGCGGCAATAACTTTTGGAGACGTGCAGCAGTTGTTTTCCACTAATACAGAACGCAACAACCCTTGTATACCCGACTGTGAAGCCATTCATCAAATGCACCTGTCCGTACATTTTGCCACGCCACCTGTGATATAATCCTGTTGTTGACTTCTTGCTGCGACAGACAATCAGTGACATGGTTCTTTTAACAAATAAATCACCAAAGTGGAAAAGAAACTCACCAGATTGATATACTGAGTTAAGAAAGTAAATCCAAGTCAAGAAAAAAAAAAAATTCCATATTAAATGCCAAGTCTGTATATTGGACACTGAAAATTTCCACATTTGGTTAAATATAAACATATTGATGGTAAAGACTGTTGTTATTTGTAGAAGTTAGGTTATTCCTGATTTTTTTTGTTTTTACAATGTCCTTCAATTCCAATTGGTATATTATGAGAATTGTGATTGCGTCATTTATGTATGTCACCTTTATCACATAGTTTGTTGGTATAATTTTAACTTTGTTTTCCCGTGTTGGGATTTTGACCAAACTTGGTATAAGTACACATTATGATGCAAAGACAAACTGATTATATTTATGGTTTGATGTCAAGACGCCAAACCTTCTGTAGAACATTTTAGGGTCCCATAGGATGTCCGAAGGTAGGTGGGAGGTTTCATAAATTCCTCTACAATTAAGATTTTTAGTTTTGATTCCAATGAAGTATTTCTTATCCACCCTTGCTATTCGGCATATGTCTGTGTTGGTTATCACTTCAGAATGGCGTTTATATTGGTTTGCCTCATGAGTGTTTGTAACATTGTATTTTGTCATTAATGGTATAGTATTATGAATGGAATGATGCTGTTTGGAATGAAAATATAGAGAGATTGAGTTTCAATGAGAAAGAGGAAATGATGTAAGCAAGGGGTGGAGAAGAAGGATTTTTTTTTCTTTTTACCGATCGGAATGGAAGGCTGCGACTTTTATTCATCCCTCGTGGACGATTATAATAGCTGCAGAAGCCGATTGAATTCTCACCAAATCGGTATATATGTATGTATATATACATATACATATATAATGTTGTTTTTTTTGTAATTTTAGGGTACATGATCTAGGCTCGTGGAAGAGCTAGGACACAGAACAGATCAGGACACAACATAACAAAGGGAATGGCAAGAGAAAGGGTAAACGGCAATAGCAGGGCGGATGGAGAAAGTAGACGGAGACAGACAAACAAGGGATGTAGGTTGTTGTTAGGGTTAGTTTGTTTAAATCGCCATTTACTGTTATCTTGGTTTGTTGAAATTGTGACACATTTTGTGCTGTTGACATTGGATGATTTTCATCCCATTCTCTTGGACGAAGATCTTGGAGGAGCTGGGAGTGGTGCAATTGGTGCAAAACTTGGATCAGGTCTTCCTGGTGTAAATCCCTTCACAGGTGAGAAGAAAAGTAAGGATTTAGTGGGGTGCCTGGACACTGTCATTTCAAATTGATGCAAAAGTTTCGTTTTCAGTACCAATTTGAAGGTAAGGGCCGAAAGAACAATTTTGGTTCGAGTGCCAAGCACTCATATAAAAAATTTTTTGGGGGGGGGGGGGGATTTGGATGATTTTTTTCGTCACGAATCTTTCCATACCCACCTGCGTTGTCATCCAAAGGGTCCCTCAACTCTTGTATCAAGTCAGATTTGTTGGTATACATCGTGGAAGCCAGTACGAGTCGCGCCATTGCTGTTGACGAGGTGCTAGTTGCGCCAGATGTTTACGACTTCATTGTTATTGACAGTGGAGTACTCATGCACTCACTTCCTGGTACAACTGTCCAAGGAAACACCTTTTGATTCATATTCCGACAAGGTATTCTGCCCAAGAGTTTGCCACGACTTGAAAAGATCGACAAGAGTAGACATTGTCTGGGACCAGTATTGTGCACTGACAATCAAAGGAGGCACAAGGGAAAAACGAGGACCAGGCACCCGACAATGTGCATCTGGTACTGCCAAAATCCCAGGAAATTGGCAGAAGTTTTTGGCGAACGTTGACAACAAGAAGGAACTGTTCTCATTCCTGTCAAAAAAGATAACAGAAGGACAGTTCCCAGATGACAAGGATGTCTACATCACTGCAGGTGATCAAGTCCACCATGTTGGAAACAGTCCACCAATGGATCAATGCAACCATGAGGAAGCTGACACTCGTGTCATCGTACATCTCCTCCACGCCCTCCAAACATCGTCACTTGGGATGGTTCATACTGGACACAGATGTTGTCGTAATTCTTCTGAGTAATTTCCATCACATCAAGGCTCTGAATCTAGCCACAGAAATCTGGATCTCCTTCAAAGCGGGAAAGACAACCAGAATGATTTCCCTGAACACGATCGCCACAAACCTGGACACGACAACGTGCAAAGCCATGGCCCTCTTCCACGCATTCACTGGATCAGACAGCACGTTTTCCTTCAAGTTTAAGGGTAAGCGATACTGCTGCAAGTTGATGCATGAAGTGCTATATCATTCACTATATCATTGGGTCCGAGTATAATTGTCCAGTTTATTTTAAAAAAACATGTTTCAGCTTACCAGGCCGATGACCCTTGGTCTTTTTTGGTGGATATGCACCGATACCGGCAAAATTATTGCTTCTATGGGCAATATGCTTGGAATACAAGTTGCTTCTCCTGATCCTGAATCCATACATACCTCATATGTTCAGATGGATCATCCAATCAAAAGTTCTAACAGTTTCTATATTTTGCATAGGCCGGTGGGGGGTCGGGAACCCCCCACGTCCCCAGAAGCCCCATTTTTGATCTGAGTGCTTGACACTCAAACCAAAATTGTTCTATAGGCCCTTACCTTCAAATTGGTACTAAAAACTAAACTTTTGCATCAATTTGAAATGAAAAGAAAAAATTACCCATGCACGGGCCCCCCACTAATTGCATTCCTAACCACAGTAATCTATTGTCATTAAGTAACAAAGTGGTATAATTGCTGAAGCTTATTTTCAAACAGCTGTATTTAATCAATGGGCTTATCGATGAATAAGCATTTAAGGTGTTTTTTTTTTTTTTTACATCCACCATCAAAGGTGGATGGAGGTTATGTTTTCACCCCTGTCTGTCTGTTTGTTTGATACAAGTATATTTCTTGGTTGCGTTTGTTATTCCTGTCTGTCTGTTTGGCACTCGCCTACAGGTCGCAATTCTAAACTGATCGTCATGAAACTTCAACAAGTTGTAGAGGTCGTCACAACTGAGGAGCCTATTGATTTTGAGGTCATCTGGAGGTTGAATTTCTAAAATCGCCATTTTTCATCCAATCGACTTGAAAGTTGAACAGCATTTGTACATTGAGTCACTAAATCGGTAAAACTATTTTAAGGTCAAAAGGTCAACTCAAGGTCAAACTTCCAAAATCATAAATTTTCATCTGAAAACCGTCCATTTTCATCCGATTGACTTTTATTTTTATTTGTATACAAGATCGAGGCTCGTGTAAGAGCCAACATCAATCACAAAAAAAACAAACCGACACACAAAACCTAAAATAAAGGGAGCGGCAGACAAGATGGGAAGAGAGGGGGAAGGACACAAACACAACATTTGAGAGCAGGGACATCGGGAGATCTGTGGGAGGGAGAGGGCTTGGGGGGAGGAGGCATGGGAAGGAGGGTGGGGGATGGGAGAGGTATAAACATATAAACATGGACACAGCTAGGACTTCCAGGAAAGAAGTCTGTATTTCAGAAAAGTGGATCTGGGTGTGAATTAACAGGGTGAGTGAGGAACATTAACATAGAGTGAGGGAGTTTGTTCCAGAGGTGGGCGTAAAGAGGAGTGAAGGTGTGCAGAGAGTCTTGATTTTGGCAATTTCACCAGAAGAGGGTTGCTAGCAGATCTTGTGCGACCTGCAGGAATATTTGGGGGATAGAGCTGGGGGAGCTAGGCCGGATAGGAGTTGGAAGAAGACAGAAAGACCACCTACCTGCCTTGGGGTGAGTGAGTGAAAGGCCCTTGGAGTTAGCTTCATCGTGGGAGAGTCCAATGATTCTGAAAGCTTTGGTTTCAACAGCATGAAGACGAGCTAGGTGTGAGGCAGGAGCACCAGCCCAGAGGGGAGAACTGTATTCCTTTGAGCTGCGGATGAAAGCCTTGTATGTGATGAGGAGCTCAGGTGTGCCAAGGAAGGACTTCGCACGATGGAGGATGCCCATTCGGCGTCTGGCTTTGGAGGCCAGCTTGGAAATGTGGTTTTCCCTGGAAAGATCATGGGAGATAGTGAGACCCAAAAGTTTGAGTGACAGAACTTCTTAGAGAGGATTGTTTAGAAAGTAGATGGGAGGGTTGTCCAGTCAATCTTTTCTGAGAGACATCGTAAGAGTGTGAAATTTCTCAGGATTGAAAGACATGTTCCACTTGTTTGACCAGTCTGTGATTTTGCCCAGGTATGCAGAGAGTGAGGAGGCTGCAGACTGTCGATGTGATGGATGAGGTATGGAGCGGCAGAGTGGAGTCATCAGCAGGGAGATAGAGAGGATTTTCAAGAGAGTCAGAGAGATCAATGATGAAGACCAGAAAATGCACAGGGCCCAGAACACTGCCTTGGGGAACTCCAGCCTGTACAGGAATGGGAGATGAGAGAAACCCATTCAAGGCCACACATTGACTTCGACCAGAGAGGACGTCCGCAAGCCATGCTTGGAGATTTCCATGGAAACCAAAGGAGGAGAGTTTGGTGAGCAGAGCGGGGTACCAGACCGTATCGAAGGCATGTGATATGTCAAGGGTGACGGCTCTAATTTCCTTTTTGACATTGAGGACCTCCATCCATTGTTGAGACAGCAGAAGCAGCATGTCCAGAGTAGAGTGACCTGGTCTGAAACCAAATTGATGATCAGAGATCAAGCCATTGGAGAAGAGGAAGGATTTGATATCTGAAGCAATGATGGATTCCATGACTTTGCTGTTAATTGGGAGAAGGCCGATTGGTCTGTAGTTGCAAGGTTCTGTTTTTGCACCTTTTTGTGTAAAGCGGTAATGTTGGCCGATTTCCAAGCTGATGGCAGATGACCTTGAGCAAAAGAGAGGGTAAAGAGAACAGAGAGGCTGTGAAAGAGTGGCAGAGCAGGATTTTAGGACCCGTGGGCTGATGCCGTCTGGTCCAGTTGCAGAATCAGTCGAGGGTTGACAGAAACTTCTCCACCTTGTCAGGAGAGAAGGGCACAGTGTCCAGGAGCAGCTGGGTACGACTGGGTACGGTGGATACAGAGAGGGACGGGTTTGGGACACAAGATTTTGAGGCAAACACAGAGTTGAGGCATTCAGTTTTTTCACGTGCGGGGTCAGTTGTGTAGCCGTTTGAGGTAAGGGAGGGGATGGAGGGGTAGCAAACACCAGAAACAGATTTGTCCAGACGCCACCAGGATTTGGAAGAGGGAGACAGGTTTGAGAGTTCAGTCTTGAGAGTAGAGATGTATTGTTTCCTGGCTCTCCTGAGGGTGGACACACACTTGTCCCGGGCTTTGTGAAAGGAAATGAGATTTCCTTCTGTTGGATTTGCCTTCCAGGAGGCGAAGGCAAGTTGTTTCAGGGCAACTGCCTCACCACAAGATTCCTTGTACCATGGGCGGGAGGAAGGGTATGACAACTGAAGATGATATGGGAAAAATCTGTGCATGAGGGAGAGCAATTTACTTTGGAAGAATTCCCAGGATGAGTTTATGTCGGAGGCAGTCGAGATGAGAGACCAGTCGAGATGATTGATGGCTGCTTGAAGACCGTGCCAGTTGGCCTGGGTGAAATGCCAGACTCGTCGACGCTGAGGAGGCTCTGGGAATGGCAAGAGAGATGTCCACTTTAACAAGCATATGGTCAGATTAACCGATTGGAGTAGAAGAAGAGCAGCAGACATTTGCAGGGAAGTTTGTCATAACCAAGTCTAGTAGAAGAGAAGATACTCCATTGACTTGGATCCGGGTCGGGAAATTGACAGATTGTGTCAGTCCCAATGAGTTGCCGAAGTCCTTTGCTGAGGAGCCATGGCTGGTGCGAGAGGTACCCACACCCAGCCAGCTTGCATGATGACAATTGAAATAACCACATATGAGGAAAAGCGAGTTGGGATGAGTAGATAGAAGTTGGTCCATTTTATCAGACACCGTGATGTAGGTGGAGTCATCACTGTTTGGTCGACGGTACAACACACATATGAACAAAAGGTGGGAGCGAAGGGGAAGCCGTAGCCAGAGGTACTCCTGGAGGTGAGGTGGAGAGAGGGCAGTGCAGGGCGAGTGAGGAAGAGAGTTTTTGATAAAGATAGCAACCCCACCTCCAGGACGAGGCTCAGGTCTATCATACCGGAGGAGGGAGTAACCAGGGAGAGATATTAAGGAATCAGAGACATCATGAAGGAGGAAAGTTTGTGTTTAGCCGATCAAGTCTGGTTTGTCTAAAGCAAACTGTATGGAGAGATCAGTCAAGTTTGAGTGAAGGCCCCAGATGTTTGAGGTCCATGCCGTTAAAGAAAAGGAATGGGGAGCATCAGATGCAGGACAGGGGAGGGGAGGGGTAGGGTAAGATGTGGAAGAAGAAGAGGAGGAGGAGGTAGGGAGAGCTGTTGATAGTGTGTTGGAGATTTCAGAATAGCTAGGAGAAAGGGAAGGATGAGGAGGACAAAAGGTTTGATGGTGATTGGGTGAGGCACATTGAGGTGTTGTTTGAAGGGGGGCAGAGCGAGGAAGAAGGTTGGAGGAGATGGAGGTGAGAGTTGGAAGGGAGAGGAAGCGGGAGGACGCTTTGAGGTGGAGGGGAGAGAGGGAAGAATTGGAGAAAAAAAGGAGGGTGGGGAGATTCGAAGGGGAGGGGTGAGGGGGGAATTTAGGAGGGGCGGGGGAAGTTTGGAAGGGATGGGTGATGGGGGAGATTTGGAGGGGAGGGATGAGTTTGGTATTTAGAAAGTGCTGGACGATTTGTGGAAAACGAACATTTATTGCAAAATGAGTTTCTTGTGATTTACAGAGAGTTGGAGCTGCTACTGAAATGCTTGTTTGCCAAATTATTAGGGTACCGCATACCTTTCAGGCTGCCGCATACCCACCTACCACATGCCCTATTGTTTTTGTTAGGTTACTATTATTCTTCCACCTGCATTTTGGGGGTTTATTCCTTTTAAAATCCTTTTTTTTTGCAACCGTTGGTCCAATTGATGCAAAAAAAATTTTTGTAGGAGCACCACCTGTTTCACATTTTTATGATAATTATGACGTCATAGGTCTAGTGGTGCAGGTGCCTTCTTGGAAAAAGCAAAAAACTGCCCCTCTATATATCTGAAACTGCTCCATGGAAAAAATTGAAACATGGCTAATTGTAAAGTACTCCCCATGGGGAATAACATATGCTATGTCATGATGATGTAATGGGTGCCTCCATTATGATGTCATAATTTGACAAGTAGAGCACCTGATCCGATCAGTTTGAAATTTCTTGTCATCTACACAAAAATTGTATGGGAGAATTAAATTGATGATATCGGTCACATGGTTTGGCAGCCATTTTTTTTTTTAACATAAAACTTAAAAATCCCCTACCTCCGAAACGGCTGAACAGATCGTTGTGAAACTTAAAGGATGAGATCGCCTATCCATGACAAACAAATAAATATTCCGGCCATTTTGTCATAGGTCACATGGTTTGGCAGCTATGATTTTTTGAAGAATTAAAAAATGAATGAATGATCGTTTTAAGGCCATTTTCTCTGCTGGAGCAGGGGTTAGCCTTGCGGGTCCCATGACAATCATGGTTCCCTGTTTGAGGCAATGTTTTTATGGCCGGATGCCCTTCCTGGCACCAAATGCCTGGATTTTTTAAAGAATAGAACCTTTAAAAAGCAACTCCTCCAGAAGAGCTGTACAGATCGAGTGAAAAGTTCACACAGATGTTCCCTATGCCTTGGGGGTTATCATGGTGTTCCCGAATAATTCATAGGTTACATGGTCTGGCAGCCATGGTGGATTAAATGAAAATCTAAAAACAATTCTCTCTTGAACCACTCGATCCATCCATCGACATCAAACTCAAAATTATGAAGTAGTCGCCAAGGGGAACACATGTTTAAAATTTCAATATGATTGGTTGCATGGTCTGTTAGCCAGAATTTTTTTTATTGTGTGAAGAAGAAGAAACTCTGCAATATTATCTTCTCCAGCCATGTGAGTTTTCAGTATATCTATTAATTACATACTGTTTGAACTCGGTGGCATCCTGTTATGTACTATTAAGAATGTACTTTTCGACCCTTTGGACTGCTGAGACCGCTAAGACCTCTGAAGAACCTTTAAGACCCACACGACCCTTAAAACCATGACCCTGAAATACCATGAAGAACCAGAGGACCCCGAAGATCCAAGGGTCCCAAAAGACCCTGACTATCCCTAGAGACCATGAAGACCCCGATGACCCGAAAGACCCTGAGGTCCCAAAAGATAACAAGGACTCCGAAGACCAAAAAGACCCGAGCATCCTTAAAGACCATGAATACCAACAAGACTTTACCCCAATAATACCATGATAACAAAAAACACCCTGAGGACCCAAAAGACCCTGGTGACCCAAAAGACCCTGATGACTCAAAAGACGCCGATGACCCAAACAATTTTGATGATCTAAAAGACCCAGAGGCTCCTCATTAAAAGAAGAAAGAATAATTAAAGTCCAATACTGAATTCAGTTTTATAAAGAGGACATCATGTGTCACACGTGTCTAATGAAAGTGGGGTTGTATCAAAGCCAGTCGTCTTGTGGTACCCCGGTCATCACTGCCAGTAGTTATAAAGTGGCAGTTCTAGTTATTATTATTACCATATTATTTTATCGTTTTTGGCCCTATTTCTCAATGGTGAAGAATCACTTAAAATGGCATTTGGATCTGGTCCGGATCTTCATCAAAATAGAATCAATTCGTCTTTGTCTCACACCTAACCAAATAATAAATGACTCCACTCTCTGCCGCTCCATACCTCATCCCTCAGATCGGCAGTCTGCAGCCTCCTCACTCTCTGCAGACCTGGACAAAATCACAGATTGGTCAAACAAGTGGAACATGTCTTTCAATCCTGACAAATCTCACACTCTTACTATGTCTCTCCGAAAAGACGGACTGGAAAACCCTCCCATCTACTTTTTCAACAATCCTCTCCAAGACGTTCTGTCACTCCAACTTTTGGGTCTCACTATCTCCCATGATCTTTCCAGGGAAAACCACATTTCCAATCTGGCCTCCAAAGCCAGTCGCCGACTGGGCATCCTCCGTCGTGCGAAGTCCTTCCTTGGCACACCTGAGCCCCTCACCACATACAAGGCTTTCATCCGCAGCTCAATGGAATACTGTTCTCCCCTCTGGGTCGGTGCTCCTGCCTCACACCTAGCTCGGCTTCACGCTGTTGAAACCAAAGCTTTCAGAATCATTGGAATCTCCCGCTATGAAGCTAACTCCGACGGCCTTTCACTCACTCACCGCAGGCAGGTTGGTGGTCTTTCTGTCTTCAACCGACTCCTTTCCGGCCTTGCTCCCCCAGCTCCCTCTGTGCTCAGTCCCCCAAATATTCATACAGGTCGCACAAGATCTGCCAGGAACCCTCTTATGGTTAAACTGCCAAAATCAAGACTCTCTATTCACCTTCACTCTTTCATTCCTCTTTTCTCCTGCCTCTGGAACAAACTCCCTCACTCTCTTCAATCCCACTCCTCCCTCCAGGTCTTTAAAACAGCTGTTCACCACCATCTCTTATCTCCCCCGCCATCCAAAACCTTGATCTTTTCTACCCCTGTTAATTCACCCCAGATCCACTTTTTTGAATACCAACTTCTTTCCTGGAAGCCCTAGCCATGTCCATGTGTTTTCTTTGTTTTTTTTACCTCTGATTCCCATGCCTCCTCCCCCTCCCCCCCCCCCCCAAGCCCTCTCCCTCCCACAGATCTACCGATGTCCCTGCTCTCCACCTTGTTTCCCGCTCCCTTTATCATGTTTTATGTGTCAGTTTGTCTTTTTGTGATCAATGTTAGCTCTTACACGAGCCTCGATGTTGTATACAAAAAAACCCCCAAAAAAACTGTCCACTAGGTTGCGTCCCTAACTTTTTGAGATATCCTGCCCACAAACAGACAGATTAATAAGGGTGAATACATAACCTCTGTCCACCTTCAGTGGTGGTGGTCACGAAAAGTTCTCTGATGTTTCTACAATGTTCTTTGTAAATACAATTAGAATGTTGTTTATTTTGTCTGTGTTCTGTTGTAATTTTGTTTTGTGCCGGCAATCTTATTGCCCTACTTTCAGGCTTTGGGACAGCTGAGGTATCACAATTTGGCCAGAACAGGTCTTTTGGAGCCCCCTTCCTTGGCTCTATTCCCTACAGCTTCCCTGCCTCAAACTATCTACCTGGCACTAGTGGAGCAATTGTAGGTGAGTAACTTCAGTGTCGGCTGTGGATCGGGGTCTTGCCGATGCAAATAGCAGTCTGCCTGTTACGGTGGAAATAGGCCTCGATTCGGAACATGTATTTTGTAAAGCCTGCTGGCTGAAGTTATAACTTTTTTTTTTGTTCACCTTTGAGTTTTGCTTAATCACAACTTTGTGCACACTTGCTTTGTGTAGCAGAAGGCTTGCCTCTGCAGCATGGGAAAGTTGCAAAGCAGCTGGAGGCTTTGGCATTGGCTCCCTTTGGTGACTCTCCCCTTTTTGCTTGCCCTCTTTCCTCATCTCATAAAAAGGATAAGGTGAGCCCACTTGCACCTTGCACAGATTTATGCTATGGAACTCATGGCGAAGCATGTGTCCATGTTATTTTAAACAAAATGACATTCAAAGACGTCATTGTACTTTTACATGAATAACCACCCGAAAACATTTGCGAGCGAGCATCATTATTTTACATTTGCATCAACTGTGTAATTTTGCACTATACCTTGTTTCTTTCAAAAACCAAGTGTAGGCCCTCTCCCCTCATCCCTTATCCCTCTTTCCTTTCATCCTTCATCCCATTTCCTATCTCCCATGCTCCCATAATCATGCTCCCTTGTTTTCCTTATTATTGTCTTTCTCCTCATTTGTAAGACATAAGCAATCAATGCACATTGCACAGCCACATCTTTTAAGTTGCAAACTCGGAACTCGGGGTACAAATACAACTTTGTGGGGGAGGGGAGGAGGAGGGATAACACAAGCTATGTGGCCACAGCCTCACGTGGGGATGTGAGTGGCTGGAGGGGCAATAAATTCTCAATGTATATGTGTATTGTGTAATGCCACCTGGTGATGGTGGCAGGTGGTATTACAACTTCCTTTTTTTAACCTGGGCAACGTTGAAGTTAAAGCACTCTTTGCATGGGTAAATTTGTCCTCCTCCCATGCCCCTTCCCCTCCTTCCCCTCCTTCCCCTCCTTCCCTCCTTCCCCTCCTTCCCCTCCTTCCCCTCCTTCCCCTCCCTCCTCCACCACCACCCCTTCCCCTCCCTCCTCCTACTCTCCCTCCACCTCCCCCTTCCCCACGCCCTCCCTCCTCCCTCCTCCCACCCTGCCCCTTTTCCTTCCTCCTCACACCTCTTACCCTTCCTCCTTCCATCTCGCCCTCCTTCTTCCAGACTTCTTACCCCTTCCCTGCGATGCGTGGTGGCTTGTGTGTCCATAAGTTATGAATTTGTTTAAAACTTTTTAGTTTTAAACAAAATTTTTAATTAAGCTATTTAAAACCCTCAGTAAAAAAAACGGATTGACATAGTGAAGAAAGATATGAAATGTTTGGATTTGTACGAAACTGACACGGTAGATATATCCATATGGAGGAATGCTATCATTCGATCAACCGTTTGAGAAACGGGTGAAATTGTCAGAAAACGTTTGTGTTGTTATATACCAATTACTTTATTAAAATGGTAATTAAATTCAAATTTAAAAAGTGAGAATCATTAGATCCGATTTTGATCAAAATTTGAATTTCGCATCCTTTCATGAAATCGTACAGGATTGAACAGAAAATGCAGCTTATGAGGTTTCCCATAAGGCAGTAATTCCCCAGTAATTTTGTGTAGGCAGTCACGTCTTGCCTTGGAGGATCCTCAAATGGCTGTGAAATTCAAGTGATGTAAATATGTCTGGTTTCAGCATGGAAGTGCAAGTCTTCCAGTTGTTGAATTGATATAGTTGAATAAGAGCTTTTTTGTGTTGTGTGTGCTATTTACTATCCTACCTAAAGTCCTGGGAGATCCGTTTCAATTTTTATCATTAACAAAAATTTGGAATTAATTTGCATAACCTTATCATTATTGGACCGTTGTGTGTTGTTACTTATCTCAGCCATGATTTAGGCTCTGCCATGTGTGAACGGTAATATTTTACCATGGTTTGTCGCCTGTTTAAAATGACAGAAAGGCAGTTATAATTAAATTGTTTCTTTATCCCATATAATAAGCTGCATGTCAGGTCCCATGAACCAACTCTGACATCACGGTAACCGGTGGTCTGTCTCAGATGGGACGGGCCGCTGGGACGAATGTGACGATACGGTGGTAGTCGTGGGTGGATTGTAACAGAGCCGTGCGTGTGTTACTGCCCTTTTTCTGTTTATACAATAAATATTGCCGGGGTATATTTCCTTTCCCAGAAAAGAACACGGGAGGAAGGAATTTAATTTCCATTACAAGCGGGTCATGGCCAGGATTAAAAAAGGCAATAAAAGAGCAGGAAGAAAATCGTCATGGAGGCCAGTAACACCCAGAGCCTGGAAGCCAAGCTGCAGAAGTTAGCCTGGATGGTGACAGCAGGCAGACCAGTTGAGAAAGCACGAGGCCTGGATAAGTAAACCACAAGCTGTTTCTCCCCACAAGCTTCACAAGATATCCAGGCAAACCTGAGCAACCCAAGGTGGAGGAATGGGTGGATGGTGTGGAGAGTGCCTTCAGAACGTTGCATGTTCCTGTCCGGGATGAAGCAGATGTCGTGCTTGACTACCTTATGGGCCAGACCAAGCAAACAGTAAAGTTAATGCTGGAAAGTGACCAAGCGGACATTTCGGAAGTATGTGAGGCGCTCCAGAGGGTGTATGGAGATACAGTAACCGTGAGAGGCCTGCTGAAAGACTTTTATGAGGACCCAGCAATTCAATGATAAAATCTGTGCCTATGGTTACGACGAGACGTGCAGCGAGATTAACGACGAGTTTCAGGCACAGAATTGGCTCTGAAAGAACAAATTGTTGAGGGACTGAGGGATGCGTCTGCCCGAAGGGAAGCAAAAATGAGATTTCGCAAAATTCCCGGAATAACTGATGTGGGTGGCCATAAGGTGGCCTGAAGAATAAGAAGAATGTGGTGCTAAATCGGGTACACGTCGGGCACCATTTTCCACTCAAATTGATAGCCTGGTGCAGAAAACTGAGAAAGAGGCTAATGATAACTTGGACATACTGAAGGTACTTGTGCAGCATCAGAGTGAAATAATTAATATGCTGAAATAGGGGAATGGGTGTAGGCCGGCTTTCTGACAGAGACCAGCCAGAGATGAGCAAGGGAGGATACTGTGTTGGAGATGTTGAAATCTGGGGCACATCTGGAGGGACTGTCCACTTGGGATGAAGCCACAGAATTTTGGGGATGAACCCGACTGTGAAGAGCCAAAAAATGGAACGTGTCCCCTCATCATGGTGGAGATCGGCGGTGTGCTGACAGAGTACTTGATGGACACAAGGTCCCAAGTAGCGACCATCAGTGAGACATTTTTTTATTTGAATGTTAGGCCTTGAGGACTTGTACCAAGGGAGGTAAGGTTTTTGCATCTGTTAGCTGCTAATGGTTTAGATATTCCCTATGTTGGTTGCTTGGAGGATGATGTTGTGTTTGGTAAGACACTCAAAAGTCAAGCTGCGTTTGTAGTTGAGGGTAAACCTTTTCAAGAAAATGTTACCGCAATATTAGGAATGAATATTGTGAATCACTGTGAAGATGTCTCTTTTTCAGGGGTTGACAAACTTGGGTGCAAGACCAGGAATCGCTTGGCTTGTAGCTGAGAGTTAGACATGCAGTTAAAGAAACCAGTAAGGTCAACAAGCACAATTGCCACAGTGGCAGAATTGGGTACATAAAATTGTCATCTGAAACCCCATTTTGTATCCACCTAAAAAGTATGATCACATGATCTCACCACCAATATATCAAAAGCCATTTTAAATATTTACCAAGTACTGTACTTGTACAGGCTGTTTACTGCACAGGGAAACCATATCGGATATCAAATATCCACACACCAATACATGCATGTGTGTGTTGTGTGTTGTGTGTTGTGTGGTGTGTGTTTGGGGGTAGTGGGAGGGAGATAATAAAGCCAGCCTAATTCTGCTTCCTGTCTGTATTTCACAATATTTCTGTTTTACAACAGTAGTAAGGAGAGGTTGTAATCCAAAGTGCACATCTTTCTCCTTCATTTCACATTGCAGACTGATAATTCATCTTCGCAGCGGGTCATTCTGGTACGTGGAAAACACAAGCTTTCTCCTCGGCCAATCACCCGCCTCCGTCCCAAGCCACTGACTGCCCAAGAAAATGCACAACTGTGGAATGGCTTGGATGATCTACTAAATCAAACTGGGACCACTTTTGTGCCACGGTCAGAAGCACTCTCTGCTTTTAAAATTTACTTATTGTTTACAAGCAAAGGCACCCTTCAAAGCTCCCACCTCCATCCACCCCACTCCTCCCTCCAGACTCCCACACCTTCCCTTGTCTTCTCCCACCCCACCCCCCCTCCCTGTCATTTATAATTAAATTCCTTTTTACCTTCCCTTTCCTTCCCTCCCTCCAGACTCCCAGCCCTTCCATGCGATAGGTGGTGGTTCATGTGTTTATAACTTGTGAATTGTGAGTTATTGACTGCTTAAAACCCCTAGTATGTTTCCTCCAGATTCTTACCCCACACTTTCCCTTCCCTCCTCCCACCTCCTCCCTCCCCATCCACTCCTTCCCCTCCCCCACCTCTCCTCCCTCCCTCCTCCCTCCCCTCTCCCACACTGCACCCTCTTCTCACCTCTTCCTTCCCCACCCATACTTCTTCCCTTCTCCCACCCAACCCCTTCTCCTTCCTCCTCCCACCTCTTACCCTGCCTTCTTTCAAACACCCTCCTCCTTCCAGACTTCTACCCCTTTCCTACAACAGGTAGTGACTTGTGTGTTTATAAGTTATGAATTGTGAGAAAATGCTGTTTAAAACCTTGAGTAAAGTGTATTGTGGTAAAACATGTACCGGTAATCCTATAAAGTTTTGTTGCGATTAACCTTGGGAACTCATAGGATTAGCATCACAAACAAACAAACAACATCTCATTCACTTTTAATATAGAAGATAACATCACTCCAAGCTCCGAATGAAATAACATCCTAAATGAAAGCAGATCGCACAAAAAGGTGAAACAATTCAAACCCAGGCTAGATAGCTTAGAGCAAATTTGCGTGCCTATCGACTATCCTGCCGTGGTGTGGGGATTCATTGCTTTGTAGCCACTGAAAACATTTTTTAAATTCTCTCTTGAACTCACAGTTCACTTGTCCCATTGCTTTACTCATTCTAATCCTCTAATTTATTTTGCCTTCCTAACTCCAAGGATGTCCCCACAGAGAACCGAGCCGTGGTCGCCACGCCAACTGCTCATGCCACGGGAGCCTTCGCCTGCTTAATGATTTTAATTGCACTCGATGAAGTTGCACTTTGGGGAAAAACGGTAGAAAAACAGAACAGTAGCAATTTTTAAAATACTTTCGCAATTGGGGGATGGAAATTCTCTGTGAATGTGTATTGTGTAGTGCCACCTCCAGGTGGGAGAGGGTATTATAATTCCCACACGTTACAGTACAGTATTCCTATCCCTACATTTTCCAGTGTAGTGAGGTGTTTTGAATTATTAGCAGCAGGCATGTTTTTGCTTCATGTATGTAACTTGGGTTTTTTTGGGGTTTTTTTTAGGGGGGAAGGATTGAGGGAGCTGTCAGTTGCCTATACACCATCCAAATAAAGGTATGCATCAGAAGAACATGATGTATGCTTAAAACAAGGTCGCCCTTAGGGTGGGTACTCTGCTAGTTTCTTTAAATTTTCAGATTTCACTCCAGATTGATACACTTATTTAACCCACCAGCTCTGATCCTCAAATTTGAAGATAGATTTGGATTATATACTTCAATTAGTCCGTGAGAGGTTATCATGGTTCCAAGGCAAGGCATTTTTGTTTTAGGCCAAAACGAAATGACGGATGAAGACCCCTGTGAGGTGAACGTGGGCTGACAAAGGATAAAGCCTGTTTTTGGTTTTAATTTAAGAAGGCCATTAATTATCTTCAAAATAGGTATTTACATTTACCCAAACACCCAGTCTTCATTCATGCACTCCCTTGGAGTTCCCATAGTATGCATGCAACGTTTTGGGCCACTAGGTTTCATGGTTTTGGAGTTATGGAGGAGACACACTGACTGACAGACACACACGCATACACACACACACACACACACACACACACACACACACACACACACACACACACACACACACACACACACATTCTCTTTTATTATTCGAGATTAAACCAGAGTACAGCATTTTTTAATGATGACATTGTGCTTCCTGATTACCTGGGGATAGTGTTCCATTCAACCTTTAAATTATTGTTGCTAAGTGAGGTTCCAACTTTATTTTGATTAAATAAATCAGAGAGGCACTAGATAAGGAGACTTTTTCATGACTAATGGATGGTCCTCTTTGTGGAAATCTGGGCTGGAAACAATCCGATGATTGAACAAGGTATGTCCGTCTCCCCCCCCCGCCCTCTCTGCCTACTTCAGCGTTCAGTCCATATTTGCAACCTGCATATTGTGGAGTTTTTTCGCTTGGGAAAACAACAGAGCTCTGAAATTCCATAAGTAATTTTCTGTTGTGTATGTATGTGAACCCTATTTATAAAACTCAGCATGGTTTGAGTTATTAGATTTATGATATGTACACATTGAAGATTTCTAATACATGCAGAGCCGAGTTAACAGAAGTAGAGTGATTTTGAAGTATGACACAACTAGTGTGATTTTGAAGTAATTGGTATGCAAGTAGCTCAAGCTTAAGAACCGGCGTTTGATTGATATACTTAACTGAGCACAATTGCTGTGATCATACCATGTATACAGTTTATTAGTTTATTTTTGTAACTTGACTGACTCCGCTTTTTGTTCTGGACACCTCTGTGGTACAAGGAAGATCATCGAGCATGGTAAATTGGATGTTTTCAAGGGCTAATCTGCTTGGTCATTTTTACAAATGGGCCACAGTGAGTGAGTCATTTTGGACTATCAAGGTTGTGGCACATCTATCCCTGAGATAGTAAATTGGACCACCAAAGACCATGTCGCACACTTGGCTCATGACAATACTATCTTGGTTTAGATACGTATGCTCTCTCACTTCTGATCCTCCCTGTCATCCTGGTCATAGCAAAGGCAGTGCCAAGAAACTCAACCTGAAACTGGCGCTTACTGGTATTGCCAATGTCGCTTCCCATACTGATTCTACTTCCAGGGGGCAGACATCAGCAAGCGCAGAGTACAGGTAAGAGGCATTATTTTAAACTACACAAGGTAAGGCAGTAACACTAAGTTTAACTCAAATATATATGTAAGTGCTTTTCAGGACAAACATATGCTTGTCATTGTGGACCTGATTGGCACTTCACTTTGCGGGACACTTGGATCTGTTTTTGTCCTTGCGTCAACATGATACCTCAAATATCAAGTCAAACCAGTCCAAATGTATAGACAAATTTGCATATCCTCAAGTAGCAACTTGTCCTCAAGCAGCAAGGCTGCAGTGAGGCCAAGCTAAGAAAAACCGAATACAAATACCTCGTTCGCAGCTGCCAATCGGAAGCTTCAACTGCGCGTGTCATCAGCTCCTCAGCAGTGAGGGAATGTGGTGGACATGCAATATTGTATATACATATCATGAGCAACTCTTAACTAGAATGGTGACCCATGAACCCATGTGCCACACCAGCACTTGCTGCAATTGTCCTGACCAATAGGAGGGACATGTCACGCATCCACCCTATTTAGTGCCCTTTGCACACTTGTCAAAGATTTTTAAATGTACCTAGGAAATACGATATTGGAGTTGAAATGGAAGCCACAATTGCCACCAGAGGTTTCATTTAAATACACATACACATAGACATACAAACACAGAACCAACAGAGCACTCAGAAGAATGTTACCAAAATCACTCCCTCCCCCTCCCAACCCCCCCCACTCTTCACCCCCCAGAATAAATAAACATATTGGGTTTTGCAGCAGCACTACTCATTCAAGAAACATTAATAACTGACCAGGCCCCACAATGTGAAAAAAGTAAGTACACCCCATGTAAAGTTTTGACTTTTTCAACATATTTCAACATACAGCCATTTGATCTTCAGTTCAACAATATTGATAGAGAAAGGTGATATAATATAACAAATATCATGAAACATTTACATTTGTGGTCCATTGTATAATTTAAATAAATATAAATGCAAATTTCGCATGTGGAAAAAGTAAGTACGTACACCCCTACATTTATCACTACGTAAAATACCTAAATTTAGAATCAGGTGCACCAGCTCAGGTGCAAATGATTAGAACATCATTAGAAAGGATCTTGGAGGAACCTGTCTTATTTAAACCTCAGACATTTAGTTTGGTTTGCTCTTTGTTGTTGAAGTGTGCGGCGTCACCATGCCAAGATCAAAAGAGCTCTCTGAGGCCTTCAGAAAGAAGGTTATAGATGCCTACGAGTCTGGGAAGGGATTTAAAAAGATCTCCAAACAATTTGAAATCAATCATTCGACTGTCCGGAAGATCATGTACAAGTGGAGAAGATTCCAAACAACTGCCAACTTGTTCAGGCCAGGCCGCCCCAGCAAGTTCAGCCCGAGAGCAGACCGCAAGATGCTGAAAGAAGTCTCTAAGAACCACAGAATGTCATCATGGGACCTACAGGTAGCTCTTGCCACTGTTGATGTCAAAGTGCACGAGTCTACCATTAGAAAGAGGCTGCACAAACTTGATCTACATGGGAGGTGTGCCAGGAGGAAACCTTTGCTGTCCAGAAAGAACATCAGGGCATGACTAAAGTTTGCCAATGAATACCTAGGCAAAGACCAGCACTTCTGGAACAATGTGCTCTGGACAGATGAGTCAAAGGTAGAGCTATTTGGCCACAGTACCAGAAGACATGTTTGGCGAAAACTAAAGACAGCATTTGACCACAAGAACCTGATACCAACTGTAAAGCATGGTGGTGGAAATATTATGGTTTGGGGCAGCTTTGCTGCATCAGGGCCTGGGCAGCTCACCATCATAGAATCCACTATGAATTCTTCATTGTACCAGAGGGTGCTTGAGGATAATGTGAGGCCATCTGTCGGAAAGTTGAAGCTCAACCGAAGGTGGAACTTGCAACCTGACACTGACCCTAAACATACCAGTAAATCCACCAAGGAATGGCTGAAAAGAAAGAAATGGAGGGTTCTGGAATGGCCAAGTCAAAGCCCGGATCTAAATCCCATCGAGATGTTGTGGGGGGGGGGATTTGAAACGAGCTGTGCATGCAAGAAACCCCTCAAACATCACACAGCTGAAACAATTCTGCATGGAGGAGTGGGCAAAAATTTCTCCCAGTCGATGTCAGAGACTGGTAGACAGTTATAAGAAATGCCTACTTGAGGTTGTTTCTGCCAAAGGGGGCAATACCACCTATTAGAGCCAAAGGGTGTACTTACTTTTTTCACATGCGAAATTTGCATTTGTTTATTTAAATTATACAATGGACGACAAAATGTAAATGTTTCATGATATTTGTTATATTATATCACCTTTATCTATCAATATTGTTGAAATGAAGATCAAATAGCTGTATGTTGAAATATGTTGAAAAAGTCAAAACTTTACATGGGGTGTACTTACTTTTTCACGTGACTGTATATATATATAGAGCGACTGTATATATACATCAACAACAACAGGCATTTTAAGGCCACTTTCCCTGCAAGAGTGGGGGTTAGCCTTGCGGTCCCCATGACAATGTTCTCCATTTTGCCCTATTTTCTGCATCTCCCCTTGTTAACCCCCTTGCCCGCATTTTTCTTCGACCATCTTTCGCCAAGTCTTTCTCGGTCTTCCCCATCCTCTACTTCCTTCTACATTCATTTCCATCACTCTTTTCAACCAGTCACTTTCATCCTTCCTGAACACATGACCAAACCATCTCAACCTGTTTCTCTTCACAGCATCCATCACAGGCTCTATTCCCATCATCTTTCGCAATTCATCATTTGTCTTCCTCTCTCTCAACGATACTCCACACATCCACCGAACCATTCGCATTTCCATCCTTTCCAGCCTTCGTTGCTGCTCGACATTCATTACCCATGTCTCACTCCCATAAATCATAACACTTCTCACACATGCAGCATACACCTTTCCCTTCAGCTTCAATGACACTCCCCTCCTCGTCAGCACGCCACTCAGTTCCCGAAACTTCTTCCATGCACATCTCACTCAAGCAACCGTTGCCGAGTCTGATCCACCTTCTCCATTCAGCATGTCTCCAAGGTAACAAAATGTTTTCACACCTTCCAGCTTCACGCCATCTCCAAGATCCAACTCAACATTTCCTCCATCTGTGGAAGTGACTGTATATATAAAAACCACCTTCAGAGGCCATTTTTCCCCGCAAAGCGGGGATTGGCCTTTTTCGGGGACCGTGGTTGTTGTTGTTTTTTCGGTCCCCTTTTTGAAGCAATGTTTTACGGCCGGATGCCCTTCCTGCCACCAACCCTTTTTGTCGCCTTTTACGACAAACAGGGAATTACCAGTGAACTGGTACTCAATTAGCCGACCTCGGAAGGATGATCAGGCTGAGTCAACACCCCTGGTGTTAATTCAGCGATCGACCGGGATTCGAACCCCGGATCCTCGGATCCCAAGCCGGCACCCTAAACGCTAAGCCAACACCAGGATTCAAATTTCAAGTCAATCGGATGAAAATAGATTTTAGAGATTGGATAAAGTTGTTGACCTTTGGCCTATGATGGTTGACCTTTTGACCTCAAAATCCCTACCCTAGCCGCTGGCCCAACACCAGGGTTCAAGTGACTTTATATATTCTGTATATATATATATATAGTGTGTGGGACAGAAAGAAGGAGGATGTGTGACGAGGTGGCCCAGGTTGCCTTGAAAGGGTCATTTTGGATATGGAAGAAGTTCATGGAGGCACGTCGAACGGTGTAGGTTGGTTGTGTGTGGGTTTGTTTTTTTTGTTACCATTATTATTTCTTATTTTGTGTATATGAGTGAGTGGGTGAGGGTGTGTGTTTTTGCATGAATTAATTTTTGCATGAGTGTGTGTTTTTGTATGTTGAGTGGTGTATGTTGTAAGGGTAGGTGGTTGGTTGGTTGGTTGGTGTTGTGTGTGTGTGTGTGTGTGTATGGGTGTGTATGTGTGTGTATGAATGATCTGGTGTGTTTTGTTGGTGGGTGGTGAAGGGTATAAAGGTGGGTGTTTGAGTGTTCCACCATGTTTGTTTGGTGCTGTGGATTCTGGATGCAGAGGTGTGTTGTTGTTGTTGTTGTAGTTTGCATTCGCACTGGCTGGGGGTGGGGGTATGTACGCATCCAGGTGTAGTTGCATGTGGATGTGTATGTGCCCCTGCTGGCCCACCTTAGCTGACCGTATCGAGGTTGAAGGGCCGAAACGGGAAGATGCTGAGGACCTCGACTGAGGACCCGGTCAGTGCGGCACACTTGTGACCAAGTGTGTTTTGAACTTTATATATATATATATATATATATATATATATATATATATATACATACACATACACACACACACACATATATATACATACATATACATACATATATATATATATATATATATATATATACATATATACATATATATATATATATATATATATATATATAAATAAACATCGTTTTAGCTGTATCACGTACTTGATGGTGGAGAATCACTTCATAAATTCTCAACTGGATATTCACCAAAATCTAACCAATTGTTTTGCACGCGCGTCTCTGACGTCATCCATGCCTGCTTCACCAATCCAATAGGCCGATTTCTTAATAGATGGGTGTAGTGCGGTGTCATAAGTAACATAGGAAAAGATTACAGAGGCAATTACATACAGGGAATTAATTACCCATAATCCCTTGCTAATTAACAAGCCCCGCCCCTCTGATGGGGATGGGGATGAAGATAAAGCTTACCCGATATCCGGTCGACACAAATTTCCAACTTGTGATACATCGAGGTTTCTTCTTCTTCACGGCAGTCGGAGCACACTTCCGATGCAATCTACCTGGACGAAGGTATCCCTACCCCCCACAAACGTAACAATATATATATTATACAGTCGGACCCCACTATTCGTGGTTGATCAAATGCGACCTGTTTCTCTATTCGTGGAGTCTGCTGCAAATTTGCTGGGGTTTTTTTTTCTATTCGCGGCCATGCCCCGCAAATTTGCGTTTTTTGGGCGCAAAAAAAAAGGATTTTTCATGAGCCGCTAGCTTGACACATTTATAAAACCCATCTTTCATCAGCCATGCATAAAGCAGCTGGACATCTGCAAAAAAACCATCTATGAGCCACGAGTATGACCTGCTTCTACATTCACTGCTGTGTGCTTTGCGTTTTCATGGCTTTTGCGGGATATCCCATCATTCACACTGTGAACAGCTTCTCGTGATATTCCACCAGCTGCATAACACGTTATCTCCATGAGTTACTGTACAGAATGAAAACACTCCACAGTATCTATTAGTGCAATTAGCTCTCACTTTTCCCCAGTGAAACAATGGCATGGCATGCATTAGCAGATTTTCATCGATATTCGTGGATTATCGCTGACATTCCTGGGATTTGCCTCACCAATCGCGGTTTGTTTCTCGATATTCACGGATTTTCGCGATTCGGGAACCAATCCCCCCTTTTTCCATTGAAACATTGCCCCGCCATTCGTGGTTTCGCAATTTGTGGCATTTTCCAGGAACGTATCCCCCACGAACAGCGGGGTCCGACTGCATACATGTATATAATCCCGTTTTTACCTTTCAGAAACTCAACAATTAGCAGTTTAACAACAAAGCCAACAAGTAATTTTCTCTAATGCTGATTTTTGCAAAAAAGATGTTCATTTACCATTTTCATGCACTTTCTTTTCAACTGCAGGTCAGCCAGTGAGGTGCAAGAAAGTCGTTCATTGCCTCTTGATGATGATGGTCTCGTGGTTCATCCGGGCAGCCTCGAAACAGCAAGGACTGCTGACATAAAATCGGGAGATGAAAAGGAAAATGCTGAGAGCATTTCCAATTCTGGAGGACAGTCAGATAATATTGTTACAGCAGCATCGTGCCAGTGGATAAGCTCCATCCCAAACCCTGCCCTGCTCTCTCCCAACTCTGCACCATCCTCTCCAAATTACGCCCCGACATTTCCGAGCTACGCTCTGACCTCTCCAGACAACGGCCTGACCTCTCTGGACAATGCCCCGACCTCTCCGGACAATGCCCCGACCTCTCCGGACAACACCCCGACCTCTCCGAACAACGCCCCGAGCTCTCCGAACAACGCCCCGACCTCTCCGAACAACGCCCCGACCTCTTCGGACTACGCCCCGACCTCTCCGGACTACGCCCCGACCTCTCCAGACAACGCCACGACCTCTCCAGACAACGCCACGACCTCTCCAGACAACGCCACGACTTCTCCGGTCTACGCCACGACCTCTCCGGTCTACGCCACGACCTCCCCGGTCTACGCCCCGACCTCCCCGGTCTACTCCCCGACCTCCCCGGTCTACGCCCCGACCTCTCCAGACAACGCCCCGACCTCTCCGGACAACGCCCCGACGTCTCCGGACAACGCCCCGACCTCTCCGGACAACGCCCCGACCTCTCCGGACAACGCCCCGACCTCTCCGGACAACGCCCCGACCTCTCCGGACAACGCCATGACCTTTCCGGACAACGCCCCGACCTCTCCAGTCTACGCCCCGACCTCTCCGGACTACGCCCTGACCTCTCCAAGCTACTGTTATGAACCAATCTCTCCGACCCACTCTCCGATCTGTTCAAACGACCTTCTGACCTTCTCAATCCCTCCAAATCAATTCTCATTGCCTCTGCATACCTCAAAATCTCAGAGTGAAAGGTCTTGCACAACAAACCAAAACCCTACAGATGGAGCTGCCTCATGTCCTGCAGGTTGGTTTTATGGAAAGCTGGTTCATAAGTGTTCTATTAGGAATGGTGGCAGTGGATAAACAGGTGCATGCATTAAAATCGGCTTGATGGTTCTATCTCTGTGCATCTTTATTTGTTTACCCTTTACATTTATGTTTTGGTCTTGCCATTTGGATCCAGGAGTTTGGAGCTAATATTTCAAAAAGATTGTTCCAGTGATTATTGAGCCAATGAGTCAGGTAACCTTACATTGCTATGTCATACATTTGTGTTGAGTTCAGGTATTGTATTGACCCGAGAAAGGTACTACACCATTCCTTCACTTGAGGAGCTTTCACTGCTGACTGCAGATGGCCATTGCATCGTGGAAAATTTCACAATTGGACGAACAGGTATGGAAAAGGGCAGGGGGTGGATGGTAGAGGTTGGGGTGGAGTGGGTGGGAGGGGGGGTTGAGGGGGTGAGTCTGGGAGGTTAAAGTTTTTGGTGCATTTGCAGTTATAATGCTGCTGCATGTAGCGATTAATGTACCATAAATTTGTTGGATGATTATACGTTAGTTATTTTGACCAAGTGTATTTTTTACCACGTACAACACCTCACACCAAGTTGGGAAATGTTTTCATACCCAAAGATGACCTGGTTTTGTCATGTGATCCCATGACAGGCTGTGGATCGATATACTTTCCAGGACCAGTTGACGTGACCGGTCTGAACTTAGACACCATTGTTCGTATTCGTCGTCGTGGTGTGGTGGTTTACCCTGATGAAACTACCAAACCACCATGTGGCATGGGCCTGAACAGGTATGCACCTACTATTGCAAGAAGAGTATAGTCATGTGGTTTTTCTTTTTCCTTTTCTCCTCTTGTTACATTACACAGTGGAATGTTTTAGTGCCTGCAGCTTTGGCAGGAACCTTTTTTTTTTTTTTTTTTTGAGGGGGATGAGGGGAAAGTTGTGGTTAAGGTCTAGCTTGTCCATTTATTTAGATTGGATAATTTAGTACAATAATAAGGAATCTATGAAGAATCGTCCTACTAAATAAAAATGTCCTGAAGATGGTCAGAATTCCCTGAAGTTTGTCAATTCTGCACTCAGTTGAATACTTTCATCCTAAATATGAATCCAAGATCATAAACTTGTAGTCAATATGCACATTGAGGATTCCATGATTGTGGAAATACGTTATTGTATATTTTATTATATGGTCATGTGTTTTATTATTATTATGTTAAAAAGTGTAAAACTAGTTGCAATATTTGATCTGTCATCAGGTTTTACTAGCTAAACCATGGTATGTGTTGACTTGGCTAAACTAATTAATTAATTGTAGGAATAAGAGGTGGAGTTGAAATACATTCGGTTTTGGAATCAGCACCACCAGTGTTGCTGTTTTTGGTGTAGTTTTTTTGGTAGTAAATTGCAGACATTCACAAACAAAATGCAGTGTCTCTCCGTCTCCCAACCTCATGACCCCCACCCACTTCCCTCTTTGACCACGTTTACCTCTAAAATCACGAGGAAGGCTAGTTTGGAGCATCGTCCACCTGATTTAGTCAGACGAGTGTCGAGGCATTTTTGTTTCAAGTGTTGTCTGGATTGGTTCAAATATATAAAGGCTTGGCCAGCGAAAACCCAGAATTGAATTAAATTTTAACCTTTCATCCCTGTGAAATCAAAAGAAAGCACTCGACCAATATCTGTCTGCTTTCTTTTCTGTTGGGGCCGTGACAAGGTATGTTTGTTTCAGGTATTGCCACATTGGTTTAAAAAAAAAAAAGAAAAGTTTGGCAGGCCAGAAACCTAAATTTTGTAATCCTTTTTTTACCTTTGACCCCTGTAAAGTCTAAAAGATGTTAGATCAGTCTGTTTACTCCACCCTTTAGAAACTGTGGTAAGATATCATTTTGTCAGTCCTCTGGTTCGGCTGAAATACAACTCGGCTAACAACTCAGGCCTGGTAAGCGGAAAAAGTTATTTTTACAGCCAGTTTGACCTTTAACCCCTGTATAATCCCAAAAACTACTCCAATCGGAAAATGTTCTCTACATCCTTATTGAGGCTGTTTGAAAACACCTTTGTACCAACCTTATCTGTTTTGACTCAAATACAAGGGAATGGTAAGGCAAAATGTGATTTTTAGTTTCACCTATGACACCTAAAAATGGTAATGGGGAATTTGTTTTCAAAAATGGGAAACAATGGATTTTGTCATCTAAAAGTTGATGAGGGAATTGAGGTGCAGCTAACGTTTCATTTTGCTCTGATGAAGGGCTATCACTCTCATTGAGTGGGATACGGTTGTCTCATACTGAGTGAGCAAAGTATGATGGTGGATTACCAGGGAAACATGAATATTTACCCCGTGCATGAAGCGCAAAGCGGGGTTAAGCTATTGGTACACTTTTTTTTGTCTGTCTACAGACATCGGTCTGTGATTGAGGAACAACTTAATTTCAATTTCAATCAATAATTTCAATTGAATTTCATATTTTGAACAATGTATGACACAAATCGGAACAAGAACATATAGTTTAGCAATACCTTGGCTCTGAATTTGGCATTTTACAGAATCTCATCCTGAGCACACATGGGCATAGACAAGGTGTTCTACCAACTGTGTAGTCATTTTTGTAACCCTTTGTTTTGCCAATTTCCTGTCAAACAAAGGCCTGCGGAAGTGACCTTGGAAGGCATTTGGCCAACAGACAAGACCTCGCGGGAACACATCAAATGCCCAGAGCGTTTGGCACGACTCCGTTTTGCCGATCGTCTTGAGGATGCCACACGACGGCAGGGTGCTCGATTTCGGGATTACCGCCCGGAAACTGGCTCCTGGATTTTTGAGGTATGTTGCACCAAAATCACCTGTTGCTCCAATTATTTCAGTTGGAAAATGATCGCCTCAGTTCCATCACTTTCTGCCATCCTTGCTTTGGCACGGTGAATAGACGATCCTTTTCAGACTGCAAATGTGCAAATTGCCAATGCATGAGGCCAGGATTTTGAAAGCAAGTGTCTGTGTAAGCCGTAAGGGATACTATCGACAAATTGAAGAAAAAAAACAAAAAAAACAACTTTTGATCCTGTAATTCAACATTTTGTGCTGCATGTCATTTTATTGTACTCGGCATTTAACGTTTTGTGTTTTCCTCACTTATGTTTTGACATTTGATCAACCTTGATGCGAATTGGAATGAGGTTTGACATACTTACGACGGAGTGGTACTTTGGCACAGCTGTTTTGAGCTCGCCTGTTACAGCACAGAATGATTTGGACACAAGGCCGGTGGAACAAACGAGGCACACATAATAAATAGGGTAACTCGAGTGAACAAGCACAGAATCCGTGTAATCCTCAAGCTAGGAGGAGACTGTGCACGAATCCCCCAGCAGACTTTGCGAACAAGTGTCATCAACTTGCCATGAATGTTGATTGCTCTGGATTGAAGATGAGTCGGTACAATACTATATTTACAGGGTTTACATGGACTGCAGCTGGCAGGAAAGCCTTCAGTGTATATAAAAGTTTGTCGGGTATATATGGATGAATATGCAATATTACAAAATCCTGGTTAATACGGAGATTTCAAGGGAATAAATAGCTTGTGCAACTTTACAATTTCTCTCAAATATACCATAGTGTGATGGCACGCTGCAGAAGAATCTTCTTCTTTTGTATGCAGCACATTGCTGTGGGTAGTATCATTTGCTGGGAGCGCAGCTTTACCGCTGATGCAGTGCCACAATTACGTGTGCAGTGCAGGAACTTGGAATTTGTTCAGGGTACCAGAAAGGACACCTTGGGATCTTTAACATCCACCAACTAAAGCTGGCAGACGGGACACCCAATTTAACGTCCATCTAAGAGACGATGTCACAACTGAGATGCCAGATCTCATCTCAGAGACGCCCTGCCTGCGAGACGCCAGGATGACAGTTTGTAGCTGGCTCTGGATTCAAACCCAGGCTAGATGGTGTGTGTGTGTGTGTGTGTGTGTGTGTGTGTGTGTGTGTGTGTGTGTGTGTGTGTGTGTGTGTGTGTGTGTGTGTGTGTGTGTGTGTGTGTGTGTGTGTGTGCGCGCGCGCGCTCTATGACATCCGGCCAGCCCTACAGCAAAACATTTCCACGAGGATACCAGCCTGTCTAGTTTTGTTATATGATTAAACAACTTGATCATTCATGTTTATTATAACCTCCTTTTCATTTGATATTGCTCCCTTTTCCAGGTGACACATTTTTCTACGTACACACTGCCAGAAAATTGCATTAGAAAGCAGTGATGATGTGAAGTGGGTGAAATACAACATACTCTGTGGACTTTCTGAAGTAAAGTTCTCCACGAGGCTAAATGCGAAAGAACCAGCATCAACCATCTTTAGCCTCTCTACGTGTTTAAAACAGCAGCAACACTGGTGGTGCCGATTCCAAAACCGATTGTATTTCAACTCCACCTCTATTCCTACATTGCCATTGTGGCTGCGGTTGTAAAGTGGAAAATCTTTTTTGTGGTATAGCTCATCTCTGACTCCATTTCCCACCCATGGTCACTATTTCTGCGGTTGCTCTTTCGTCGATTGCTCTTTGGCAATGATCGTTACGATGCCACCATGGTTCCAAAAAGGCTCCTAATTTGCTCGTTAGCATGTACCAGTGTAGTGGCTTTTCGATTGGTTATCGGCGTGGTCATCATTTCATATGGTTGAAAGATGTGGTTGCTCGGCCATTGCATGTGGATTGGAGAAGATTGGCATAATAATGTCGGTTTTGTCATTTGTAAACTTTTGTTTGTTGCATTAATTTGTGGTGCTTTAAAACGACCTATTATTTATATCTGATAAGTTGACCAACGGACTTTATTGACGAACCACTATTTCGTGTATCACTAGGCATGGTCGATCTGAGCTGCAATAATTTGAATACCAATCTTATTGATGTTAGGGAAAGTGGTTTTGGGAGTTTTTTGTACATGTGACCGAGGCTCGTGGAAAAGCTAGAGCTGTTCACATAAAGACAATATACTTGTGTTGTTAATAAAGGAAGAGCTCCTTGCTACTTCTACACTATCCACATGGTCTGCTGCCCTTCACAGTCACAATCGATGATCTTGGTCCAAATCGACCTCTTCCGAATTTATAAAGGAACTTGTTTCGTGGTCTCCAGGTCATTGTAAATGCAATGAGTACCAATGAAAATGTGGCCAAAAAAAAAAAGAAAGTTGAAGGAGTCGGCCAGCTGAGCCACCCCAGCCAATTAAATAAAATATTAATTTGGCTCTAACTCCTACAGATACCGACAGTCGGTGTATCGTAATGATTCATATTGTACAGCATGGTTGTAAGAAAAGTAAATCTTTATAATAGTTTTCTTTTGTTTCGTATGACATTCAGCTTAGACAAGAAGTTTACATGTTATACTTTTTTGCATGGAATAAAAACTCTTCCATCGAACGCTGACCTGTTGTGCTCACTCCGACAGCCATTGAGAGTTGGATTGTGGTGACATGTCATGCAAGTTCCATTTTCACTGTCAACCCTTCTTCATCCTCGTATGTAAACTTAAACTTCCCATGAAGTTCATGGCTCCCACACTGAGGATCATTGGCTGTTGTCGAATATCATTTTCTTTCAGAAGGTATTTAAGTAAAATGTGAGAAAACGCTCAAAGAAAGATGTTGGTAGAACCTTGCAAAAATATAACTGTGGTTATGATTGTTGAACAGCCAATCCCTCAAAAAAAATAATCTCAATCATGGAATCCATCAAATTAAAGCTTCGTGATTGAATGGCTTACCCGATGTAGCTACGATGCCTCTTTTGGAATAGCTGCCATTGGTCGAATGCAAATATCCAAGGTAGTGCAGTACCTCTTTCATTTGAAGAGGTTCTGCAGCACTTTGGTTATTTAATGAGGTCCATATTTAAAAGTGAACGTTATGGATTCAAATACAGCCTTGACCCTCACGCTTTTTCTTGGACCAACAACAACAACAACCTAGTGCTGAGCTCTTGGACCCTAAACTCAGGGTGTAGCTGCAGCGCTCCAAGTATGTCCTCAGCACCTGGCCCAGCAATCACTTCCTGGAGAAAGAAGCAGAATAGGATGCAATGCTTTACAACAGTGGACCCCAGGTGACCCATCTCAGACTTCGATGAAAACAATATGTGAAATAGTCGTGTACGTTGTATGTTAGGCCTAGCTGAGTCTGCAATGGGATACGAATGTGCCGAGATGAGCAGAAGTCAAGGAAGTACAGTATTTTGTGCAAATGATCGTTCACAACAAACATAAGACAGCTCAATCCCCTATTTCCCATTGGGAAGAAATAAGTCGGATGGGCCCCCCATGAAGATGGGACAAGCATCATAAATTACAACGTTGAACACAAGGCCTTATCTTAACTTTATCTCCATTGCCCACAAGGATACAGCACAATGTTGGGGAGAATCAAAAAGTCAAAACAAAAAATACCTGTACGAGTACAATTCATTTAAATATTCGCCCAACCCCACCCCAAAAGGTTTTGTTGTTACGACTCTAATATGGGGGGCGGTACCCATTAAAACTTTATTATTATTATTTTCTTTCCAGTCATGATGTTGACATTTTTTAGGAGACAAGTCTTGCCACTAGATTAAAAAAAAAAAAAAAAAACACCTTTAGAGGCCATTTTTCCCCGCAAGCGGGGGTTGGCCTTTTTCGGGAACCATGGTTGTTGTTGTTTTTCGGTCCCCTTTTTGAAGCAATGTTTTACGGCCGGATGCCCTTCCTGACGCCAACCCTTTTTGCCGCCTTTAACGACAAGCAGGGAATTACCAGTGAACTGGTACTCAATTTGCCGACCTCGGAAGGATGACAGGCTGAGTCAACCCCCCTGGCGTTAATTACAGTGATTGACCGGGATTCGAACCCAGGATCCTAAGCCGGCACCCTAGCCGCTAGCCCAACACCAGGGACTTGCCACTAGATAGTTATATTAAAATCAACCCAGGGTGATTTTGGGCCAAACAAAGAACATTTGTGAAAATGGGGAATTTTTGGAAAGTTAGGCAAGTTGCCATGGAATGCTTGGATACACATTTATCACCATTAGCAAAGAACCGGTACTTAGATGGGTTAATTGTTCCCCATCGCACCGCGGAGCGAAAGGGGGACTATGGTTTTACCCTCCGTCTGTGTGTGCGTCCGTGCGTGCGTACCCTTGAGCGGAATATCTTAAAATAAATGAACTACTAACTTCTAATTTGGTGTTTGGATGTATCTAGGCATAAGGAAGAACGCTATTGAAAATTGGGTCGCCACGTCAAAATCCAAGATGGCCGCCACCATATATGTCTGAACCTTGTGAGCGAAATATCTTGGAAAAATAAACGAACTATGACCTAATCTGGTGCGCGACTGTATCTAGGCATAAGGAAGAAGGCTATTGGAAATTGGGTCACCACGTCAAAATCCACAGACCTATACTGTATGTCTGAACCTTGTGAGTGGAATATTTTGGAAAAAGAAACGAACTACTAACTTCTAATCTGGTGTGTGGGTGTGTCTCCAACCCACTCGCAAATATTATCGGCTCTTCCATGTTTTCTGTGTCTTCCACTTTGTCAACTCAAATCACTTCACCGACGGGGGACCTAGGCGTAACGCTTGTTCACCCAGAATTAGAAGGGTTGATTCCAGCAAAACTGGCATATTTTATTACGACTTGTATTACCCCACACCACCAGGTGGTGCTGTATGATGCAAATTTACATAGAGAGAATCGGGATGCTTCTCCCACCCTGAACATTCCCTCCTCCCCTCCAAGCATAACCACCAGTTTTTAACCTGTTCCGTCCAGCAGTGTAGGTCTGTATACAAATCAAACAACAACACAGACGGGCACTTCTCAAATTATAGTACGATGGCCTGGATTTATATTTGTGTTCCAAACCTTATGACCTCCAGCTAGCAACAATTCCCAGAGCTGCAAGGCAGGGACCAACGCTGCGGAATCGGAACTCGCCAGCCCCCGGTTCACGGCCTCCGTGCCAGTTTCCTGGGTTATGATTCCTGCTCCATCCAATCTCGCAGCATTCTGCAGCACAACCAGCGCCTAAAGGCACAACAACATAGCACGTTATGATTACTGTACACCGGTTACATTTCATGCTGGCTTTCCTTCAAAGAAGCCTGGTGTTGGCGTCATGGTTAACGTGGCTTAAGATATTATGATCTTTCGTGCTGTTAAAATAACACCAGTTGGGTTGACTCAGCTTCTCAGAAGGCTGGTACTCATTTTGCCGATCTCGTCACCCAACGATGTCGGCAAAATGAGTACCAGCTTGCTGAGAAGAACGAGCTATTCAAATATTGCGCGTCGGAGTGGTGACCCTTCTTGGATTGTGCCCCCTAACTAAAGGCAAACTGCCTCGGCAGCCCTATGCATCTGAAGTTGCGAAAGAGTGGTTCTTCTTCTTATTTCCTCTTAAAGTACTTTAATGACTCATTTTCCATGTTATTGAATTATTTAGTGTAGTGAAAAATCTCATGTCCATCATGAGCTTCAGTTTGGATATGCCACTTAATTGTTGTGGTTCTAACCATGTGGTTCTCTTTTAATCATGCACGCCAGATTTTCACCAATTGAAAGCTTTCCATTTATCTGTATTTCCTCCAAGGGGGGGGGGGGGGAAGGGGTGCGTGTAAGGGGGAAGAAATTCTCAGCTCATGCCCCAAGTTAAATCAGGAACTGTTTAGGGGGTACTTTGATATTTCAAAATATCAACCCTTCCTCCCCACAGTTCCTGATACAAGGTTAGCCCAATTATATATTTATTGCCCCACTACCCCACTGTCAATTTAAGTTGCTCTTCTATGAGCCTCTTATTGAGAGAAAGGGCTGATTTCATGGCCTCGAGGTACGCTCGAGGGCGGAAAGGGGGTTGTCATGTTTTTTTTATGTGATTATAATTTAAACCATCGTTAAATATCTGCAGCTAACATGCACCATGTCACAATGTCACATATTCCTTTCGTTGAATTCTAATACAAAACAGGTTGTGCATTGTGCCGACACTGATTACAAAACACAGAAATTGATGTCATTCAAAGAAAAAAGAAATGTTTGTGAAGTGGGTTGGGGCCAGAATATATTCAAGATATATTTCTTGAAATATATTGAAGAAAAAACAAGAAGGCCAAAAATATATTCCCAAAGTGAAGTGGGTAATGAAGCAATGAAAAAAATAAACAAAAAACATTATGATTGACGTTTCAAAACTCAAATTAATGCAAATACTGAAGTTTAACATTCCTACGTGTAAATTTGAAGATTAAACCAGGTGCGTGGATAAATGTGAAGGGTTACCATCACTCCCACTCCATGAGCATGTGATGAGAGCCGAGCAAGGCGTGGAGCAAGGCCCAAATGTTGCACAATGGACCAAGCACGGGCATTGCATTCTGTTAAAGGGAGAAGTGAGTCAAATAGTCAAGAAGGAAAATTGTGGGAATCGCAAAGATAACTGGCATGATGTGAGAGCCAAAGTATGAGTGGGGCTGCAAAATAGCCAAGGTATGGGTGGGGCTGCAAGATAGCCAAGGTATGGGTGGGGCCACAAGATAGCCAATGTATGGGTGGGGCTGCAAGATAGCCAAGGTATGGGTGGGGCTGCAAGATAGCCAAGGTATGGGTGGGGCTGCGAGATCGCCAAGGTATGGGTGGGGGCTGCGAGATAGCCAAGGTATTGGTGGGGCTGAGAGATAAGGTATGGGTGGGGCTGCAAGATAGCTAAGGTATGGGTGGGGCTGCGAGATAGCCAAGGTATGGGTGGGGCTGCGAGATAGCCAAGGTATGGGTGGGGCTGTGGGAGATGAGGTATGGGTGGGGCTGAGAGAGAGGGGCAAGGTATGGGTGGGGCTGCGAGAGAGCTCAATATATTGGTCGGCCAAGTGGCGAGGCGAGGTGAAAGTGGGAGTGGCGGTGAGAGAGCGAAGGTATGGGTGTGGCGGTGAGAGAGCGAAGGTATGGGTGTGGCGGTGAGAGAGCGAAGGTATGGGTGTGGTGGCGAGAGAGCGAAGGTATGGGTGTGGTGGTGAGAGAGCGAAGGTATGGGTGTAGCGGTGAGAGAGCGAAGGCATGGGTGTGGCGGCGAGAGAGCGAAGGCATGGGTGTGGCGGCGAGAGAGAGCGAAGGCATGGGTGTGGCGGCGAGAGAGAGCAAAGGCATGGGTGTGGCGGCGAGAGAGAGCGAAGGCATGGGTGTGGCGGCGAGAGAGCGAAAGCATGGGTGTGGTGGCGAGAGAGCGAAGGCATGGGTGTGACGGCGAGAGAGCGAAGGCATGGGTGTGGTGGCGAGAGAGCGAAGGCATGGGTGTGGCGGCGAGAGAGCGAAGGCATGGGTGTGGCGGCGAGAGAGCGAAGGCATGGGTGTGGTGGCGAGAGAGCAAAGGCATGGGTGTGGCGGCGAGAGAGCGAAGGCATGGGTGTGGCGGCGAGAGAGCGAAGGCATGGGTGTGACGGCAAGAGAGTGAAGGTATGGTTGTGGTGGCAAGCCATTGATCAGACCTATAATGTTATGGATGAGCCACAAGCACTCCTTTGCCAAAAATGGTAGGTGAGAGCTGAAGTGCTCACAGAACACAGCACCAGCTGCCAGCACTCCAGGTCCAACACTGCAGGACTGAGTACCGGTTGTCTGTCGGACTACATCCAACCCTGCCACATTTCCCAGACAACGTGCAAGGGGCAAAATGAGCTGGGTAGGTAGTCGGAAAAGTAGACAAAAAAAAAAATCAGATCTTAAAATTAAATCCTGATAATTTGTTGAAGCAGAGAATTAAAATTAAATATATGAATCAAAATGGTAAACCAATCTATTTTGGTCATGAGCACGCAAGGGTTCCCTCAATTCGTGTTAACAAGTGTTTGGCATATGCTTCATGCTTGCCAGTTGGCAGAAAGCAGCCATTAGGCTAATCCATGCATGTCAGTGGAGAAAAAAAAAAAATACTCCAACCACGCTTTGTCTTTAACCACTCGACCAAACAGCCAACTCAAAGCAGAGTATTTTTTTTTTTTTTTTTTTCCACATAATCGAGGCTCGTGAAAGAGCTAACATTTATCACACAAACAAATCAAACAGACAAACAAACAAAGTATATAAAAAGGGGAGCGGTAGATAAGATGGGGAGAGAAGGGGAAGCACAAACATAACATTTGAGAGCAGGGACATCGGGAATGTGTGGGAGGGAGAGGGCTTGGGGGGAGGCGGCGTAGGAAGGGGGGGGGGGGGGGTGGGAGAAGTATAAACACAAGGACACCAAGGACTTCCAGGAAAGAAGTTAGTATTTCAAAAAAATGGATTTGGGGTGAAATTAGCAGGAGTAGAAAACATCAAGGTTTTGGATGGGGGAAGATAAGAGATCGTGATGAACAGCTGTTTTAAAGACCTGGAGGAAGGAGTGGGATTGAAGAGAGTGAGGGAGTTTGTTCCAGAGGCGGGAGAAAAGAGGAGTGAAGGTGAGCAGAGAGTCTTGATTTTGGCAGTTTAACCATAAGAGGGTTGCAGGCAGATCTTGTGCGACCTGCAGGAATATTTGGGGGACAGAGCCCAGAGAGAGCTGGAGGAGCAAGGCCAGAGAGGAGTCGGTAGAAGACAAAGACCACCAACCTGCCTGCGGTGAGTAAGTGAAAGGCCCTCGGAGGTAGCTTCATCACGGGAGATTCCAATGATTCTGAACGCTTTGGTTTCAACAGCGTGAAGACGAGCTCGGTGTGAGGCAGGAGCACCAGCCCAGAGGGGAGAGCAGTATTCCATTGAGCTGCGGATGAAAGCCTTGTATGTGGTGAGGAGCTCGGGTGTGCCAAGGAAGGACTTCGCACGACGGAGGATGCCCAGTCGGTGACTGGCTTTGGAGGCCAGATTTGAAATGTGGTTTTCCCAGGAAAGATCATGGCAGATAGTGAGACCCAAAAGCTTGAGTGACAGAACTTCTTGGAGAGGATTATTCAGAAAGTGGATGGGAGGGTTGTCCCGTCGGTCTTTTCGGAGAGACATCGTAAGAGTGTGAGATTTGTCAGGATTGAAAGACATGTTCCACTTGTTTGCCCAGTCTGATTTTGTCCAGGTCTGCAGAGAGTGAGGAGGCTGCAGACTGCCGATCTGAGGGATGACGAATGGAGCGGCAGAGTGTGGAGTCATCAGCAAAGAGATAGAGAGGATTTTCAAGAGAGTCTGAGAGATCATTGATGAAGACCAGAAAAAGCACAGGGCCCAGAATACTGCCTTGGGGAACTCCAGCCTGAACAGGAAGAGGAGATGAGAGAAACCCATTCAGGGCGAACTTGTTGACTACGACTAGAGAGGAAGTCCGCCAGCCATGCGTGGAGATTTCCATGGATACCAAAGGAGGAGAGTTTGGTGAGCAGAGCGGGGTGCCAGACCGTATCGAAGGCACGTCATATGTCGAGGGAGACGGCTCTAATTTCCTGTTTGGCATTGAGGACCTCCATCCATTGTTGAGACAGCAGAAGCAGCATGCCCAGAGTAGAGTGACCTGGTCTGAAACCAAATTGATGATCAGAGATCAAGCCATTGGAGAAGAGGAAAGATTTCATATCCGAAGCAATGATGGATTCCATGACTTTGCTGATAATTGGGAGAAGGCTGATTGGTCTGTAGTTGCTAGGATCTGTTTTTGCACCTTTTTTGTGCAAAGCGGTGATGTTGGCTGATTTCCAAGCAGGTGGCAGATGACCTTGAACAGAGAGAGGGAGTGAAAGAGCGGAAGAACAGGATTTTAGGACTCGTGGGCTGATGCCGTCAGGTCCAGTTGCAGAATCAGTCGAGGGTTGACAGAAACTTTTCCACCTTGTCAGGAGGAAAGGACACAGAGTCCAGGAGCAGCTGGGTACGACTGGGTATGGTGGGTAGAGAGGGATGGGTTTGGGACACAAGATTTAGAGGCAAACACAGAGTTGAGGCATTCAGCTTTTTCACGTGCGGAGTCAGCTGTGTGGTCATTTGAGGTAAGGGAGGGGATGGAGGGGGAACAAACACCAGAAATAGATTTGACCAGACACCACCAGGATTTGGAAGAGGGAGACATAAGAGAGTTCGGTCTTGAGAACGGAGAGATATTGTTTCCTGGCTCCAAGTGGACACACACTTGTTTCGGGCTTTGTGAAAGGAAATGAGATTTCCTTCCGTTGGATTTGCTTTCCAGGAGACGAAGGCAAGTTGTTTCTGGGCAACAGCCTCACCACAAGATTCCGTGTACCATGGACGGGAGGAAGGGTATGACAACTGAAGTCGAGATGGGATTAATCTGTGCATGAGACAGAGCAATTTACTTTGGAAGAATTCCCAGGATGAGTTGATGTCAGAGGTGGTAGAGACGGGAGACCAGTCCAGATGATTGATGGCTGCTTGAAGACCGTGCGAGCTGGCCTGAGTGACCATTCTCAGGGAGCCTCCTCAGCGTAGACGAGTCTGGCATTTCAGAGAGATGTCCAGTTTAACAAGCACATGATCAGATGAGCCGATTGGAGCAGAAGAAGAGCAGCAGACATTTTCAGGGAAGTTAGTCATAACCAAGTCCAGAAGAGAAGATGCTCCGTTGACTGAGATCCGGGTCGGGAAATTGACATTGTGTCAGTCCCAGTGAGTCGCAGAAGTCCTTTGTTGAGGAGCCATGGCTGGTGAGCGAGGTACCCACACCCAGCCAACTGGCATGGTGACAATTGAATTCACCACATATGAGGAAGAGAGAGTTGGGATGAGTAGATAGAAGTTGGTCCATATTATCAGACAGCGAGATGTAGATGGAGTCATTGTTTGGTGGACGGTACAACACACATATGAACAAGAGGTGGGAGCGAAGGGGAAGCCGTAGCCAGAGGTATTCTTGGGGGCGAGGTGGAGAGAGGGCAGTGCAGGGCGAGTGAGAAAGAGTTTTTGATAAAGATAGCAACCCCACCTCCAGGGCGAGGCTCAGGTCTGTCATACCGGAGGAGGGAGTAACCCGAGAGAGATACTAAGGAATCAGAGACATCATGAAGTAGGAAATTTTCTGTTTAGCAGATCACGTCTGGTTTGTCAGAAGCAACCTGTATGGAGAGATCAGTTGAGTTTGAATGAAGGCCCCGGATGTTTGAGGTCCATACCGTTAATGAAGAGGAAGGGGGAGCATCGGATACAGAACAGGGGGGAGGAGGGGTAGGGTAAGATGTGGAAGAGGAGGAAGAGGTAGGGAGAGTTGTTGAAGGTGTGTCAGAGATTTCAGAATAGCTCGGAGAAAGGGAAGGATGGGGCGGACAAAAGGTTTGATGGTGATTGGGTGAGGCACAATGAGGTGTTATTTGAGGAGGGGGAAGAGTGAGGCAGGAGCTTGGGGGAGATGGAGGTGAGAGTTGGAAGGGGGAAGAAGCGGGGAGGATGCTTTGAGGGAGAGGGGGGAAAGGGAGAAGAAATGAGGGTGGGGAGATTTGAAGGGGAGGGGCGAGGGGGGAGTTTAGAAGGGAAGGGACAAGGGGAGGGATTTGAAAGGGATGGGAGATTTGGAGGGGAGGGGTGAGGGGGAGTCTAGGAGGGGAGGGGCGAGGGGGAGTCAAGGAGGGGACGGGTGTGGGGGGAGTTAAGGAGGGAAGGGGCAAGGGGGGGGATTTGAAAGGGATGGGTGATGGGGAAGATTTGGAGGGGAGGGGTGATGGGGACGTTTTGGAGGGGAGGGGTGATGGGGAAGTTTTGGAGGGGAGGGGTGATGGGGAAGTTTTGGAGGGGAGGGGTGATGGGGAACATTTTGAGGGGAGGGGTGATGGGGAACATTTGGAGGGGAGGGGTGAGATTGGATTTTGGAAAGTGTACGATTAATGGGAAACGAACATTTATTGCAAAATGAGTTTCTTGTGACCGAGTTAAAAATACGTTTAAGGACGCTGAAGGGGGGATGGAGTGCAGGTGAGTTTAGGGAATGTAGGAAAGAGGAACTGTAAGAGATGGAATTTTTTTTTTGGAATGAATAGATTTGGTGAGCAAGTCGAAAGCAACCTTTTAAAGAAGAAGAAGAAAAAGGTGTTATAATATACGGCAGAATACTACTTCAGGGGAAAGTTTAAACATTTTAAAGTTTAACAGTGAAAACTATCTGGGGAAATGGGGGAGAAACACGTGGTCGAAGAACGAACGAACGAATAAGAACAGAGAAGGAAATGTTTTTTAGTTTTTTTTTTAGTTGAGATTTTAAACAAGTAGGCTATGGGGTGAAAAGACTGGGAAAAACAGAGAAGGAAAGTTATTGGAGCACAATCGACGGACCGCTGATAGAAAAACAAAGCCTCAAGGTAGGACACGGTACAAGGCCTCAAAAGACACGACACAAATTAACACGATTTTCTATACAGGTATGAAAGATTTACACCGAGAATTTTCCCTGGACCCACTGTAGGTACACACACCATAAAATAAATACAGGTTTGACGAAAATACAAATGGGCACAATTACTTAATTTCGATAGCGTGGACAGCTGCGAAAAAACGTAACCTCGCTGGCAAGACCGGAAGCGGAAAGCATATTTCAGTTATTGTGAAATCAAAAGATGTCTGTCAGGAGAGACAACCTCCAGGGGGGCAGTATCCAGTATTTATTACCAGTTCAGCACCCGGGAGTATCATTCCAGACAGGATCATCCGAGCCAAGACGCAGAATGCTCCACCGACTGCCTGGACCAGGCCAAGATGCAACAGCTGCTCTGTGCACTCACCACTGTACATAGGCACACCCACTACGAGATCAACAACCATAATTGCATTATTTTATGTTGCGTACATTCGGATCTTTCCATTGTGGTTAAAAATTGCATACGAGCACTACGATATTTGTGTGTGTGGGGGTTGCTGCAAAATATCAAAATGAATGTTACAACACCTGCACAGGATGTAGTGCAAACACCAGGCTGCCTCCATGATGGGTGGCACACCAAGGTGAGGCTGCCTCGCTCCAGGAGCATGTGACCATCGCCTGAGAAGCTCAAGCAGGATTGGCAGCATGTCAGCTTTCAGCAGCGCTCTGCACAAAACGTGTTAACACACCTATTGTTGCCATAAGTTTATTGTACAACGCAACAGCCAACACACACCATGACCCTCAGGTCTATCAGCCTTTCATGTTTCACTTATACTGTGGTGATAAACAGTGCAGAACGAGGCTTGTGCAATAAAAGAAAAGGTGAGTTGCATGAGGGAATGGGGGAGTGGTGGGAAGTTCCTTACTGTGTTACAGATTGCAAAGACTCAGCACCTTGGAGCACTTGGGACAAGCAAAAAGCTGCGGCTTCGACCACGGTAGGATCCCAGGACTGGTGGGGATCACAGGGTGCGCATCATCAACAGGCAAGAGCCAAACATCCTGGTTCTGCTTTGAGATTTCTCATCCCATTGGCAACTGTTCCCAATCAACATTTCCATAATGCTGGATTGTGTTAAAATGCAAACAAGGTATTTTGCAATCACGAGTTCCTTTTACCTGCAGGCAGGTTCTGAGAGCTGGAAGCAGGCCCTGTTTCAGTAATGTTTGTACATTCGTCTCCCCCTCAGTGCCAAGATTTCCTAATACAAGCAAGCAGGATTCCTGTGAAAACATGTGAACGAAGGTGCATCTTCAGCCATGTTTAATATGTGAAGCTTCGTCTAATTATCTCGTAAGCGTATCACATGTAAACTGTGCAACGTCTTTTTTCACTGTAAGAAAAAAAGATATGCACACAAGCTAACTGTGCATGATCTTCTTCATCATATGCAGCACATGGCTGTGGGTAGCATATTTGCCATGGAGTGGAGGGAGAAGAGAGGGGTTGGGGGGTGGGGAGTGGGGAGTGTTCCGCTGATGCAGTTCCTACTATTTTATTGTTTGTTTGTTTTTTGTATACAAGATCGAGGCTCGTGTAAGAGCTAACATTGATCACAAAAAGGCAAACTGACAAATAAAACTTATGATAAAGGGAGAGGGAGACAAGATGGAGAGCAGGGACATCGGGAGATCTGTGGGAGGGAGAGGGCTTGGGGGGAGGAGGCATGGGAATGGGGGTGGGAGAGTTAAAAAAAACAAAAAAAAACACCGACACTGCTAGGACTTCCAGGAAAGAAGTCTGTATTCAAAAAAGTGGATCTGGGGTGAATTAATGGGGGTAGAAAAGATCAAGGTTTTGGATGGGGGAAGATAAGAGATGGTGGTGAACAGCTGTTTTAAAGATCTGGAGGGAGGAGTGGGATTGAAGAGAGTGAGGGAGTTTGTTCCAGAGGCGGGAGAAAAGGGGAATGAAAGAGTGAAGGTGAGAAGAGAGTCTTGATTTTGGCAGTTTAACCATAAGAGGGTTGCTGGCAGATCTTGTGTGACTGTAGGAATATTTGGGGGACAGAGTACAGAGAGAGCTGGGGGGGGGCAAGGCCGGAGAGGAGTCGGTAGAAGACGGAAAGACCAACAACCTGCCTGCGGTGAGTGAAACGTCCTCGGAGTTGGCTTCATCACGGGAGATTCCAATGATTCTGAAAGCTTTGGTTTCAACAGCGTGAAGCCGAACTAAGTCTGAGGCAAGAGCACCGGCCCAGAGGGGAGAACAGTATTCCATTGAGCTGCGGATGAAACCCTTGTATGTGGTGAGGAGCTCAGGTGTGCCAAGGAAGGACTTCGCACGACGGAGGATGCCCAGTCGGCGACTGGCTTTGGAGGCCAACTTGTAAATGTGTTTTTCCCAGGAAAGATCATGGCAGATAGTGAGACCCAAAAGCTTGAGTGACAGAACTAATTGGAGAGGATTGTTGAGAAAGTAGATGGGAGGGTTGTCCAGTCGGTCTTTTCGGAGAGACATAGTAAGAGTGTGAGATTTGTCAGGATTGAAAGACATGTTCCACTTGTTTGACCAGTCTGATTTTGTCCAGGTCTGCAGAGAGTGAGGAGGCTGCAGAATGCCGATCTGAGGGATGAGGAATGGAGCGGCAGAGAGTGGAGTCATCAGCAAAGAGATAGGATTTTCCAGAGTCAGAGAGATCATTGATGAATGAATGAATGAATGAATGAATGATCGTTTTGAGGCCATTGATGAAGACCAGAAAAAGCACAGGGCCCAGAACACTGCCTTGGGGAGATAAGAGAAATCCATTCAGGGCCACACGTTGACTATGACTAGAGAGGAAGTCCGCCAGCCATGCGTGGAGATTTCCATGGATACCATAGGAGGAGAGTTTGGTGAGCAGAGCGGGGTGCCAGACCGTATCGAAGGCACGTGATATATCAAGGGAGACAGCTCTGATTTCCTGTTTGGCATTAAGGACCTCCATCCATTGTGGAGACAGCAGAAGCAGCATGTCCAGAGTAGAATGACCTGGTCTGAATCCAAATTGATGATCCGAGATCAAGCCATTGGAGAAGAGGAAGGATTTGATATCTGAAGCAATGATGGATTCCATGACTTCGCTGATAATTGCGAGCAGGCTGATTGGTCTGTAGTTGCTAGGATCTGTTTTTGCACCTTTTTGTGTAAAGCGGTGATGTTGGCTGATTTCCAAGCAGATGGCAGATGACCTTGAGCAAAAGAGAGGGCGAAGAGAACAGAGAGAGGGTGAGATAGAGCGGCAGAGCAGGATTTTAGGACTCGTGGGCTGATGCCACCTGGTCCAGTTGCAGAATCAGAGTCGAGGTATGACAACACTTCTCCACCTTGTCAGGAGAGAAAGACACAGTCCAGGAGCAGCTAGGTTCGACTGGGTAAGAAATACAGAGAACGATGGGTTTGGGACACAAGATTTTGAGGCAAACACAGAGTTGAAGCATTCGGCTTTTTCACGTGCGGTGTCAGCTGTGTTTCCGTTTGAGGTAAGGGAGGGGATGAGGAGTTTAATTTTTGAGGTCAGAAGGATGGATGAGGTTAGAAGGTTAGGATGAGGAGGTTAGAAGAGGAGTTTAATTTGTTGGAGTTTTGAAGAGAAGAGGAGTATTGCGATAACTCGCCTGCTCTTCACAAATGACACCGTTGCATCTTTATGGTCCACCAATTCATGCTGCCAGATAGGATACCCAATTTAATGCCACCCAAGGGGTGGCACACACACCCAATAAACACCCTGCCTGCGAAACACCAAATGACAGCTCATATCTGAGTCGGGATTCGAACCAGACAGCTCAGATGTGAGTGCACGTACCTCAATGCTACCTTAACAGCCTATAAATAATTACCCATGGAGGTAAATTTAACTAGTAAGAAAACAGGTGACGTACAGTAAGCCGACTGCTTTCACTGCCAAGGAAGGTGATGAGGTATGGGGCAGCAGATAGTGTAGCGAGTGCCACACTGGGTTCTTCAATGAGGGACATCTCCAAAAAGCAGCGAGCTGCTTCCAGCTGCATCTCTGGATGGCTCAGCCCAGTCAGCAGGCCAACCAAGCCACGACATGCACCGTCAATTCTACCGAACACAGAAAAAAACAAAAATTTTTTTTAACGAGGTGGCATTCTTTCTAAAACTAAAGCTTCCAGGGAAGCAGAACTCAACTGAACTGACTGGACAACTTTAAAGTAGGTCAGTTGTCTGTACTAGATTTGACAAATGAAAAGCCAACAACCTTGTGTAATAATTTTAAGGTCCTTGTATCCTTATACTTGTATATGCCGGCCTATGGCGGCCATTTTGTGACAGATCGGGTTGACATACGATAGCAACCTACCTTGTGTGGTAAGAGTCTCACACACCAAGTTTGATCAAAATCCATAAATATTTGTGGACGTTGGAGTCTAACGTCGTTTCGGAGCTGAAAACAATATGGCGGCCTATGGCGGCCATTTTGTGACGGATCGGGTTGGAATGCAATAGCAACCTACCTTGTGTGGTAAGGGTTAAACATTCTAAGTTTGATCAAAATCTGTTAATATTTGTGGACGCTGGAGTGTTAACGTCGTTTTCATGACCAACAACAAAATGGTCGCCTAAGTCCGCCATTTTTCAACGGCTCGGGCTGAAATGTAATAGCAACCTGGTCCTTGGGGTAAGGATACTGCATGTCAAGTTTGATCAGAATCGGTTGATATTTGTGGACGCTGGAGTGTTAACGTCGAAAAGTTAACGGACGACAGACGACGGACGACGGACGCCGGAGGGTTCAGTATGTGATGGTCGTCCAGTTGAGTTGATAAAAACCAATGAGTTTGAGTTCTGTAACAACTATCTGGAGAAGCTGTGCATTGCATTGTGTGCATGTCGTAAAATGGCAGAAACTTGCACAGTACAACACAACAATCTGATACCAGGACAATTGAAACACAAGCTCAACACAAATGAGGTGGAAATTGCCAAGGCCATAGGAAGATGAAGATTCAATTGCCAGTGCAGAACGAGGCGTACACATGTAATTGTGCACAAAATGCTATAGACGTCAGCCAAAGGACATTTATTCAATGGACTGAAACCACAACAATGTGAGCAGCACTACAAATATGGCCAAATTGGAACCCCTCAACCCCCTCTCCCCTCCCCCAGCAATATACTGAGTGGCATGGCCAGGTCGAGAAAATCCTTCACACTGGCAAGGGTAATGCATCCGAGCCAATTACCACTGAGCTGCTCGTGTGCGACATCCCTGGGACCAAAATAAAGGCAATTTGAGGGTGAGGCCAAAATAGTTTGACCAAATGCTTCACCAGTCCCACTCTTTTGCACGTGGTGATGGGTAAAGCTACACAATGGTCTAAAATAAGCGTGCAGCTCTTTATTCCCGTAAAGTCAAGCAGCGCACGCCCACTCAGTGGGAAGGAAGTGCACCGATGATAAAGCACTGCCTTCACAATGCCCTTCACCCTCAGGATTTTTCAACACACAACACCTGGAATTTTGATACAGGATGCTTGGAGCTTGTTTACTGGAAGTGGATGCTGGCAGGTGTGAGCTCCTGTTCTCATGTTAATTGGAATTGCTGCACACGGCACCAAATCATGGAGCAGGTCCAAGGCGAGTTGTTGGGCACCGGAAATTGGAGAGGTTTATTCTCTGGTTTAAGAGAGTGCCATGGTGAGACTTTTTGGAGTGGAACAGTTCACACTGTACCAATTTATTTTTGTTATTTTCTTTTTGTTATTTTACAATTATTTTTTTACAATTTATTTTTACAATTTGTTTACAATTTGTTTTTTTTGTTTTGTTTTTTTGTACAATTTTTTTTTTTACAAATTTGTAAATTTTTTGTAAATTTCTAAATTTTGTACAAATGTTTTTTAGAATTTGTTTACAATTTTACAATTTGTTATTTTTACAATTTGTTTTTGTTATTTTGTTTTTATTTTACAATTATTTTTTTACAATTTATTTTTACAATTTGTTTACAATTTGTTGTTTTTTTTTGTACAAATTTGTAAATTTTTTGTAAATTTGTAAATTTTGTACAAATTTGTTTTTTACAATTTGTTTACAATTTTACAATCTTATTTTTACAATTTGTTTTTGTTATTTTGTTATTTTCTTTTTGTTATTTCAATGTTATTTCCTTCCTGCCATGGTGAGACTTTTTGGAGTGGAACAGTTCACACTGTGCCAATGCCTGATGGCATTATCAGAAGCATTCACAGACTGCAACAATTCCAGGCAGCTGGGATTCCTATTAATGGGATTATCGAGGCAATTTGGTGTTCCCATCTGAACCCCTGGACCGTGATGCAGGCACACCAGGTTAAAATCCCACATACCGTGTTTGTTCTGTTTCATTTTTTGGAGTTCTATAAGAAACTTCAATGCACGAGGAGGGCATTAGGGCTCATCAAGGGCCTGCGCTACTATTGCCAACCTATGCTTGTCTGTCCGTGTTCTTTCCTTTCTAAATGCTAAGCATCAAGTAAGGAAAAAAACTTGTATGAATCGTACCATTAGTGAAGTCCTTGATCCGACTAGGACAGGGTTCGAACCACCGACCTCCCAGACTCGTGAGTGGACATTCTAACCATCACACCACCAAGTCTTGTTAAATCGACATTGTCCACCAACGTCCTTGCAATTAACGTAAAGTAATGGTGTTTATCATTTGCTGTGATTGCTTCTACTATTTGGCTGTGAAGCATGAAAAGTAACCAAAGTAATTTCACAGATTCGGCTAGAATCCTTTATTTATCTGTCACAAAGATTTTGCGAACTTCCTCGCTATCCTGCTCTTCTCACACTGACACCACCTGCAAAATAAGGATTGGAAAGAAGAATTTCATGGAGGAAATTGAAATGATGAGGTGGAGATGGATTGGACATCACTGTATTTGGAAAAATATCACAAAAAGAGCAATACATTGGAAGCCTGCGGGTCGAAGGAGGGTTGCACAACCTACAGTGACCTGGCGGCGTATGGTGGAGGAGTAGAGAGATCTCGTTACCACCTGGATGGAGATCAGTCAGTGGGGGCCAAGAAAGACAAAAGTGGCACGAGTTCCCCAAGAGGTTCCATTTGCCTTAGCCAGGACAGGATTATAAGCAAATAAGCAAGCAATGTCATTCTGGATACTCAGGATATGGTATATAATTTTATTCACACACACACACACACACACACACACACACACACACACACACACACACACACACACACACACACACACACACACACACACACACACACACACACACACACACACACACACACACACACACACACACACACACACACACACACACACACACACACACACACACACAAGCCTTATAATCACTGCCAATAAATCCGCACACACCGACAAAAAGCTGAGGAAGCTTGAGGGTGCCGAAGTGCCCTGCGTAGCCGTCGCACCGCATCCACGTGGTCCTTGGCTCCCTTGAACACTGCCAACCACCGTGCACGTACCTGTCATGTGTCATACACAAACAAAACGAAGTTTATCACAGACTCCTCTTGTGCACGGATTGCCAGCATTCTACGAGCCAGATGCTCACCTGTTCCTCGGGGCTTTCAACACTCCCTTCATGCTCCTGCTGCTCCTCGTCAGATTGGCTGTCCCTCCATGCAGGTCGCTTGCTGCGGAGCTGGGAGTCCCTGCGTGCTCGCCGAAGATCTAATCACAGGACATCACATGAAGTTATTTTCTGGCGATGTACGAGGTAAGATCACATGAAATTCGTATTACCAATGAGTAGGGCCACACCATTTTGCAAATAAACCACTGGACCACAGATACTTTATCAGGAATCAAGTTTTAGATAATGAAGTAAGGCCTTTTAAGGATGAAATGGTTAACAGCAACTGGATAGAAAAGTTTCAGTACCCATGATGCAGCAGGTTAAATGCCATATTGGTCCGCAAGCTAAACAAGCAAGAAAAGGTACACAAGGCCTAGATTTGTTTCAAGCTGCCGATATGCCCGTTTCATGTGCTGTGATAAACTGCAACCTGTAGATAATTATGACATCATAGGTGAAGTGGTATACCAGCCATAAATGTTTTAATCAAATGCCTTATCCTAAAAATCTGAAATTGCATGCACATGATCTACGACCCATTTGTATTGAAATATTAAATTTATGACATCATCACATAGTTTGGCAGCCATTTTGGATTTAACCTAAAACCCACAGAATAAAACATCTCCCAAACCACCAAGGCGATCGACTCAAAACTTTGTGTCATCGCTTAGACACAGCAATTAAAAATAGATCATGAAAACGTCATCAGTCACATGGTGTGGCAGCCATATTGGATTGAAGGAAAATATTAAATAACTAGTGGGGTCACGCGTGGGAATCCCACGGGCATGGACGTGTGTGAGATTTCGACACATTGAGTTAGATGCTGCACCTGCACATTCAGTTTCACAAAATGGTTACTGGCAATTTATCAGATGCACAAATAATGTAATCTACACAATGTATTTACTTCTGATAACATGTGAATGCATGTGCGTGCACACCCACACACACCTATATACACACACACACAAACACATCCCGTTTTTTCATTTCTGTTCCTCACAATTCTGTCTCTCTCTTATTCACAGACACACACACATACATCCACACATACATATAAACACACACATATACACATATATACATAGACACACACACATATATACATAGACACACACACATATATACATAAACACACACACACACATATATACATAAACACACACACACACATATATACATAAACACACACACACACATATATACATAAACACACACACACACACACACACACACACACACACACACACACACACACACACACACACACACACACCGTGCGTGAATTTTCTCAATTATTTCCGTCACTGAGTCTAAAACCATCGATTAAAAATGAAATCATATGGTGAGTTAGATTGGAGATAAAGGCGTGAGAGAGACTCAATGGCCTTGATATTACAGGCCTTTGAGAATGCATTTCATTCTATAAACGGAAACTTTCATGGGATTTTATTCCCGGTTTTTTTTCCACAAAGTCAAACTATGTTAGCGACTGTTAAAAATGAAATGATATATCGAATTAGAGTTGAAATAAAACTGTGAGAGAGAGCAAGGCAGCATGGGCCTAACTGAACAGGCCTCAAAGCTATGCAAGTTAATAAAATGGTGGATATTTGTTCATGAAGCCTCTCCCCAGAATGGGTGGAGCTACTCTTTAAACGGAGTAAGCCACACCCCCGGACAGACAGGCAGACAGACAGACAGACAAAATCACCTACGGCTAATATAATAGCCGGGGAAGCCGGTGTTGTGAATGAACGCGTACGTATTATGTTGAAAAACCAGATTTTTCTGGATCCTTTGAGAATTCCAAGCTTTGACGCACCAAATCAGTCAATGGAGGCCACCATCTTGCGGATGCGGAAGTATGCATAAAAAATTGAGAAAAAGTTCAATAGGAGTTCGTTTCACCCGTCTTTTTTTGATTCACAATCTTATGCACCTCTAATTTGTAATTAAAATACTTTAAGACCAACCTCGTTCCCTGGGCCATGGTTATCTTCAACGAAAATCGTCACCAAACACCGGAACCAATGAGATTCGAGCATTTGAAAAAGTATTTCAAAAAAGCTTCTTACCGCGTTTCAGAGGCTGAAAACGGCGTCACATATTCTAAAATTGACGAAGAATTATTTTTTAGAAATCTCGCGGCCGTAGGGGATAGTTTTTCACAGCCTGAAATATCCGAAGTTGAGACGGAATTCACCGAATTAATCAAGAGGGAAATTTTATACATTTTAATCTCATCCAGAATGCAAATGGTGTCATTTTGAACTAGGTACGGTACCTACTACACATACCTACTACCAACTACCTAACCTACTGATGCCATAGTGATGGGTAAAATAGTGGCTTCGCCGGCTCATTGCGGCTTTGCAGTCGGGTACTAGTATGGATTGTCTCAAAAACCGCTTACCTTATCGATGCAAAGCTTTACAAACGTCATCTGACACCATTGCTGCATATAGTTTGAAAATAATGACGTTTTAGGTCGTGTGGTTTGGCAGCCATCTTGGATAGAAAACAAACCTTATTCGATCAACAGGAAACTTCACAAACAGATCCCCTACCCCTACTACATATGCAGATTGTACCGTTTTGATGTCATACGTCACGTGGTTTGGCAGCCATATTAGCTTTAAAGCCGATATTGAAAAAAAAAACCCTTCTCCAAAACCGCTTCACCGATCGATGTAAAACTGTCCTGTCTGGTAAAAATGTGATAATTGAGAACAGCTGAAGGGATTTAAATCAAAGTTGTTTATTTTTGTAGGACAGTCAACGAGGGCATCTACCCATTGTCAAAAGCAGGGACTACACGGAGGCATATTGGCGACGCAGTCGCATCGCTCTAGTTTAGCTCAACTGGACTTTAGTCCGGTGAGCTTATGCGATCGAGCAGGTATTCGTAGGTAAGTCAGTCAGTCAGTCAGTCAGTCTGCATAAACACTTCAGTCATTATCGCTTGAACCAAACACGATTTTGGTGAAACTTGGCCGCAAGCTTCATATCTGATGCCAAAGGCTGGTTAAAAAAAAATTCCTGTTTATCATCGCCGCCCGCCCCATAAAAGTCGTCCGCCCCATCAAATCTTTTTTTTTTTTTATGCTCGCGGAGTCAGTAAAATCCGTTCCCTGTGTTGAGGACTGAGTACCACAGATGAGTCATATCCTATATGCAGTACCTGCAGTAAGAGTCGTACTGCCGAAAAGAGGCCCACTCGGAGGTTCAAGTAGTTGGTATTCTGAAGGAGAAGCCAAATATCATCGGCAAACGGGAGAGCCTTACGTGATAATTATTGCTGTGGATTTCTAGTCAAAAATTAAACGAGCGCTCCATTACATGTAGTAGTAGGTGATGATAGATACATGAATAAACGGCAACCAACATTCTCTTGGTGTTGAACTCTACTCAACATGTATGAGTGCTATAATAGCAGTAGCTGCTGATAGATAGATACATCTATGAGTGCTATAATAGCAGTAGCTGCTGATATATAGATACATCTATGAGTGCTATAATATCAGGAGATGCTGATTGATAGATGTATAAATGCGAACCAGACATCCTTTTGATGTGGTTAATGTCCTCTTCCATGTCTACCAAACTGCTCAATATGCATGTACCGGTACCATGAAGTGATATTTTGTGGCGAGGAATTCTAGTCAAATATGTATGAATGCTATGGCAATAGCTGCTGATAGATACATGTATGGCAACCGGACATTATTCTTAAAAGCCGAAGTTTTGGTCTACCATTGTTATATGTATCAGCAAATGTTAAAAGTAAACAGAACTCAATGTGACATAGGTTTCTTTATTTTCTTTATTTGAATCGTATCAGTGCGTACATACGAAGGTTTACTAGTTTAGAAATCATAACATGATTCATCATATATGTCCGATCAAGTATATTTAAGAAAACAAACATTGTGCGTTGAATAATCCATTCAAATTTCAATCTGAAAACCCCCCCCCCCCTCCCTGCCCACTTTTTTGAAAAAAAGTGATGATAAACAGGAAAAAAATTTTAACCAGCCTAACGAAGGTGTATTGACCGCATCAAAATCTGCGCTCATTAACCCTCTGGAGTCTACTATTATTATTATTATTATTATTATTATATACTAGGGCATGCCCGTACTATATATATATATCTAAAATTATATCCCCCCCCTCTATTTACATGAAATGGTTTGGTCCAAAGCGAACGGCTTGCGAGTACGGTGACAATCCCCCCCCTCTATTTACATGAAATGGTTTGGTCCAAAGCGAACGGCTTGCGAGTACGGTGACAATCCCCCCCCCCTCTATTTACATGAAATGGTTTGGTCCAAAGCGAACGGCTTGCGGAGTTTGGTAAAGAAATCGCCATAGCGTGCACAAACGCGCAGGAAAGCGAAAGAATCGCAAATTAGTTTTAATTAGTTTTAAAACATAGTTTAACGCCAACATAGTTTGCCAACGTGAAATAAATGAATACGCTCTCAAATGTGCCGTCCGAGGCAGAGTCTGTTCGCCACGTTCGGCACACGTGATAGCTCGATGCTCTCTGATTGGTTGAATCGTTTTTTGGACATAGCTCGGTAACTACTTCTCCGATTAATATGAAACCTTGAAAAGGCACATCCTCGGGTCCCCAGCAATATACCTGGCAAGTTTAAAGTATATCGGACCCGTGGTTGTCGAGAAACAGCGGTCACAGACACACAGAGATTACTGGAATTATAGATAGATTATGCACATCGAATCCAGGAGGCCGTAATTGCGCGGTAAATTTGAATGCGGTTAGAGCCGATAAATTTGGCTTGAAGACATTTCGGCGCATGCGTGAAGCCGATAGAATCGGCTTGTAGACTCCAGAGAGTTAAGGCTGCCTAGTGGAAGGGGGGGGGGGGGTGACCCCCCCAAAATAGGTATTTTCTCCCTTCTCCAAAACTACACACACGATTTCAATGAAACTTCATCACAACCTTCATCGCCCATAATGTACCAAAGCTTGTTCACGGCATTAAAAATATCAGGGTCTGAGGGAGTCTGTGGGGGGTTTGAGTGACTGTTGCTCCTGATCCAGGTGAGCTTCAGGACCCGTGGTCCTATTTTTATTAATGGTGTTATTTAGCAAATAAATCGAGAGCACATGGTTAAACAAAAAACCCTTTCAGGCCACAAATTGATATAAAACACGCTATTAATTTAAAACAGGGATAAATCACAATATTGTAGCGGTTACCGGTAGCATGACATAATTACCCTGCACCAGCCGATGACGCAACCGGCGAGCGGTCACGTGTCCGGACTCGCCCGGGCGTGTTGAGACTTGCCTTTACCGGGCGAACGCTTGCCTTGCATACCACGCCCCGTTGAGAGGCGTGGCTTATCTATTTGCATACCACGCTCCGCCTGAGAGGCGTGGCTTTTGTGTGTTGAGTTTCTGATATATATTGCCGCCCGTTCGATGGGCTGATTCAGTGCTTTGGAGTTCGTTTGAGTGAGCTGGGAATAAATAGCTCAGAGAAACCCAATTCCTGGCGTCGTCCGTTTTGTCCGATTTTATCGTGCGAGCACAGCTCCCACAATTGGTGACCCCTTTCTACGAACACGGCTTTGAAGCTTTGAAGCTCCCGGGCTTTTGGGAATCTCACGCGGCCGTTTGGTTTGCTCAAGCGGCTTCTCAATTCGCCCTGCGGAACATTACGGAGGACACGACGCGCTACCACCACGTGGTCTCCGCGCTCAATGCCTCCTCCGCTTCCCGGGTTCTGAGCTTCCTACAGCACCCGCCGGACGCCGACAAATACGGCGCGCTCAAAGACCTACTCCTCGGTGCGTTTCGACTCACGGAGACCGAACGCGCACGACAACAACTACACCTCCCGGAGCTGGGTGAGGCCCGTCCGTCCGAAAGCATGGACCACATGCTGGCTCTTCTCGGTGACCACAGCCTGGACTTCCTCTCCCGCGAGCTGTTCCTCCAGCGGCTACCCGGGCAGGTACGGTTAGCTTTGGCTAATTCGCCCATCACGGACCCTTGCGCCCTGGCCAAGGAGGCCGATAAATTTTGCTCGGCCAGGCGACACGTCGGAGCGGCCGCCTGGGACCCTGGGCCGACCGAGGCAACGCCCACGCCACGATCGGCGCCTCCACCGGCCGAGTCAGCGCCACTGGCGGCAGCGGCCACCGCGACGCCCCGTCGACCGAACCCGACGCGACCGCCGGAGCCTCCACCAGAGCGGACCATGTGCTATTACCACGCCAGGTTCGGGCAGAAGGCCAGAACGTGCCGCCCACCGTGCACTTTCGGCGGGTTGGGAAACGACCAGGCCAGCGCCGCTGCCTGCCATGAGCGTCGGCCATTCAGGCAGCCTTCTGTTTATCACGGACACGGAGTCCGGGCGGCGTTTTTTGTGTGTCACCGGCGCTCAGCTGAGCGTGATACCCGCCTCGGTGGAGGACAAACAGGCCGCGCTTTGCGGCCCCGCTTTGGTCGCAGCAAACGGTTCCTCCATCCGCACCTTCGGTTCGCGCAGCGTCGCATTCTGCTTCGGGGGCCAGCGCTTCAGGTGGGACTTCATCACGGCGAACGTGCCCATGGCCTTGCTGGGTGCAGATTTTCTTTGCGCGCATGGGCTTTTGGTCGACGTCAAACGGCGTCGGCTCATCAACGCGGAGACCTTCAGCTCGCTCGCTTGCTCATTGAGCGGCTCCGCTCCGACCAAGCTAGCCTGCGCGCTCCCGGCCGTGGACGATTTCACCCGCCTACTCGCCGAGTTTCCCGCCCTCACGCAGCCGACGTTTTCGGCCGTCGCCGTCAAGCACGGCGTTGAACACCACATCCCGACCACAGGTCCACCGGTCTACGCCAGGGCTCGCCGCCTCGACCCGGCCAAACTCGCCGTAGCGAAGGCGGAATTCGACGCGCTGGAGCGATTGAGAATTGTGCGGCGCTGGAATAGTGCGTGGGCCTCGCCCCTGCACATCGTGCCCAAACCAGGTGGCGGATGGCGACCATGCGGCGATTATCGCCGCCTCAACGACGCCACCACCCCCGACAAGTACCTGATACCACACATACAGGACTTTTCCGCCCGTTTGGCGGGGCGGGTGATCTTCTCCAAGGTCGACCTCATTCGGGGCTACCACCAGGTACCTGTCCGGCCGGCCGACGTTCCGAAGACGGCTGGAATTACACCTTTTGGCCTCTTCGAGTTCCTCCGAATGCTGGTCGGCCTTAAAAACGCGGCCCAGGCCTTCCAGCGGCTGATGGACAGTGTGCTGCGCGATCTCACCTTTCTGTTCATCTACCTGGATGACATTCTCATCGCCAGCACTTCCCGGGCGGAGCACCTCGTCCACCTGCGCACGCTTTTTGAGCGCCTTGGCCAGCACGGCCTCATCATCAACCCGACGAAATGCCAGTTTGGCGTAACGCCCGTCGACTTCCTGGGGCACCGCATCACGAAGCGCGGGGCCGTCCCGCTGCCTACCAAGGTGGAGGCAGTCACAAGTTTCCCGCGCCCTCGCTCCATCAAGGCCCGACAGGAATTTTTGGGGATGGTAAATTTCTACCACCGGTTCGTGCCTCGCGCCGCCCAACTCATGCGCCCCCTGTACAAAGCCCTCTGGGGCAAGCCGGCCAAGCACACCGTCGCCTGGACAACAGAGATGGACGCGGCGTTCACGGGCGCTAAGCTGGCCCTCCCCAACGCGACCATGCTGGCCCTCCCCAACGCGACCATGATGGCGCACCCGGCGCTCGACGCACCCATCGCCCTCACCACGGACGCTTCCGACTACGCGGTGGGCGCCGTGCATGAACAGTGGGTGAACGGAGCTTGGCAACCGCTGGCCTTCTTCAGCCGGCAGCTTCGCCCTAACGAGCGCAAGTATAGCGCTTTCGACCGCGAGCTCCTCGGCCTTTACCTGGCTGTTCGCCACTTCCGCCATCTTTTGGAGGGCCGCCCGTTCACGGCGTTTGTGGACCACAAACCCCTGGTCTTCGCCATGGCCAAGGTTACGGAGCTGTGGTCGGCCCGCCAGCAGCGCCACCTCTCCGCCGTGTCTGAATTTACGACGGACATCCGGCACGTTGCGGGCAAGGACAACGCTGTGGCCGATTGCCTCTCTCGGTCC
>NC_136264.1:70772604-70805104 GCF_964187855.1 Myxine glutinosa | reverse complement strand
ACACACACACACACACACACACACACACACACACACACACACACACACACGCACACACACATATACACTACCGGTCAAAAGTTTTAGAACACCTCAATTTTTCCAGTTTTTATTGAAATTTACGCAGTTTAATGTCTCAATGTACTCTGAAATTAAGCATAGAACAAATAAACAATTGGAGATAAAAAACAAATCATAGAATCATTTTGTTTAACAAAATTAAATTTGAATTTTTGACTCGGCAAAGTAGCCACCTTTTGCAGATATAACCCCCGAACACACTCGTGGCATTCCTTCTACAATGGAAATGAAATATTGTTCGGGAAGTTCTTCCCAACACTTGCAGAAGTTCCCACAAATGTGTTGCACTTGGAGGTTGCTTTGCTTTCACCCTTCTGTCCAGTTCATCCCAAACCAGGTTGATGGGATTTAAGTCTGGAGACTGTGCTGGCCATTCCATGATTTGAAGCCTACTGTCTTGTTCTTTTCCTCAAAGGTAGTTTTGACATAGGCTGGAGGTGTGTTTAGGGTCATTATCTTGCTGTAGGATGAACCCGTGACCAACTAGGCATATACCGAAGGGTATTGCATGGCGCTGCAAAATGCTGTGGTAGCCCTTTTCGTTCAGGGTGCCAGTCACTCTGTGCAAGTCACCGACTCTGGATCCAGCAAAAGAGCCCAAGACCATCATGCTTCCTCCTCCATGTTTGACAGTTGGTGTCACACACTGAGGAACCATCCTTTTCCCCTACTCGACGGCATACACAAACCCTGCGTGATGAACCAAAGATTTTAAATTTTGATTCATAGCTCCATAAGACCTTCTTCCAGTCTTCATTAGTCCACTGGCAGTGCTTCATGGCCCAGGCAAGCCTCTTTTTCTTATTTTGCCATCTTAGCAATGGTTTTCTTACTGCCACTCGACCTATCCAACCTGCAGCTCAAAGTCTTCTCTTCACAGTTGAAACTGAGACTTGCTTACTTCGACCAGTGTTAAACTGTGCTTGAAGCTGTTGTCCTGTGAACCGCCAATCACGCAAGCTGTTGACTCTCAGAAACTTATCTTCTGATTCTGTTGTGGCTTTGGGTCTGCCAGACCTCTTCCTGTCAGAGTTTCCTCCAGTTTCCAATATACTACTTCCTGCAGTGCAATATTGTCCAAACAATGCTTCAGAGGGTGTAATAACAGTCTGTTCCAATACTGCTTTTATACAGACAGGGGGTTTGCAATCAAGTGATCAGCAGAGGTTGGGACACCTGGAGGAATCGTTTGCATCAACTTTCAAGGCTTAATTTACTTGCATTGCTGCAGAACAGCTGTAAGTTGTTAACCCATTACTTGTTCCCTGAAGGCCTTTTTACCTTCGCAAAAGCGGAAGGTTATGTTTTGATCGCTGTGTATTTATTTGTATGTCTGTGTGTGTGTGTGTGTGTATGTTATTCGCATAACTCAAAAAGTATTCAACCGAATTGCATGAAATTTGGTGGGATGATTGGTTATTATACGGGACACATTTGATTAGATTTTGGGAGCAATCGGGTCAAAGGTCAAGGTCAAGGTCACGAAAAGGTCAAAATCATATTTTTGTTGTTCTGTTCCCTACACTCCCATGCCAAGTACAGAACAGTAGCTGCGGCGAAGGTATGCGCTCTACCGAGTGCCCGTTCTAGTTTAACAATATAACTGTGCAATTTACATTATTTCCCCATTTTTGCTAACCTAAACTTTTTTTTAAACCTCGAGCAGTTTACTGCTTACCTTTGTACCATTTCAGGTGATTCACTGGACATTAAACTGCGTAAATGTCAATAAAAACTGGAAAAATTGAGGTGTTCTAAAACTTTTGACCGGTAGTGTACACGCACAGTCGCACACATACACACACATATACACGCACACACCTACACACACCCACACCTATACACACATACATATACACACACACACACACACACACACACACACTACATATCCATAGTACAGATGTGATGATGCTGATGAACTCCAGTAGTAGTTACTTGTTTCCATCGCATTGTATCATTTCACCATTACCTCGTGATCCACAATTGGACGAACAGGATGGCCTTCATTCTAGAGGTATGCAGACGTCGCCTCTAAGCTGTCTAGCCTGGGTTCAAGCTATAAACTGTCATCCTTATGTTGCACAGGCAGGGTGATTCATCAATGGGTGAGCCGTCCCTCGGATGGACAGTAAACTGGTGTCTCGTCTCCGAGCATTAGTTGGTGGACGTTAAAGATTCCATGGAGTCGTTCACGTAGAGCAATTTTTCAACGTGGCTGGAAGCTTTCCTCACAGAGAGATGTCAAAGGGTCATTGTGAATGGAGCCAAGTCAGATTGGGCATACATAATCGGTAGAATACCGCAAGGTAGTGTCCTTGGTCCGACACTATTTGTCATCTTCATAAATAACCTGCCGGCTTCAATCCGTAGCCGTATCCAACTCTATGCGGATGATGCCAAAGTGTATGGACCAGCTTTCGACCAAGTATCGACTTCAGTCATCCAGAAGAACCTAGATAGTGCCATGGAAGGGTCACAGCTATGGTTACTTCCTTTCAACCTGAACAAATGCAAGACTACACATGGATAGAGGTAAAAGCAGGAAGTCGTACCATATGGGGAATGCAGAGTTGCGGGAAGTGATTGAAGAGATTGTCCTTGGAACTATCATGGATAGTGAATTGAGCCTCCAATTGCGTGCGGAAGATGAATAAGCATGCGGCAGTTCAGGTTAATAAGGCCAACCAAACACTTGGGCTAATCAAACGATCCTTTGTGAGTCTGGATGAAGAAACCCTCCCTGTGATGTTCAAGGTACTGGTACGCCCACTGTTGGAGTATAACAACATTGCCTATAAGTCAAGTGTTATAATGTCTGTAAGCCACCACTTGTGGTATAGCTACACCCAGCATAACCAAAGGCAGAACACCCCAAAGTCCATGGTGACTCTAATAGTCACTACATAACATACAGATGGGTATGTATAGTGCAACTAATGAAGTAGGTGAGCGGGTGGCGCTCTGTGCCTCCATTGGGGAGCGATACCTCCTTTTAGACTCTAAACAAGCAGGCAATTTCCATTCCAGTGGGTAGAATTTTGTCGTGAAAGAGGCAAATGGGCGTCCTCTGCACGGATCACGACTCCCGAGAGATCCTGACTGATTTTGCACATATGCAACACTGCCCAACTGTAGTCCACATTGAAATTGAAGTGCCTCTGATCACATGTTAACGGGGGCCTTGACGGAACTCGCAGAAAGCAAATTTGCTCAAATTTACCGCGGAATTAGAACCGAAGATAAATAAATTGTCTAAATGTATTTCAATGTCTTTCAATCATGACAAATCTCACACTCTCACTATCTCTCTCCGAAAGGACCGTTTGGCAAATCCTCTTATTCGACTTTCTTAACAATACTCATGAGGAGGTTCAGTCATTCAAACTCCTTGGTCTCACTTTCAGCCATGATCTTTCTTGCGCAAACCGCGTTTTTCAAGTTGGCCTCGAAAGCCAGCCGTCGACTAGGCATCCTCCATCATGCAAAGTCTTTCCTTGGCACACCTGAACTCCCATACACCTACAGTGCCTTCATCTTCAGGTTGATGGAGTACTGCTCTCCCCTCCTGGCTGGTTCTCCAGCCTCACACCTTTATCAGTGTGACGCCGTAGAAATTGAGGCCTATAAGATAATTGGAATCTCCTGTGATGAAGCTGAGTCTATGGGTCGATCACTCTCCCATCGCCGACAGGTTGGTGGTCTCTCTGTCTTCTACCACTTCCCTTCTGATCTTCCAAGGTCGTTCCATCCTTTGCTCCCCCCTCCTTTACAGCAGGGGGAATGCCGTCAATCATCTGGATATTTGCAGTCCACTATTATCATAGTTATGTCCTATTATCATAGTGGACAAATGTCATCACCCATTTGATGAAACTCCCAAAATCCAGAATCACTGCTCAACCTCCACCCATTCATTCCTCTGTCTTCCTGTCTGTGGAATCATTTTCCACATTCTCTTCAATCTCATTCTTCCCTCCAGGTCTTCAAGACAACTGTTCACCACCATCTCGGATCATCCCCTATCCAAAACCATGATCATTCCTACCTCCATTCACTTCAGTATTTTTTTTCCCCAGTTTTTATTCCTCCACCAACAAATTCGCTAGAGGCATTATGTTTTTTGGTTGCCCGCCCGTCCGTGATGGGTTTTCGTTACCGCAATAACTTGACAATGGCTAAAAGGATCGAAGTCAAACTTGGTCCAGATATGCATAATGAGGTAAAGATGAACAGATTAGATTTTGGGGTCACGAGGTCAAAGGTCAGAGGTAATGTTAGGTAAAAATCCAGTTACTGTGATAATTTGTGAACCAGTGATGGGATTTTGACAAAAAAGTTACAAGTATGTATTATGATGATTTTGGGGTCAATAGGTCAAAGGTCAGAGTCTGCAATAGGTTCATAACTTGAGCACGGCTGAAGGAATCCAAGTCAAACTTGGTACAGTTATGTACGAGTATAATGATGTATAGATGAACTCGTTATATTTTGGGGTCAAGAGGTCAAAGGTCAGACTTTCTGTTGCATAAAAATTCTGCTACACGCTAACTTGTGAACCAGTAATGGGATTTTGAACAAACTTGGTACAATTATATACTCTGATGAAAAGATGAACTGATTAGATTTTGGCATCAAAGGTCATCGGTCATGTCAGATATAAATGTGATACTTGAGAACAGCTGAAGAGATTTAAATCAAACTTGGTACAACGATTATAATGATGTAATAATATGGGTGGAGGCATATCGGTCGACATCGCAACGTTGAAAAGTGCCGTTCTAGTTCCTTCCTGAGAGTTTGCTTCTGTATCCAACGTGTCCACCACATGCATCCTTCCCTACCCATCATTCCTCTCCACACCCATTATGTGTTCAAGTCTCCCTCTATTTTGTCCTTCAGCCCTGCTGTTCATGTCCCCCCTTCTTTCGACTGCTCCTTTTGTTCTGTTGCATCCTGATCCATTCAGTGTTTGTTTTTGCCACAAGCCTCGACTTTATATACAAAAAAAACCTCAGATAAATACTATCTTTTCCTAATTTTGACAATAACATGATGACGTGCACCTATGTTTGACATCATTACTTGAACTAGAAGCACCTGTTCTCTACAGGAATGGCCAGGGGGGGGGGGGGGGGGGTGCCGTGTTATTTTCTTTATTATTATTATTATTATTATTATTTATACCATAGCAGACAACGTACCCTATGGGTGATATTGTTCCAAGTGTTCAACACATTCTTTTGGCACGTCCCTTGAATTGAGTGGTGTATAGGCAACAAGCGATAAAAAGCGATAAAAGCAATGAAGGGTAGAAAAGCGGGAGGGCCGACGGGAGTTGTGGGAGATATGTTGAAGGCAGCAGGAAGTTGGGGTATGAAGAAAATGACAGAGATCTGTAATCTGGTGGTGAAAGAAGGCCGCATTCCAGTGGATTGGGAACTGAGTACCCTCGTCCCTCCATACAAGGGGAAAGGTGCCCTCTGGAGTGTGGCTCGTACCGAGCGATAAAGTTATTGGAGCATGGAATGAAGGTATTGGAAAGGGTGTTGGAGAGGTGGATAAGGAAGAAAGTGAAGATTGACAAAATGCAGTTTGGGTTTATGCCAGGAAGAGGAACGACAGATGCGCTTTTCATTGTGAGGCAGTTGCAGGAGAAGTACATGGAGTAGAGGAAGAAGTTGTTTCTTGGGTTTGTTGATCTGGAGAAAGCATTCGATCGGGTTCCATGCAAAGTATTGACATGGGCATTGAGGAAGTTAGGAGTGGAGGAATGGTTGATCAGAGTAGTGATGGCAATGTACAAAAGAGCTGTGCGATAAGAGCTGTGCGCGAGCTGTGCGCGCACAGCTGTAAGGACGAAGGACGGGAACAGTGGTGAGTTTGAGGTGAAGGTGGGAGTGCATCAGGGGTCGGTACTAAGTCCACTACTATTTGTAGCTGTGATGGAGGTGCTGGCTCAGAATGTAAAGGAGGGTTTACCGTGGGAGTTGTTGTATGCAGATGATCTGGTGGTGATTGCGGAAAGTATGGATGGACTGAAGGAAAAGATGAACACGTGGAAGGAATGTATGGAGACAAAAGGTCTGAAGGTGAATATCGGAAAGACGAAGGTGATGGCAAGTGGTAAAGCATGTGGTGAGGTGGAAAGAACTGGGAAGTGGCCCTGTGCTGTGTGTAGGAAGGGTGTCTGAGTGAACTCCATTCAGTGTACAATGTGCGCTGAGTGGGTTCATCAAAAATGTAGTGGTCTGAGAGGGTCATTAACCAGTGTGGCAGCTACATTCAAATGTAAGGTGTGCACAGAGGGAGCTGCAGATGGAGGAAATGTTGAGTTGGGTCTTGGAGATGGCGTGAAGCTGGAAGGTGTGAAAACATTTAGCTACCTCGGAGACATGCTGAATGGAGAAGGTGGATCAGACTCGGCAACGGTTGCTCGAGTGAGATGTGCATGGAAGAAATTTCGGGAATTGAGTGGCGTGCTGATGATGAGGGGAGTGTCGTTGAAGCTGAAGGGAAAGGTGTATGCTGCATGTGTGAGAAGTGTTATGATTTATGGGAGCGAGACATGGGTAATGAACGTAGAGCAGCAACGAAGGTTGGAAAGGGTGGAAATGCGAATGGTTCGACGGATGTGTGGAGTATCGTTGAGAGAGAGGAAGACAAATGATGAATTGCGAAAGATGATGGGAATAGAGCCTGTGATTGATGCTGTGAAGAGGAACAGGTTGAGATGGTTTGGTCATGTGTTGAGGAAGGATGAAAGTGACTGGTTGAGAAGAGTGATGGAAATGAATGTAGAAGGAAGTAGAAGACGGGGAAGACCGAGAAAGACTTGGCTAAAGATGGTGGAAGAAGAAATGCGGGCAAGGGGGTTAACAAGGAGAGATGCAGAAAATAGGGCAAAATGGAGAAGATTGTCATGGGGACCGCAAGGCTAACCCCCGCTCTAGCAGGGAAAATTGCCTTTAAAATGCATGTTGTGTTGTTGTATAGGCAACAGACGGCAGCCTCGATCACTCCCGAAAATAACAAAAATAACCCGGGTTACGTACATGAAGCAAATGCATGTGTGATGCTTATGTGCAATATATAATGCATTGTGGTTATTTAGCTTGAAAATTTTCAATTGCACCCAACCCCCTCCTCCCAAAGTAAGAAAATGCCAAGATAAGCAAAAAAAAAAAAAATTCAAAACTTGATGGAATCAAACAAAACTTGCACAAGCACAACTTCAAGGTTCTCTCATTAATCCCTGAAACTTTCAGCTTGCTAGGTCAAATCCTCTTGGAGGAGTAAATTAAACGTACATATTGCCTCTAAAGCCTCTAAAGGTGGTTTTATATTATTGCCTGGTGTTGGCTTAGCGGTCAGGGTGCCGGCTTGGGATCCTAGGATCCTGGGTTCGAATCCCGGTCGATCGCTGAATTAACGCCAGGGGGATTGACTCAGCCTGTCATCCCTTCGAGGTCGGCAAATTGAGGACCAGCTTGCAGGGATGAATGATCCTGGTGTGTACCCCGGTTTAGAATAGGTACACCGTATCCCTGCGCATCTTAAGATGCATGACCAAGGGTTGGCGTCAGGAAGGGCATCTGGCCATAAAAACATTGCCTCAAACAGGGAACCATGATTGTCATGGGGCCCGCAAGGCTAACCCCCGCTCTAGTGGGGAAAATGGCCGTAAAACGATCATTCATTTCATTCATTCATTCATTCATATTCATTCATTCATTGCATACGTGCAACATACTTTTCCTCCATTATATATAGATGATAGCATTTATTTATTTGCTGTTCTCATTTAAGATATGGTGTCGCATTATGCAGTACTTACTCGCATGTGTTGACATTTGCAGTCAAAGAAACGGGGTTTGAGTGTTGAAGAGAAAAGGACAAAAATGATGGAGATTTTTTTTGAATCGGTGAGTTTCTAATCCATCAAATCCGTTTCCTCTGTCTATGATAGATCCATATTTACTGAAACACGATATGCCATTATTGATATGTCATTTTGACCTAATACATGTGTTCATCATACTAAAATACGCTATCTGGTGTCTGTTTGTCTGACCACAATACATTCGGTCGTTACTTGTCCAATCTTAACTAAAACTGACAGGAGTACTAAGGGTCACACGATGGAGGTCATAGCAATTTCATTTCTCATCCTCTCCAAGGAGGCTTTACCCGCAAAGAGGGTTGTTTATTGAGGTGTATATCCGTGTTAAGATAGCTGTTCATGGCGTTTTTCCAAGGCCGCTTCTCATCACAAAAGTAATCAGAAACCCAACCTCTCGACCAAGTTTCGTCCAAATTCGTACACAACTTTTTGAGATATCCTGCGATGTATCGTTTTTGGCCCTATCTCTCAATAGTGAAGAATCACTATTAAAATTCTAGTATCACAAATTGTTGAAAAAAAAAAAAAGTTCGTTTTCAACCCAGGGGTTGAAACCAAGCTCCGGCAGAGCTGATTAGACAACAAAAAGATGAACTGATTTGATTTTGGGGTCAAGAGGTCAAAGGTCAAAGATCAGAGTCTGTAATAGGAGAATGACTGAAGTGATCTAAGTCAAACTTGGTACAGGTATGTATAATTATGTAAAGATGAACAGATTAGATTTTTGGGTCATGAGGTCAGAGGTCAGTTTCTGCAATGTTTTCATAACCATGATAACTTAATAACAGCTGAAGGGAACTAAGTCAAACTTTGTTCAAGTATGTATAATGATGAAAAGATAAATGGATTACATTATGAGGTCAAAGGTCAGAGTTCCCATGTTCGGTAGAAATTCTGTTACTGCGCTAACGTGTGGACCAGTGATGGGATTTTGACCAAACTTAGTTCAACTGTATATTATGATGAAAAGATGAACTGATTAGATTTCGGCATCAAAGGTCATAGGTCATGTCATGTAAATGTCATACTTGAGAACAGCTGAAGAGATTAAAATCAAACTTGGTAAAAGTATTATAAGGATGTAATAATGTGGGCGGAGGCATACCGGTCGACATTGTGATGTCGAAGAGTGCTGTTTTAGTTTTTTATTTTATTAATCGATCTATTGTGCCTACGCCTTTGCAACAATGAGAAATGTAATATTAAACGATCCACAACCCCATTCCTTAATGAGTGTAGGGAAGTGCTTTAGCCCCCCACAGAAAATAGAAAAAAACAAAATTAGATTTCTTCAAAATACGAACAGGATTAGAACATCACTGGGCAACGCCGGGTAACCCTGCAAGTATAAAATAAGGCAATACGGGAATTTTGAAATGATGTATGAATGCTAACGAGGCCTTTGAATGCACTGTGTTTGAATTTTCAGTGACCCATTTCTGCCCGTCTGAGCACTTTTAACCTGCCATGATAACTTAAAAACATGTGCATGTGCTAGTGCAAAATCTGAAGTGAATGTTATTTTAACATAATTTTCAGCATTTAAACGAAGGAGTGGCAATTTCAAAATGGTTAATATAATTGTTGTGTTCCTTGATGTAAATTGGAATCACGGAAATATAGGGAATCCGAGAAATATCCATCGATGAGACATGTCAAGTTCTTGTCATTTCCTGTTAATTCAAGTGAGCGGTGGCAGTGGATAACACACGGGCACACTTCTACTTTGAGCAATACTAGAATGGACATGCGCATGGACGCAGGCACGCCGAGGCCGAGCTCCTTTTATATAATTTTTTTTTAAACCTCATATGATCTTCCTTGTGGCTCCAGAAACAAACAAACAAACAAGATATTTATATCAGCTCCCACTACCCTCCTCCCTGCCCAAGATTATTAATAATAAATATCATCCTTTTTAAAGTTTATTTTAAGCTTGTATTGTGCAATAACAAGCTCCCTGACATGACCTTCCTTCCCATTGCTGTTAAGAAGCATCCAGACCTGATACAGTGTCCCTCTCCGACTCTTTCAATGTGCAGAGGCACACCTCAGCTTTCTCTCAGCAACTTATCCAAGTATTTTCAGCTTCTTTCAGACGTTTTGTGAGCCATTTAGGTACCAAACGTTATCACGCATGCACAATGGCAGTTCAAATGCCCTAAAGATCACTATTTATATGAGTTTCTGCACATGTGTGCCAAGCAGTCTAAAGCATATTACATCATTTTGATGTGTGTGTGTGTGTGTGTGTGTGTGTGTGTGTGTGTGTGTGTGTGTGTGTGTGTGTGTGTGTGTGTGTGTGTGTGTGTGTGTGTGTGTAGAATGGAATCAAAAGTGACTGGGCCAAATTTTGCATGTGTGATAGGGGTACTTAAGGTCAGGTCACAGGCACAAAGTCCCCCGCCCCCTCCACCGCCATGAAGGTGGGGGGACGACTTGTGATTTTCGCCTGTACACGTGGAAAATGGTTTACCGACTCCTGCTGGAAGAAGACGATATTGCAGGTGGGAAACGATACTACTGCTGAAAAAAAATCCTCTCTTGACAAGGGAGTGTATATGACAGGTAATTAAAATAATGAGTTTTGTGGGAGAGGGGTTTGCCAGATGGTGAAGTTTGTTTTCCTAAAATATCGCTATTGCATAAAGTAGAGGATATATTACTTGAATTGTCCAAATGACTGAGTTTCTGACCACTCTTCTCCGATAGAAAGACATCTTCCAGCTCAAGGAACTTGAGAAAATTGCACCGCGTGACAAGAAAATAAGTGAGCATTTTACATCTTTCCAAAATAAGATTTTAATCAAAATGTTCAATGGTCGCAATAATTGTATCACAAACATTCTGACAAAATTGTATATTTATTTTGCTTACTTCATGGATTAGTTGTGCCATTTTGATGCTATACTGTAGATTAATCATCCAATTCTTGAATATTTTATCAACATCAGCTCCAAAGTTATTGAAAAGGAATGAGAGAGGAAAGGACATTTGGGTCTTTTGTCATGGAGACCTTAATTGAATGTTTTGTATTTCTGCTTTTCTGTGTACAGCGTGTCAGTCTGTAAAAGACGTGCTGCAAAGCCTTGTGGACGATGCAATGGTGGATTCTGACCGCATTGGCACATCCAACTACTTCTGGGCTTTCCCTAGCAAGGCCTTGAATGCTCGCAAACGCAAGATTGAAGAGCTGGAGGGACAGGTACAGAGCTGGAGGTGCTTCCCTCTCTCTCCCCATCTTGTCTGCCGCTCCCTTTATTGTATGTTTTGTGTGTCCGTTTTTTTTTTTTGTGATTAATGTTAGCTCTTACACGAGCCTCGATCATGTATACAAAAAAAAGAAGAAAAAAACTGACATTTGGTTCGTGTAGATCTTGGAGATACAGGAGTCTTGTTGTAACAATGAGCTACATTAAGGTGGACTGGTTGTGCATTGGAAATCTGTTATATACGGGAAGCAAAAATAATGATAAATAGAATAACCCTGAATAATGATAAATAGAAATAGAATACCCCGTACCCCCTCCCATTCCCCTCATCCCAGCCCCAACATTAAGCATACCATGGACATTAACACATCACCACTGTGTACGACACGACACCAAAAATCAAACGTCGGATCAAATATACAATGTGAAACTGTCACACGATGTTGTCCACTGCAAATTTACAAGGGGAAATGAAAAAGTAAAGCGAATTTTCATATTAAAATTTATTCAGAAAATTCCCTTTACTTTTTGATTTACCCCTGTAGATACACTCTAGCTGGACATAATCATGCCATTTATTTAATTATCCTGCATGCACGAAGCGAAAAGCAGGGTTAAGCATTTGGTTCACTCTGTCTGTCTGCAGGCTTCTGTTTGAAGAACCATTTCATTTCAATTGAATGTTGTATTTTGAACTTGAATCGGAACTTAAATCAGACCACAAACCTGCAGTTTATTAGTACTTTGGCTCTGAATTTGGAAAACTGTACGGAATCTAATCCCGATCACTCATGCGCACATAGGAGTAAAGTAATTTTTTACTCTGCCTGCCTATTTGGCAGTCAAACAAGATTGAAAATAATTTCAAAAAGGAAACTGGCTGTTTTAAGGATGTCATAAAGGACACAAACAACAGGCATGAAGAATTAATTTAACATCAATGGTGGTAAACTTCCGAAAAAAGTATTTTTTTTTTGACAGCCTTTAAAACCTTAATTTTATTTCAATTTAATTATATACTTGAACACTGTAGAACACTGCAATTGATTGTTGCCTATACACCACCCAAACAAAGGGATGTATCGGAAGAATGTGTTGCACACTTGGAACAAGGTCGCCCTTAGTTCTGGTACTCTGCTATGGTATTAATAATCATAAACTTAACTAGAACGGCACTCAGTAGAGAGTATACCTCCACCAGGTGAACAGTTTACGTTTTGTATCTTAGAGTAGACCAGAAAATCACAAAACAATCGTATTTCATCAAAATCATTCGTCCGCAACCTTTTGAGATATCCTGCTATGTATCGTTTTTGGCCCTATCTCCCAATGGTGAAGAATCACTTAAAAAATTATACTAGCCGGATCCGGATCCGGATCCGGATCTTCACCAAAATTGAATCGATTCTTCCTTGTCACACACACAACCTGTCCACCAAGTTTAGTCCAAATCTGTCCACAACTGTTTGAAATATCTTGTTCACAAACAGACAAGCAGACAGACAGACAGGGGTGAAAACATAACCTCCATCCACCTTTGGTGGCAGACGTAACACCATGACTCGCCTGGCTGATACCTTAGGGAGCAGGTGCTTCTAGTTATAATAAAGCACCATCCATTTGTGAGGGGCTTGACGATATGGTCAAAGCTTTGTTGAATTTCTCTCGTTGTGGTTTTGATTCCCAATTCTGCTCAGTTGAAGTTTCCGCATCCTACAACTGCAACGTAGTGGCAACATATCCAGGATTGGTTCTTCGCCACGGCAATGTTCACATCACTGTGATGCTCCATCAAGAGTATGTCCCTCGACGACCACCACCACTTATGGATTGTATTGTAGCTACCCATGGGTCCCCCAAAGCTCGAGACCAGCAACAGAATCTCCTTGCCCAAGCCGGTGACGTAACCGGCGGCCAAACCGCGGCGCCGAGGTTATAATCCTTTGCACCTGTCGGTCACATGACCACCAAAGCGTGCCTCGCTTGAGAGGCGTGGCTTTGGTTCTGATGTATGCTTTTTGGCTTGGATATATATATGGGAACCCGATAAACGGGCATGGAGAGTTCCCGAGATGATTATACAATAAACATCTTCTCGGACGAGTTTGTGTCTTGTCCGTCACTTCGTCCGTCTCAAGCAGAAGCGCTGCTCCTTCACTGGTGACCCCGAGTTTACGACACGCGATGGACATGGCAGTGTCCCTCAAACTGCCCACTTTCTGGGAAGCACATGCCGCCGTCTGGTTCGCTCAGGCGGACTCCCAGTTCGCCCTGCGTGGCATTACGGAGGACACCACGAAATACCATTACGTGGTCGCCGCGCTCGGCTCCGTGACCGCCGCCCGCTGCCTGAGCCTCCTCCAGAGCCCGCCCGCTGACGGCAAGTACGACGCCATCAAGGCACTTCTTCTGGGCGCTTTCGCCCTCTCCCCGGCTGAACGCGCACGACGCCTGCTCGACCTTCCTGAGCTCGGCGATACGCGCCCGTCCGAACGTATGGACTACATGCTCACGTTGCTCGGCGAGCACCCCTCGGATTTCCTTTTCCAAGAGCTTTTTCTCCGCCAGCTCTCGGCCCAGGTCCGGGTCGCCCTGGCAAGCACGACCATCACGAACCCCCGCGACCTCGCCAGGGAGGCCGACAAGATCGATTCGGCAAGCCAGCTCGTCAGAGCGGCGAGCCAGCTCGTTGGGGTGGCTGCCGGGAGCCCGCCCGCCGCCCAGTCGGCGCCCGCGGCGCAGTTTCCCGCCCACCCGCCCGACGCAGCTTCCTTCCCGGAGGCCGCCGGGCCGGCGGGACTGGCAGCGGCGACGCCGCGTCGCCCGGTCCCGACGCGTCGACCGGAGCCCCCGCCAGACCCGGCCTGGTATTATTTCCACACCAGGTTCGGGCGGCAGGCCCGATCATGTCGACCCCCGTGCACGTTCGGCAAGTCGGGAAACGGTCGGGCCGGCGCTCACTACCAACCATGAGCGCCGGCCGTTCCGGAAACCTGCTATTCATCGCGGACCAAGCGTCGGGGCGGCGTTTTCTCTGCGACACCAGCGCTCAGCTGAGCGTCATTCCCGCTTCGGCGGAGGACAGGTGGGCCGCCATTTGCGGCCCCTCCTTAATCGCGGCCAATGGCTCCGCCATCCGCACCTTCGGCCCACGCACCGTCGCCCTCCGCTTCGGCAGCCAGCTCTTTCGCTGGGAGTTCGTGACGGCGGACGTCCCCATGGCTTTGCTCGGGGCCGATTTCCTTTGCGCCCATGGGCTGCTGGTTGACGTTAAACGTCGGCGTCTCGTCAACGCCGAAACTTTCAGCTCGCTGGCGTGCGCCTTGAGCCGTTCCGCGCCCACCGAGCTTTCCTGCGTCCTCCCGTTGGCAGACGACTTCGCGCGTCTCCTCGCGGAGTTCCCGGCCCTCACGCGACCGACGTTTTCGGCCGTCGCGGTGCGCCACGACATCGAGCATCACATTCCCACTACGGGCCCGCCGGTGTACGCCCGAGCTCGCCGTCTCGACCCAGCCAAACTCGCCGTCGCCAAGGCCGAGTTCGCCGCGCTGGAGCGCCTCGGCATCGTGCGGCGCTCCGACAGCGCCTGGGCCTCGCCGCTGCACATCGTCCTAAAGCCGGGGGGCGGATGGCGGCCATGTGGCGACTACCGCCGCCTCAACGACGCCACTACCCCCGACAGGTACCCCGTCCCGCACATCCAGGATTTTTCCGCCCGGTTGGCGGGGCGGACCATTTTTTCAAAAGTGGACCTGATTCGGGGGTACCACCAGGTGCCCGTCCGCCCGGCCGACATCCCGAAGACGGCCGTTATTACACCTTTCGTCCTCTTCGAATTCCTCTGGATGCCCTTCGGCCTCAAAAACGCGGTACAGGCATACCAGCGCCTGATGGACGGCGTGCTGCGCGACTTGCCGTTCCTCTTTACCTACCTGGACGACATCCTCGTCGCCAGCACGTCCAGAGCCGAGCACCTCCTCCACCTCCGGACGCTGTTCGGCCGCCTCAGCGAGCACGGCTTGATCGTCAACCCGGCCAAATGTCACTTTGGTGCGGCGACGATCGACCTTTTGGGCCACCACATCACCCGGAACGGCGCCGTACCGCTACCGGCCAAAGTCAAGGCCATCGCCGCTTTCCCGCACCCCCGCTCCGTCAAGGCGCTGCAGGAGTTCCTCGGGATGGTTAACTTTTACCACCGCTTCGTGCCCCGAGCTACGCAACTCATGCGGCCCTTGTACACCACCCTCCGCGGCCAGCCGGCGAAGCGCGACGTCGTCTGGTCCACGGACATGGACGCTGCTTTCACCGGCGCGAAACGGGCCCTCGCCAACGCCACGCTGCTGGCCCACCCGGTACCCCATGCTCCCATCGCCCTCACCACGGACGCCTCCGACTACGCCGTGGGCGTGGTTCATGAGCAATGGGTAAACGGGGCCTGGCAGCCGCTCGCGTTCTTCAGCCGGCAACTCCTGCCCAACGAGTTGAAGTACAGCACTTTCGACCGCGAGCTCCTCGGGCTGTACCTGGCCGTCCGCCATTTTTGCCACCTCCTGGAGGGCCGCCCGTTCACGGCCTTTGTCGGCCACAAGCCATTGATTTTCGCCATGGCCAAGGTCACGGAGCCGTGGCCGGCCCGCCAGCAGCGCCACCTCTCCGCCGTGTCGGAATACACCACGGACATCCGGCACGTCGCCGGAAAGGACAACGCCGTGGCCGACTGCCTTTGTTGAGCCGGCGCCAACGCCGTCCACCTTGGCGTCGATTTCGCCCTGATGGCGACGGACCAGGCCACCGACGGCACGGTGCAGGCGCTCTGGGTGGCGGACACGGGCCTCCGCTTGGCTGACGTCCCTTTCGCGGACACCGTCCTGCTTTGTGACGTCTCCCAAGGCCGACCTCGCCCCGTTGTGCCGGTCAGCTGGCGGCGTCGCATTTTTGCTTCGCTCCACGGCCTCTCACACCCGGGCCGGAAGGCGTCCCAGAGGCTGGTGTCGGCACGTTTCGTCTGGCACGGGTTGCGACGGGACGTCCGCGACTGGGCCAACGCCTGCACACCCTGCCAGCGGGCCAAGGTCCACCGTCACACCCAGGCTCCGCTGGCTCCTTTCACCGTGCCCGAGCGACGTTTCGACCACGTCCACGTGGACCTGGTGGGTCCCCTGCCCCCATCGCAGGGGTTCACCCACCTGCTTACCATGGTGGACAGGACCACCAGGTGGCCGGAGGCCGTGCCCCTCGCCTCCACCACCACCGCCGACGTGGCCCAGGCGTTCATCGCCACGTGGGTCGCGCGTTTCGGCGCACCGGCGGACATCTCGTCGGACCGTGGCCCACAGTTCACGTCCGAACTGTGAGGCGCGGTCGCCCGCACGTTGGGCGTTACCCTGCACCGCACCACGGCCTACCACCCCCAGGCCAACGTGTTGTGCGAGCGGTTCCACCGCTCCATGAAGGCCGCACTCGTGGCCGGCCTCCAGGACGACGGCTGGGCCAACCGGCTCCCGTGGGTCCTTTTGGGCCTCCGCACGGCTCCAAAGGAGGACCTCCAGGCGTCCACCGCCGAGCTGGTGTACGGCCAGGCCCTCCTCGTCCCGGGCGAGTTCGTGCCCGACGCCACCAGGCCCTGGTCCGCCGCGCGCCAGCGCATGGACTTCCAGGAGGCCGCCCAACGTTTCGTCCCGGTGCCGACGTCCCGCCACGGCGACCCCCAATCCTACGTCCCCCCAGCACTCCACAGGGCGGAGTACGTCTTTGTGCGCCACGACGCGCACCGGGGGCCGCTCCGGCCACCATACAACGGACCCTTCCGGGTCCTACGACGGGACAACAAGTCCTTCGTCGTCAGCATCGGCGGCCGGGCGGACCGGATTTCGGTGGACCGCCTCAAGCCGGCCCACATGGACGTCGTCCAGCCGCCACGGCTCGCTCTCCCACCACGGCGCGGCCGCCCCCCGTCCACTGCACCCCCCGTCCGGCCACCCACCACCACACCGGACCCCCCCCCCCCCCCCCCCCCCGCGACCAGCCAGGGGTCGTTTCGGTCGGGTCATCCGGACCCCCCTCAGGTTGACCTTCCTGGACCAAGTCGATTCTGGGGGGGCGTGTGTAGCGACCCATGGGTCCCCCAAAGCTCGAGACCAGCAACAGAATCTCCTTGCCCAAGCCGGTGATGTAACCGGCGGCCAAACCGCGGCGCCGAGGTTATAATCCTTTGCACCTGTCGGTCACATGACCACCAAAGCGTGCCTCACCTGAGAGGCGTGGCTTTGGTTCTGATGTATGCTTTTTGGCTTGGATATATATATGGGAACCCGATAAACGGGCATGGAGAGTTCCCGAGATGATTATACAATAAACATCTTCTCGGACGAGTTTGTGTCTTGTCCGTCACTTCGTCCGTCTAGGCTATGAGCCAGACCCCCCCAAATTGACCGGTCGGTACCATACAGATGGAGTAAGGCTCATTGTGATTTTTAGCAAGATATATGTCCCTAGATATGAAAAAAAAGTGATAGCAGTGTATAACTCTCGGCCATCTCTGTGTTATCACCCGAAATATTATTATACGCCTGCTTCGCTTCGCCAAAAAATGTGATATTTGCTAAAATTGGAATAAATATATTTTTAAGGACCACAGAGTGCCGAGATCGAGATCGAGATCGTATTTGTTCGAGAGATCATGATAAACCTCGAGTGTGGAGCAAGTTTGCATGCATTGTGAAATATAATGTAGCTGATGTTACAAACCTACTTTAGGATACTAGCTAATACCAAAAATTACACTGAGATACCAAAAGTAGTAGACGAATAAACCTAAAATGTTCAAAAGCTATGTTTCGTTCCAAAATATCAAAATTAGGGGGTATGGTTGAACATATTTTGAACTTTGCCAAAATATGTGCCCCAAACAACCACCATATTACAAAGTAATGATATATTCCAATGCAGTGGTTCCTTGCGAAGATTTTGAGGGGTCAAATGTTACTCTGGGAGTTTTCATTTTTGAAATATTGACAAAAATGTACAATGTGAATTCTGAACTCGAAGCGATTTCGACCACTTTTTCACTACATTTAACATATTTTTTGTCATTATATCAATATTTTGATAAATAACCCCCACAAATGTTGTATATTTCTATTACTATATTAGTTGGCATCCAGTATGCAAATTATTGGCACTCTGTGGTCCTTAAAAACATATTTATTCCAATTTTAGCAAATATCACATTTTTTGGCGAAGCGAAGCAGGCGTATAATAATATTTCGGGTGATAACACAGAGATGGCCGAGAGTTATACACTGCTATCACTTTTTTTTCATATCTAGGGACATATATCTTGCTATAAATCACAATGAGCCTTACTCCATCTGTATGGTACCGACCAACCCCCTTGGCTCATAGCCTAGTCTCAAGCAGGAGCGCTGCTCCTTCAGTATCATGATTTCACATGATTGTAGGGATACATCCCATCCAGCATATAATTTTCACTACATATTGTATGAATGACAGTTATTCATTGCCAGAATTGGCTAAATGCATAATGCCAAATTCCCCTCTCGATCCCGAACATTGTCGAGACCAATCCGAGTTATTTCCCAAACCTCAAGCTTGTAACATCAGCACACCACTTGCTTTGCTTCACTGGTTGTTCCTGCAAATACTGTTGGTAAATAAATCTTCCATTAAAACTGAATGCAATTTGAAGCAGTTTGATGCGAAGTCTTCTTCTTTCGTATGCAATACAAGGCTGTGGGGGTAGCATCATTGCTTGAGGGCATGGCTGTGCTGATGATGCATTTTCTTTTTTTAATACTCTACAGCCTTGAAAACCTCTATTTTCTTTCAATTGAATTATATACTTGAACACTGTAGAACACAAATTGCCTTATTGGTACTTTCAAAACCAATTAAATGTTATATTGCAACGCCCTTTGTAGGTTAGGCCAGGAATGTGCATATAGTGCTGGCGAAAGCTCACCTACTCTTCACAAAGAACACTGTGGGATCTTTAACGTCCACCAACTAATACCGGCAGATTGGACGCCTGTTTAATGTCAATCCGATGTATGGCACGCACACTGATGAATCACGCACACAATGAAACACCGGGATGACAGTTTATAGCTGGGTCGGATTCAAAGCCAGGTGAGTGTGTGTACCTCTAGGTCTAGGGCGTCTTGGCCATCCTGTCAGCCCTGAGGCAGTGATTGGGCAAGAGCACTTTTATTTGCTGTCATACCCGGTTTTTGATCCATGATCCAGCAGAACACTGTTATCTAATCTTCTGATCCCATCATGCTCTGCCATCATGCAACGTGCTCGTTGGCATGGTGTACACCACAAAGGTGTTGACAGGACAGCCAGCATCTTCTTGGCAAAATGGTACCCAAAAATGAAATAATGTTTTTGCTTCCATGTCATGAGCATATTATATGTGCCATCAGTTTGTATGTTATCATAAACTATCTTTATGCTGCAAAATTGTTGGTCACTATAAAATCCAAACAAACCAAACGTACTTCGTGGCGACTACACTAACGTGTGAATTTCATAATGTCCTTCACCTCGTGTTGGTTAAAATGAGCTGTTGCAATCTCAGCACACAAGATGAATTGTGACACCACTAACCTACATAAGGTAACGCCCCTGCAGGAATGGAACAACGTGTGGTACATTAATGCCGACTTATCCAAAATTGACGTTATCATGTGTCTTACCATGCTTTGTCCCTGCTATGCAAATTACACAAAAATGCATGACATCAAATCTTTGGCAGATGAAATTTAATCCAGGCTCCCGAAGAGAATTTTTGTTTGCCTTTTGTCTCCACCACCACTTGGGTCAGCATGTCATACAAAGCTAACCCAGACAATGAGCCCCAGGCTCAGCAAATAAGGCATTCTGTATGCTCTTGCACGAAGAACTAGAACGACACTGTTTGACGTCAGTGTCGACCGATATGCCTCCGCCCACATTATGACATAATTATAATACTTGTACCAAGTTTGATTTAAATCCATTCAGCTGTTCTCAAGTTATCGCATTTTTACCTGATATGACCTCTGACCTTTTACCTCTTCACCCAAAAATGTAATCGGTTCATGTTTACATCATTCCACATAATTATACCAAATTTGGTCAGAATGCCATCACTGGTTCACAAGTTATTGAGGTGACAGGATTTTTTTTTTTTTTTACCTAGCATGACCTCTGACATTTAGCCTTTGACCTCATGACCCCAAAATCGAATCAGTTCATCTTTACCTCATTATACATAACTGCACAAAGTTTGACTAAGATCCCTTCAGCCGTTCTCTAGTTACCGCGGTAACGAAAACCTACCACGGATGGACGGATGGACGGACAACCTGAAAACATAATGTCTCCGGCGACGAGGCATAAAAATTCATACTTGGATAAGAATACTTTTGTCACACTGCAGACTGGCTTTGCGACAGTGAAAGTTGATGTTTGTTTCAAAGGAAAGACGTTGCCTCGCAGAAAGTAATGGAAGTCGCCAAAGATAAACTCGGGGATGGGAGCCTTGCCAAACTTAGCTTTCAAAAGCTATACTATGTCTATGTCATATGTCTATGTCTATGTATTTTATTACCTCCTCCACCAAAGGAGGTGATGTTTTCACCCCTGTCTGTTTGTCTGTCTGTTTGTTTGTGAATAAAATATCTCAAAAAGTTGCGGACCGATTCGGACGAAATTTGGCAGCGATGTAGCGTATTTCACAAGGACGAAATCATTCGATTTTGGTGAAGATCCGGATTCGGATCCGGCTACTAGAATTTTAAAAGTGATTCTTCACCATTGGGAGATCGGGCCAAAAACGATACACAGCAAGGATATCTCAAAAAGTTGTGGACGGATTTGGATGAAACTTGGTGGACTGGTTGGGTGTCTGACAAGGACAAATAGATTCAATTTTTGTGAAGATCTGAATATGGATTCGGATATGATAATTATTTAATTTTTAAGTGATTCTTCACCATTGAGAGATAGGGCCAAAAACGATACATAGCGGGATATCTCAAAAAGTTAATGATGGATTTGGACGAAACTTGTTGGACAGGTTGTGTGTTTGACAAGGAAGAATCGATTCAATATTGGTGAAAATCTGAGTATGGATTCGAACATGAGATTTTTTTTTTTTAACTGATTCTTCACCATTGACTGATATGGCCAACCAGGCGGAGGTTTGCTCTCTACTGAGTGCCGTTCTAGTTTTATTATTGTACACCGCACCTTTCCTATGCCATCTCCAGGCATTGCAAATCGTCATTGCCGGGCACCGAAGGGGGCTCGGCAGTGACGCACGCTGAAAGGGAGTTCTCAGTTTTCACTCTGGTTGTTTGTTGTACACCGCTCCTTTCCTATGCCATCTCCAGGCATTGCAAATCGTCATTGCCGGGCACAAAAGGGGGCTCGGCAGTGACGCACGCTGAAAGAGAGTACTCAGTTTTCACTCTGGTTTCTTGTTTTCTTGTTTTCTTTCTTGCTTTCTTGCTTTCTTGTTTGTTTGTCCGGACGATATCTCAGCCATCCTTTGAGCTAGGAAGCTGAAATTTCGGCACAATAGTGAGCAAGTCCTTTGTCAAAAACGGTATATATATATTTTTGATTAATCAATAAATTGAGGAGTTATTTAATTATTAGCGATTAATTAAGTACTTATTTAATTAATTAAATTTCCTTTCTCTTCTGACCATTAACTCAGGCACCTTTTGAGATAGGAAGTTGATATTTGGACATGCCAATGACCAGGTGATTTGGCTGCAAAGGATATTTTTGTTTTATTAATTAATCGATTAATTATTTAATTATTCGATTAATGACAAAAAAATTTTTTTTTTTTAAGTTACAGATTCTGATGAAATAGTGGTAGTTTGTGTTCTCTGACCAAATTGATTAATAATTTAATTTTTTTATGATTATTATTTATTTATTTTCATTATTAATCATTTATTTATTTTCTTTCTCATTTGGCCAATATCTCAGGCACCTTTTGAGCTGGGAAGCTAATATTTGGACATGAGTGACCAAGTGATGTGGCTATCAAGGATATTTTTGATTTATTGATTAATCATTTAATCGATTAATTATTTATTGATTAATCGATTAATTATTTATTGAGTAATCAATTAATTATTTAATTTAAAAGATACATCTTCGGATGAAGCACTAGTGGTTTAGTTATGCAATTAGCCAATTGATTATGAAAATATTTTGTGATAATCTTTTATTGATTTTAATTATACAATTAATCAATCAATTAGTGTACACCTCTCCCTCCCAATGCAGCCTCAATGAGCTGCACTGCGGTATTGCCGGGCGCCAGCGGCGCCCCGGCAATGCCGCGCTGCAGCATATTTAATTATTTGGCATGGGGCGGTGTACTTTGAATGTATGTGTACTTGTTTTCTTGCTTTCTTGTTGTACACCGCTCCTTTCCTATGCCATCTCCAGGCATTGCAAATCGTCATTGCCGGGCACCAAAGGGGGCTCGGCAGTGACGCACGCTGAAAGAGAGTACTCAGTTTTCACTCTGGTTTCTTGCTTTCTTTCTTGTTTTCTTTCTTGTTTGTTTGTCCGGGCGATATCTCAGCCATCCTTTGAGCTAGGAAGCTGAAATTTCGGCACAATAGTGAGCAAGTCCTTTGTCAAAAACGGTATTTTTATTTTTTGATTAATCAATAAATTGAGGAGTTATTTAATTATTAGCGATTAATTAAGTACTTATTTAATTAATCAAATTTCCTTTCTCTTCTGACCATTAACTCAGGCACCTTTTGAGTTAGGAAGCTGACATTTGGACATGCCAATGACCAGGTGATTTGGCTGCAAAGGATACTTTTGATTTATGAATTAATCAATTAATCGATAAATTATTTAATTATTCGAGTAATGACAAAAAAAATTTTTTTTTTTTAAGTTACAGATTCTGATGAAATAGTGGTAGTTTATGTGTTCTCTGACCAAATTGATTAATAATTTAATTTTTTTATGATTATTATTTATTTATTTTCATTATTAATCATTTATTTATTTTCTTTCTCATTTGGCCAAAATCTCAGGCACCTTTTGAGCTGGGAAGCTAATATTTGGACATGAGTGACCAAGTGATGTGGCTATCAAGGATATTTTTGATTTATTGATTAATCATTTCATCTATTAATTATTTATTGATTAATCGATTAATTATTTATTGAGTAATCAATTAATTATTTAATTTTTTATAAATGACTTATTTAATTAAATTTCTAAAAGATACATCTTCGGATGAAGCACTAGTGGTTTAGTTATGCGATTGGCCAATTGATTATGAAAATATTTTGTGATAATCTTTTATTGATTTTAATTATACAATTAATCAATCAATTAGTGTACACCTCTCCCTCCCAATGGAGCCTCAATGAGCTGCACTGCGGTATTGCCGGGCGCCCGAGGCGCCCCGGCAATGCCGCGCTGCAGCATATTTAATTATTTGGCATGGGGCGGTGTACTTTGAATGTATGTGTACTTGTTTTCTTTCTTGTTTGTTTGTTTGTCCGGGCGATATCTCAGCCATCCTTTGAGTTAGGAAGCTGAAATTTCGGCACAGTAGTGAGCAAGTCCTTTGTCAAAAACGATATTTTTTGTTTTTTGATTAATCAATTAATTGAGGAGTTATTTAATTATTAGCGATTAATTAAGTACTTATTTAATTAATTAAATTGCCTTTCTCTTCTGACCATTAACTCAGGCACCTTTTGAGTTAGGAAGCTGTTATTTGGACATGCCAATGACCAGGTGATTTGGCTGCAAACGCTATTTTTGATTTATTAATTAATCAATTAATCAATTAATCGATTAATTATTTAATTATTCGATTAATGACTAAAAAAAATTTTTTTTTAAAGTTGCAGATTCTGATGAAATGGTGGTGGTTTATGTGTTCTCTGACCGAATTGATTAATAATTTAATTTTTTAATGATTATTATTTATTTACTTTCATTATTATTAATCATTTATTTATTTTCTTTCTCATTTGGCCAATATCTCAGGCACCTTTTGAGCTCAGAAGCTAATATTTGGACATGAGTGACCAAGTGATGTGGCTATCAAGGATATTTTTTATTTATTGATTAATCGATTAATCAATTAATCGATTAATTATTTAATTATTCGATTAATTACTAAAAAAAAATTTTTTCCCCAGTTTACAGATTCTGATGAAATGGTGGTGGTTTATGTGTTTTGTGACCGAATTGATTAATAATTTAATTTTTTTATGATTAATATTTATTTATTTTCATTATTAATCATTTATATATTTTCTTTCTCATTTGGCCAATATCTCAGGCACCTTTTGAGCTCGGAAGCTAATATTTGGACATGAGTGACCAAGTGATGTGGCTATCAAGGATATTTTTGATTTATTGATTAATCGATTAATCAATTAATCGATTAATTATTTAATTATTCGATTAATTATTGAATTTTTATAAATGACTTATTTAATTAAATTTCTAAAAGATACATCTTCGGATGAAGCACGAGTGGTTTAGTTATGCTCTTGGCCAATTGATTAAGAAAATATTTTGTGATAATCTTTTATTGATTTTAATTATACAATTAATCAATCAATTAGTATACACCTCTCCCTCCCAATGCAGCCTCTATGAGCTGCACTGCGGTATTGCCGTGCGCCAGAGGCGCCCCGGCAATGCCGTGCTGTCGGATATTTAATTATTTGGCATGGAGACGGTGTACTTTTAATGTATCTGTACTTGTATTTCATTCGTATGCATCACAACGGCATTTGATAGCTTGCCTGCTCTTCACGAAGGACACCATTGCATCTTTAACATCCACCAAGATTACTGGCAGACAGGATGCCCGTTTAACATCCATCCAAGGGACACACACATTGATGAATCACCCTGCCTGTGAAACAATGGGATGACAGTTTATAGCTGGGTGAAGATTCAAACCCATGCTAGACACCTTAGAGGCGAATGCGCTTACATCTAGGCCATCCTGTCCACCCATATTTTATGTCAACCACACATTATTAAGCATAAGTGTTAAGTTTGAAAATGGATCGATAAGTTTTTCCTTTAACTAATCCACGGTGTTTTATGCCAGTAGGAGTTGCAGGTTGTCTGCGATGATTGCATAGTCAGAAATAAAAATTGTAAAATATGAAATGAATAATTAAATTCTTCTGTTTTTAGGAAGCATGAGCATTATTAATCTTTCCTTTCATTTTCAGCTTGAGGATGCGGCAAATAAGAAGAGCTCTTTAGAAGAAAACGTAACAAAGGCAGGTGTTGGAAGAGAAACCACGGTAAGGACATACCATTTGCCTCACGGGTTCTTCGTGTTTTTGAGCAGATTCCCTCCATAAGTTACAGCCTTCTGCTCACTTCCATTGATTCGACCCTCTTTGGAATTGCCTTTCCGAGTCTGTGTTATTTTGCTCTTTTGTTGAGTCCTTTAAGACAGCAGTTCTTTACCATCTCACGTTTTCTCCGGTACTAACTGCCGAGCTGATATAATCCTCACTATTCCTGCCATATCTGTCTCCCTGCTACTTTATATTTGAACCTGGGTTCCCCACATCATGAGCCAAGGGAGGGGGTTCAGGTGGTAAAAACTGATAGGCCAACCTAAATTTTCATTTCATCATTTTCAATTAAAACGTCGGATTTGATTGCCTTCGTGACCTCATCTGTTTTCTTTTGTCACTTTTAGCGGACACCGTTCCGTCTATAGAATGGACGGAAAACCGTTGATGGAATGTGAGCGAAGCACGAAGGCCTTACCTATACTAGCTGCATTACAATCATCACATGATGTGCAAACAGCAGACCTATCACACCCACTAAACAGCCACACCAGCACTACCTAATATGAGCGACTGTCATAACCTGATTAAAGAAACACTTATTTAGCTTTACAAGTACAGGGCGCTACTTATGTGTTTATATCAATCTGCCAGCAAGGACACACAGATGCACTAGCTTTGAGATATGATTGTTCGGCTGTAATTTTAGAATATTGTAAACTTTTGAATATGTAAAACGAAGCCCATGGTTAAAAAAGAAAACCGGTATAAAAAAGTTTAAAAGGAAGCCTTTTATTCTTGCACTGCTTGAAAGAGTTCAAAAATCGGAGGTTGTATATATTTCTTAACAGAAAAGAACAAAAAATATTTCCAGGAGTGATCGAGAGGTTTGAATAAGGATAATAAAATAAGCCCCCTGGTTGCTGCCTTAGGGAGCGGGTTTTTCTCGTGAATGTAAATCTATGAATGAAATTGAATGTTTTGTACTACATTTTCATTCCTTCTATCGTAGGGCCTACATATATTCCACTACTCTGTCTGAACTTCCTTCCAGTAACAGCACTCGCTCGTCGGCAATTCCACACACATTGTTCAGTACATCCGGGAAATAAATGCATCGTTATTCAAGGCTGAATGATGTCATTAGAATGGGCTTTTGCGCTAGACTCTGTCGATTAATGAACATGGCTGTGAGGCCGGTATCATTGACACAGTTAGGATCAGCAATTCCGCACACATTGTTCGGGACACAGGCGAGATTATTCAAGGATGAATGATGTGAAAATATAGAATTTTTCTGCGAGTCTATATAGATTTATTTAGTCTATATCGATTTAGGTGTGGTAAGGAAGCTAGGTTTGGGGTTGTTGGAGAAGCAGGTCTTAGTGCAAAATCATCCTAGGGGAATGAACACTTGATGCCGAGTTTGAGCACCATGTGTCAAAGGATGTGACTGGTAAATCCGAAGAAACATGTGGTGGTAGGGGTGTGGTGGGGGTAATGAAGTTGGGGCAGGAGGCGGGGCAAAGTGCACAACTATCCTGTGGGTGGTGGGTGGGGGGAGGGAGGACCCTCTTCATGCCAAGTGTGAGTGAGCCCCATTGGTGAAAGAGTGTACCCAGTATAACCTATGGAAGCAAACAGAGATGGGGGTTTAGGGGGGACGTTTATAATGCAAAATCACCCTGAGGGAATGAACAGTCTTCCTGGCAACTTTGAGCCCCATGGTTCAAAAGGTGTTGCTGGCAATTCAGAACAAACACACAGTAGAGGGGTTATAGTGGTAATTGGGTTGAGGCAGGAGGCGGGGCAAAGTTCAAAACTATCTTGGGGGAGCGGACACCCTTTATGCCAAGTGCGAGTGAGCCCCACAGGTGAAAAGATGTACCCGGTATATGGAAGCAAACACATGGTGGAGGGTGTGGTGGGAGGAGTGGAGGTTGGTGAGGAGGTTAAGAGTGCAAAACCACACTGGGAGATTGAACAGTCTTCATGGCAAGTTTGAGCCCTATGGGTCTAAAGTTTAGCAGGAAAATCAGAACAAACACACACAGTAGTGGAGTGATGGGGGAAATGTGGGTTGGGCAGGAGGCGGGGAAAAGTGCAAAACTACCCTGCGTCAGTGGATACTCTTCATGCCAAGTGTGAGTGAGCTCCATGTGTGAAAGGGTTTATCCAGTACATGGAAGCAAAATCTGAAATATTTACATAAATGATATATGGGGCACGTGTAACAAAAAAGTAGAACGAGATCAATATGAGAATATTTTTCAAAAAGGGGTGTTTGTTGCACCCTCGTACATAGTTGAACTGTTTGTTGTTTTGCATTTTTTTTCTAGAATTCTTAACCATCCCATAAAATCAGATCATACGTGCAAAATTGGGTGTTTAATCGTGTGCAAATATTTTGCAGAAAAAGCGTACCATTCTACTCTCGGAGGTTGAGGAACTTCGAGGTAAGCGGAAGAACCTGCAAAAGGAACTAGATCTCTGCAAAGAGTGTGATCCTGATGTCATCAAGGAAGTCAGTGAGTTGTGGGATGTGATTGTGCCTGCAAGGGATTGTTCTGACATTGAAAGGCTCTTTTTAGGGATGTACTACTGCTATGCTATTTAAACGTTTACTCCATCAAGACTACATTGGTTTATATTTTGTCCATGGTCAGGGTCACGTTAAATCTATATACAGACTTGGCATTTAATATGGAATATTTTTTTTGTGGGGGTGAACTTACTTTTCAAGATGACTTAGAACCAAAAGTTCATTGGAATTATGTTGAAATTATTCTAGATTTTGTTAATGCGTCCTTTAAAAGAAACAAAAACCACATTTGACATTTCGACGCAAATAAATTGATCCTTGAAAATGATGTAAACTGATATCGAACTCAATTCACGGACAGTACTGTGTTAAACTTCTGTAAGTTTTCCAGAAGTATCTCTTTATTTTGCACATGAGCCAAAAAAAATTTCAACAAAAGCTAAATTATGACTGGGATTACGGACAGTAAAATTACAGTTCAGTACTTCGTGTAACCCCCACGAGCATTCAGGAGAGCACGTACACATCGAGGCATGCTGTTCACGAGATATGCCAAGGTTTGGACAGGAATCGGTTGCCATGCAGTGACAATAGTCTGCTGCCATTCACGATCAGTGGTGGGCTGCTGGTCCAAGTTGTCGATTTGACGCGTTAATTCTGCCCACAAGTTCTCTATCGGATTCATATCCAGGGACATGGCAGGCCACTCCATATGCTCTACACCACAGTCAGCAAGAAAGTGTTGGATCATGCGAGCACGATGAGGCCGTGCATTGTCATCTTGGAAGACAAAGTTTCCTCGAAAGGCTGCATGAACAAATGGAAGCAATGTTTCTTCCAGAATGGCCCTGTGCTTGAACTGGTTCAGGTTTCCATTCAGAACAACCAGGTCAGTTTTGCCCCCTGCATGAAAAGCAGCCCAAACGGTCACCCCACCACCCCCAGCTTGGACTCTTGGCACTATACAATCTTCGTTGTGGGCTTCATGCACTTGTCTGCGCACTCGGACGCGGCCATCTTGACGATAGACCAGAAATCTAGACTCGTCACTGAAGGTCACATGATTCCAGTGTCCTGGCTGCCATTGACGGTGCTCTCTGGCCCACTGCAATCAGCGCTGGCTGTGTTGTCTGGTCAGGCATGGCTTTCTCAGGGGACGCCTGACATGATAGCCTGCTTGAACCAGTCGTTGGCTGACTAGCCTTCTGGATACAGGCACATTTGTCAGTTGCTGCCACTCAGCCCTAAGCCGATTAGCTGACTTGGTACGGCCATTGCGGACTAACCGGTGCAGCTGGCGATCATCTCTCCTTGTGGTTCTGTGTGGACGTCCTGGCCTCGGTATTGGAGTAGGGACACCCCTCTGAGCATTTCGTTTCAGGATCTTTGACACCTGACCTTGAGTGATGCCATACTGCTGAGCAATAGCACGCTGTTTCATGCCAGAATTTCGTAAAGCCACCACTCCATGACAAACAGCATTGTCAAGTTGACGGACCATCTCCAGAGGAAGCGGCAATAACTTTTGTAGACATGCAGCAGTTGTTTTCCACTAATACAGAACGCAACAACCCTTATATACCCGATTGTGAAACCAATCGTCAAATGTACCTGTCCTTACATTTTGTCATGCCACCTGTGATATAATCCTGTTATTGACTTCTTGCTGCGAAAGACAATCAGTGACATGGTTCTTTCAACAAAGACATCACCAAAGGGTAAAATAAACTCACCAGATTGATATACTGAGTTCAGAAAGTAAACCCAAGTCAAGAAAAAATAAATATTCCATATTAAATGCCAAGTCTGTATATTGTTACTGATCGCGGTTAAGATGTTATATTGACCGAGCGGTGGTGTATTACCGCGACCTAACACTAACAGTTCCCCCGATTCTTCCCCAACTCACCCGATTCACCCCAACTTTGGCCGTATCGCACCGCAGCTGCCCAATCTGGAAAACTCTAAAACGACCGAATGCAAAGAGGAAAAGGAATAAGACGAGAAGACGGACAGAAGAGTAATGGGATTTATTATTTACACATAAGCAAAAAGAAAGCAGTCACGTTTATTTACAGACAAGATTAGGTACACAGTGCAACGCTAGCTTACCTACAGTCTTAGTTAACCCAGGGACAGAACAAACAAAGGACAGACTCACACGGGGAATGATGACAGGAATTGGCTGGAAGGAGAGGATGGCTTGGAGCTGTATTGTGCAGCACGATCGGCGCGTTTAGCAGCCGCCGTTCCTTCGCGGCCCTGCTCAAAACCGCCGTCCAGGCCCCAAGCGGCGGTTGGGTGTTGTTGCTGCTGTGGCCGCCGCTGCTCTTCCAGGATTACAACAGGCTTTGTGCTTTCTGGGATGTCCTCTCCTTGGATGTTCTCTATGTTCTCTTGGTCCAATCGCTCCTCACCACCGACAACTCAACGCAACCAACGCAACCACTGACCACCACAACGCAACCACTGACGACCAAAACCACACAACTCAGCTCTGCTTCTTGGACCCTCTCTCTTCTCAACGGCTTGGGCTCCCTTTTGTCTGCCGGTAAAAGCTCATCTCTCAAAGCTTGTCTCAGCTTCTCTTTTGGGAGCGTCGCGCTGCGGATTTTAGCTGCGGTCACGCCTGCTCATTCCCTCCTCTCAGCGCCTCTCTTTCTTCTTCAAAGCTCGACTGCTTGGGGAGCGTCGCGCTGTGGGTTATATAGGCCCCGCCCCTCAACCTTTGCGAACCTCCCCGATTGCTCTTCCTCCGCCCTCTCTAGCCAAACCCCTGGCTCATGGTTGGTCGAGTGGGGCTGGCTCACTGCTCCCCTCTATGACGAGGTGGAGACACGCCTTTCTTCTCCGACCCTGCCTCGTGGTCAATGGCGGTTATTGGAGGGGAGGTAATTGCCAAACGACGAAAAGGGGGAATGGAGGTTTTGGGAATGGGAATGAAGGGAATCTATCTCTTTCACTGGTGCAATGGAGTACTTCAATTAATGGGAGACACAGCCTTACCCTAAAACACAGAATAAGATATAACTATCGAACAGGGGTATTCTATTATTGGCTGACGTGTATGCTTGTGGACTAATTATGGGATGCCCTTTGACCTTTACACAGCTCCGGAGGCAGGGGGCGCAGAATAAACAATAATAATAATAATAAAGCACACAATCAAAAAAATATACAGTCCTCATATCCGCAACAATATATAAAACACTGTTTGTGTGTGTGTGTGTGTGTGTAATGTTACCGATAGACTCCGAAACGGAGAGGCTCACGTGCTTGATATTTGGCATAGACATGGCCATTGAGCCTGGGACGAACATGGCCGAAACAATATTTGACGAGATCCATATTTTTTATTCATATTTACCTCAGCGCATTTCAGCGAAGTACCCGCTAATCTCAGCCAGTGCGAGCAGCTCGCTGATTCGCTCAGAGCGATCACGTGATGTTCCATCCCGTCACACGTCACACGTTTGCACGTAATTCAGGGCGAAAAGCCATTGCGTTTTTTCACCTTTATGCGACTGTGTTTTGTGTCGATTTTGTGTGATATGAATTAAATTTTAATTCATATTTCGTGTTTACGAATTCGAATACGAAGGATTTCCCCTTTCGATTTCGAATACGAATCGAATACGAGCTTGAGTCGAGAGGGCGAATGTACGGGTTGGGAATGTGTGGGTCTCCCTTCCCCCGCCCGGCAACGCCGGTACTGGAGGACGTGGGTCACAGGATCGGTGAGTCTCCAAAATCCGCTTCGTGCTCTTTCGAAGATGCAGGACGATGTCGCGATTGTTGTGCTTCTCTCCGACCATGAGAACTGCAACGTCATTGTTGACTGGCCCTCCCCCTTCCCCCTCCCCCGTCCGTCCTCCCCCTCCATTCCCCCTCCGTCCTCCCCCCCTCCCCCCTCCACCCTCCACCTCCCCTCTCCCCTCCCCCTCCCCCTCCCCATCTCCCCTCTCTCAACCCTCCCCCTCCCCCCTTCCCCTTTCCCCCCTTCTCCCCCTTCCCCTCCCCCTCCGCAATCCCCTCCTCCCTCCCCCTTCTCCCCCTCCCCCGACCCCCTCCCTGCCTCCTCCCCTCCTCCCCCCTCCCCCCTCCCCTCCTCCTCTCTCCCCTCTCTCCCACTCCCCTCCCCCCCTCCCCCCATCCCCCCCCTCCCCCCCCTCCCCCCTCCCACCCCTCCCCCTCCCTCTCCCCTCCCCCCTCTCCCCCCGCCTCCTATCCCTCTCCCCCCCCCCTCCCCCCTCTTCTCCCCTCTCCCCCTCCCCCTCCCCCTCTTCTCCACCTCTCCCCCTCCCCCTCTTCTCCCCTCCCCCCCCTCTTCTCCCCTCCCCTCCCCCCTTCCCTCCCCTCCTCGCCCGCTGCCCCTCTAGCCGGGTACTTCTGCTAGTATTTACTATAACTGTTCTGA
>NC_136264.1:70535404-70772404 GCF_964187855.1 Myxine glutinosa | reverse complement strand
ACTGTTCTGATGATTCAGCTATACATTGGCAGGTGCAAGGGTCATAGCATATTTTGGTTTTGGTATTGTCGTGTGACTGCTCTCAGTTAATACCGGGAGCGTCATGGATAGCAAATCGAGCGTTAATTTGAGGCGTTCGGTTCAAATACAGATTTTATATCTCCATGTGGGGAGAAGAGAGAAGAAGAAGAAGCTGGAATATTTTACCTATCGGTCCCGCGCGGCTGTTCCGATCCTGCTGGAAATAACTCAAACGAAAACGGAATTAAAATATACAAAAATAACAGGTTTATTTAACGGAACCCGATGACAAGGAAAACGCGATGCTTACTAACTAGGGTTCCTATTTGGAGCGCTCCCACACCAGACTTGCACACAGACTAAGGGATAATTTAAATGAAAAGAAACGTTGTGTGTTTTATTGTGGGAACTTATCTCAACTTGGCTGGTGTGTCAGGGATCGTCAGGCCCCAAGCGCGCAGTCCCGACGCGGCTCTGGTTGGCGGGAAAACCGCCCAATGTTGGCACGAAAACAGGCCTCGCTGTACGGTCCATCTCACACCACAGCACACGTACGCAGGTACCAGGAGTAAGAGGTCGAGGGCAAAGGTGGCGAGAGGAGCAAGAGATCGGGGGAGAGGAATCACGAGGCAGCAGAGGGAAGTGGTCCGGGCACGAAAGGATCCAAAATGAGAAGGGCAAAATGCCGACCAGCCAGTTCTTTTATTGGCCGTCTTGTGACGTCACCGGCACTTCTCCTCCAATCCGCGCATCGCTTCTTGCTCACCTCTCAGGTCCCCCGTGGTCTTCGCCATTCAGTCCTCTGCTTCCTTCTCGGCCTTCCTTCCACCAATCCGAGGGAAGCTGCTTGCCCCTCTCTCTACCAATCGGCGGGCTTCATCCTGCCTCGTCTCCCTATTGGTGGTGTCTCGTTCAATCGCTGCCCCTCTGGGCGTGTCTATTGCCTGCTTGCTCGATGTTTCATCGCCATGCCGGCGCAATGCGCGGGCGCTTCTTGCCTGCTCTTCCGGTGAGTTTTATTGTGGGGGGGGGGGGGGGGGGGTGATTTAATTAGTATGTGTGTGTGTGTTTCTAATGGGCCTGTCTATTGTCTATTGGTGTAGCGCCATACGGGGCAATGGATAAATCACAGGTCTCACGAACAGGGGAATTAACGTAATCCCTACTTTAGTTATCACAAGGATCATCCTTGTATGATCACACAGATACACTTGCGCGAACAACCCGCCTATACAAACTTATTACATGTGGGGTTCCCTACCACGATAATCGGAGCACACTACCTATACAGATCTACCTGAATCTATATATCACTCTACCCCAAACTTCATAACAATACTATCGATATAGGTATAGAGTGTTGCAAATATGGAAGAAGGGAAATTGCTACGACACAAAGAACATTGTGCAGCATGACTGATATGGTATAGGTGGTAAGGTATGGTGACAAACATAGCCATATATTAATGTTGCTATACTGTTTTATCTCTGCCAACATGGACACACATACCGAGCACTAAATGAAAAGATAAGTTTTGATCGACTTATTCACATGTGTGCTTTATCTTTTACATGTGCTTCCATTTGCACCTGATTTTTACGGCGTAGCCCATAGGGCAAAGCAGTCTCGAACAGTGTTTGTCCGTCTGTACGTATGTATGTATGCATGTATGCATGTATGTCCCCTCAAACGTATACCAAACAGAGCTGAGGATCTGGTCACATGACAGGGTGATGTGATTACGTCTGATGTCATTACGGCGTACAATGGCTGACTCCACACTCCGGCATTTTGATTCCAATTTTGTTCAGGCCGAACATATCGTTGAACCTGTCATATATCACAATCGCCATGCTCTACCTTTACGTTTTTCATTCAGTGTGAAACACAAACAAACCGATTGTTAAAATGATCATCAAATATTGAAAGCATAGTCATCTTCAATATACTAATTAAAGTAGCGGCAGTTTTGTGTCCAGCCGTCACGCTACGTCATTACGTCTATCATGTCATTATGACGGCTGACTCCACCGACCGACATTTTAATTTACTAGTACACCTGCTCACTACAGGAGCAGCAGAAAGGGTCATTACTCTTTGGGGTATATAGACTACAGTCGATTTATGATCGGGTCTCAAGAACATTGGGTGTGTGTTCATTTACCAAGTTTCTTGTGGAGAGATCGCCATTTGGTTGAAGCATGCGAGCAAGCACTCCATTCAAAACCGTTAAAGAACGGCTGGCTTGGCAAGCGCTAGCTAGCTGCTTGGTAAATGAGCACACCACAGTGTTCCTCCCGTTCAGTTTCGTGTTAAACAGCAGGAAAAGTGGGTTTCATTGGTGGTTTTCAAAACAAAACCTTAATTAGTGGGTTTGAAAAGGCTGCTACGAAAAACGCCACTTTTGCAGCAGGAAGGGTCATGTTATTTACCCAACCCTTGTAGGGTATATAGATTACAGTAGATCTTCGCTCAGTTCTGGAAGTAAAGCTTCCCTTATATTAGGGATGTCGGGATTCCTCCAAATTTCTTTGCTCAATGTTATAAACAGCATTAGAGACTGTTTAAAAAGCTAATCATACGTGTTTGTGGTTTATAATATTTTACAAGTCCAGCTACGCCGCTGTTATACTTCAGGTCTTGTTTTTATATACTAAGTCGACGCTCGTGTAAGAGATAGCACATTTACATACAATAACATATAATAAAGGGAGCGGGAAACAAGAGTGGGAGGGAGAGGGAAGCACAACAACAGTAGAGAACAGGGACATCGGGAGATCTGTGGAAGGGAGAGGGCTGGGGCACAGGGCAGGCTACACAGGATAAACAAGATGGACACTGCAGTGGATTCCAGGAAAGAAAACGGGATTTGTAAAAGGTCGGTGTGATGTGGATTAACGGGGTTGGAAAAAATCAAGGTTTTGGATGGGGGAAAATAAGAGATGGTGGTGAACAGATGTTTTGAAGACCTGGGGGCAGCAGTGGGATTGAAGAGTGTGGGAGTTTGTTCCAGATGTGTGAAAAAGAGGAATGAAAGAGTGAAGGTGAGCAGAGAGTTTTGATTTTGGCAGTGTCACCAGAAGAGGGTTGCTGACAGATCTTGTGCGTCCTGCAGTAATATTTGGGGGACAGAGCACAGACAGAGAAGGGGGAGCAAGGCCGGAGAGGAGTCGGTAGAAGACAGAAAGACCACCAACCTGGCTGTGGTGAGAGAGTGAAAGGCCCTCAGAATCGGCTTCATCATGGGAGATACCATTGATTCTGAAAGCTTTGCTTTCTACAGCGTGAAGCTGAACTAGGTGTGAGGCAGGAGCACCAGCCCAGAGGGGAGAGCAGTATTCCATCAAGCTGGGGATGAATGCTTTGTATGTGGTGAGGAGCTCAGAAGGGCCTAGAAAGGACTTCACACAACAGAGGATTCCCAGTCAGCGACTGGCTTTGGAGATCAGCTTGGAAGAGGTTTTCCCAGGAAAGATCATGGCAGATCGTGAGACCCAAAAGCTTGAGTGACAGAACTTATTTGAGAGGATTGTTGAGAAAGTAGATGTGAGGGTTGTCCAGACGGTTTTTTCGGAGAGACATTGTGAGAGTGTGAGATTTGTCCGGATTGAAAGACATGTTCCACTGGTTTGACTACTTTGTAATTTTATCCAGGTCTGCAGAGAGTGAATAGGCTGCTGCCTGCCGATCTGAGGGTTGAGATATGGAGCGGCAGAGGGTGGAGTCATCAGCAAAGAGATAGAGTGGATTTTCTAGAGAGTCAGAGAGATCATTAATGAAGACCAGAAAAAGCACATGGCCCAAAACACTGCCTTGAGGAACTCCAGCGTGCACAGGAAGAGATGAGATGAGAGAATTCCATTTAGAGCCCCACGTTGACTACGATTGGAGAGGAAGTCCGCGATCCATGCATAGAGATTTCCATGGATACCGTAAGAGGAGAGTTTGGTGAGCAGGGCGGGGTGCCAGACCGTATCGAAGACACGATATATGTTAAGTGAGACTGCTCTGATTTCCTGTTTGGCGTTGAGGGCCTCCATACATTGTTGATACAGCAGAAGCAGCATGTCCAGAGTAGAGTGGCCTGGTATGAATCCAAATTGATGATCAGAGATCAAACCATTGGAGAAGAGGAATGATTTATCTACCAGGATTTATGATTTATCTTATGATTTATTATGAAATTATGATTTATTATTTATCTATGAAATGATTTATCTAACCCTAACCCATGACCTTTGCCCTCAACATCGACGGTATCCCAGTATCCACCTCCCCTCACATCCGGAATCTTGGCGTCATCTTTGACCAAACCCTTTCCTTCGACAAATACACTAAACAGATCACAAAGTCAGCCTTCTTTCACCTGAAAAACATTGCCCGTCTCCGCTCATCCCTCTCCTCCACGGCTGCAGAAACCCTCATCCACGCCTTCATCACCTCCCGTCTGGACTACTGCAATAGCCTCCTCTATGGTTCACCCTCAAAAATCACCAATAAACTCCAATACATTCAGAACTCCGCTGCCCGTCTACTCACCCATTCCCAGACCCGTGACCACATCACCCCCGTCCTTTACAAGCTTCACTGGCTCCCCATCCCCCAGAGAATCCAGTACAAAATCCTCCTCTTGACATACAAAGCCCTCCATAACCTGGCCCCATCCTACCTGGCTGACCTCCTCTCCAGACACACTCCCACCCGCAACCTCCGCTCTGCTGGTACCAACCTCCTGACCCCCTCCATCCGGACCAAATTCAGATCCTGGGGGGACAGGGCCTTCTCCATCGCTGCTCCCACCCTCTGGAACTCACTACCTCACACCATCAGAGACTCCTCCTCACTCACCACATTCAAAACATCACTAAAGACCCACCTGTTCAACACTGCATTCAACATTCAACCCACAGCATTTAACCCCTGACTATCTCTTCTCCTTCTCCCTCCTTTTGCTTTAAATATTTCCCTATTGATTCTTGTCTTTTTGCAATTGTTGTTTTCATGTATTGTTATGCATTATGTTTGCCACTCTGTCAAAGCGCCTTTGGGCTTCTGGAAAAGCGCTATACAAAATAAATGAATTATTATTATTATTATTATTTAATATCAGATGTGATGATTGATTCCATGACCTTGCTGATGATTGTGAGCAGGCTGATTGGTCTGTAGTTGCAAGGATCTGTTTTTGCACCTTTTGTTTAAAGCGGTTATGTTGGCTGATTTACCAGCAGATGGCAGATGACCTTGAGCAAAAGAGAGGGCGAAGAGAACAGAGAGAGGGTGTGATAAGAGCGGAAGAGCAGTATTTTAAGACCCGTGGGCTGATGCCGTCTGGTCCAGTTGCAGAATCAGAGTCGAGGTTTGACAACACTTCTCCACCTTGTCAGGAGAGAAGGACACAGAGTCCAGCTGGGTTTGCCTCGGTAAGGTGTGGTACAGAGAGAGATGGGTTTGGGATACAAGATTTTGAGGCAAACACAGAGTTGAGGGCATTTGGCTTTTTCACAAGCAATGTCAGCTGTGTAACCATTTGAGGTAAGGGAGGGGATGGAAGCGGAACAAACACCAGAAACAGATTTTACCAGACGCTACCATGGTTTTGGAGGAGGGAGACAGGTTTGAGAGTTCAGTCCTGAGAGTAGAGAGATATAGTTTCCTGGCTCTCCTGAGGGTAGATACACACTTGTTCCGGGCTTTGTGAAAGGAAATGTGATTGTCTTCAGTTTGATTTGCCTTCAATGAGGTGAAGGTAAGTTTTTCAGGACAACTGCTTCACCACAAGATTCAGTGCACCATGGACGGGAGGAGGGGTATGACAACTGAAGACTAGATGGGATAAATTTGTGCATGAGAGAGAGGAGAGAGAGAGGAATTTTCTTTGGAATAATTCCCAGGATGAGTTTATGTCAGAGGCAGTGGAGATGGGAGACCAATCCAGATGTTTGATGGCTGCTTGAAGACCATGCCAGTCGACCTAAGTGAAATGCCAGACACGTCGATGCTGAGGAGGCTCTCTGAGAGCGGCCAGAAAGATATCCATGTTAACAAGAAAATGATCAGATGAACTAATTGGAGCAGAAGAAGAACAGCGGACATTTGCAGGGAAGTTAGTTATAACCAAGTCGAGGAGAGAAGATGCTCCATTGACTGTGAACCCCACCCCCCATCATGTTGCTCTCATTTTTCCCTCAAGTCCCTTTTCCTCCAGATCCCCTTCTACCTTGTTCCTCTACTGTGCTGTTGGTGTGTTCCCCACCCTCACCATATTTTCACTGTTACATATTTTAATTTTGTTGTGCCTTCATCCATTTTGTGTTCTTGCTCCTCCTTGAGCCTCATCTCTGTATACAAATTAAAAAAACTAATTGGTCCTCTGTTGCCAATAATTCAATCAGACCACTAGAATTTCCTCTTCTGATCGAGCATATCGTGGCCCACCCATCTGCTTACTCGCTGTAGGCCTGTGGTTTTGTTGCTGTTTTGTTGCTCTCATTTGCCAAAGTCAATATTTTTATCAGATATTTCCCAGAAGAAAAGATGCACATGAGAGAGACCTCGTGCATAAATATTACACATGATGGCAAAATCTTTGAGTACAGCAGTCAAAATTACCTGGAAATACCGAATTGTAGGCCTTCTTCACCACCGTTCACTTTCGGGAATGGGCTCACAACGTAAGGAAAATAATTAGAAAAACAATCCAGGCACGGACACACTGTACATTATCAAAAGTCCATTTTCTTTATGTGTTGCAATATGTTCAACCACATCCGATACTACTAAAACAACAATTAGCTTATCTTCTCTGGCAAGGTGTTATTTGCAAAAAAAGATAAAGAATAAAATCTAGGAATTCAGCTGTGCAATCCGAGTAAACTACGCTGAGATAATTTTAAACTGTATGCTCTATTTACAGCTTAAAATAATGCTCTTTTCTTTTCTTTATTTTCATAAAACATTACAAGCACTGATATTGTGGAAACAAAGATGATACTTGATTAAATATTCTGTTCCACAAAAAACATACCACTCATTGATTGCTTACACTGCAGTGTAGAACTAGATATTTGCGATGACAAAGCGATCACCAATGGTAATCCTCCACCATGGCCCGCGATCCGATGATGGCCATATTATTTTCAGTCTGCCATATGACCTTGACCTTAAACATTTAGGGGTAGATTGTAAATGAAGAAAATTCGTTCCCATCTATATTCTATCCATAAAACTCAACATCATGAAAATCGGAGGAAAATTATTCAAGTTGTGATCAAAAAGGTGTTTTTGTTCATTAGGTCACAATCTGAAAAAAATAGGTCAAGAACACTAATAAAACATCAGTTATCCACTATTGTGATGCAAGAACATACTGGAAGGCCAAGTGGTCACATTGGCCAAAATAAATTAAATTCAGACCGCCATTTGATCCTTGACCTTTAACTCGGAGGGTGATCGATCACCTCCTCTGCACATGCTACCGTAAAATTCGGACTATTAGCCGCAACTTTTTCCCTCAACTTTGACCTCTGCGGCTAAAATAACGATGCGGCTTGTTTATGGAATTTTCATAAACTTGGAGTGAATGAATCCATGATCAGACGTTGGAGAAAGCAGAGGGGCGAACTTTCTCGCTGCAAAAAGTCAACAAAGGCTTTCAGAGGTAGGAAATGCCGATGGCCCGAACTGGAAGACGAACTTGAAGACTGGGTTAACACACAGAGAGTGGATGGTCGGGGTGTTTCTACTGTTCAGATTAGACTCAAAGCAAGATCGATCGCTGCAGAAAAGAAAATAGAAGAATTTCAGGGTGGGCAGTCATGGTGTTTCAGATTTATGAAACGCAAAGGTCTTTCTGTCAGAGCACGAACGACTCTCTGTCAACAACTCCCTCCTGACTTCGAAGAAAAAATCGCAAACTTTCGGAACTACACGCAGGAGAAAATAGCAGAGAACGTCATTGCTCCGCAGGACATAATTAATATGGATGAGGTCCCTCTGACCTTTGACCTACCTCTCAATCGGACTGTAAACAAAAAAGGCAACCGTGATTGAATTTGTGCTTTGCGCGCGTCTGACAAGTTTCTGTGGCTGTCGAGTTTCTCACTTTTTGTGGTTAATAAATGGTTGCGGCTTATAAACCAGTGCGGCTTGTGTGTGTTTAAATTCCACTTAAAAAAAAAAATTAGGGGATGCGGCTTATATAACGATGCGCTCAATAGTCCGAAATTTATGGTACTTCTGCTGTCTCAACAATGGATGGAGGTCCTCAACGCCAAACAGGAAATCAGAGCTGTCTCCCTCGACATATCACGTGCCTTCGATACGGTCTGGCACCCCGCCCTGGTCACCAAACTCTCCTCCTATGGTATCCATAGAAACCTCCACACATGGCTTGCCGACTTCCTCTCTGGTCGCATTCAACGTATGGCCCTGAATGGAATTCTCAACTCTCCCCTTTCTGTCCAGGCTGGAGTTCCTCAAGGCAATGTTCTGGGCCCTGTGCTTTTTCTGGTCTTCCTTAATGATCTCTCCGACTTTCTGGAAAATCCTCTCTATCTCTTTGCTGGTGACTCCACTCTCTGCCGCTCCATATCTCAACCCTCAGAGATCGGCAGGCAGCAGCCTCTTCACTCTCTGTAGACCTGGAAGAAATCACAAACTGGTCAAACATGTGGAACATGTCTTTCAATCCTGACAAATCTCATACTCTCACTTTGTCTCTCCAAAAACCCTGCGTCTGGAAAACCATCTGGAAAATGTTCCATCTGGAAAACCCTCCCATCTACTTTTGCAACAATCTTCTCGAAGAAGTTCTGTCACTCAAGCTTTTGGATCTCACTATCTGTCATGATCTTTCCTGGGAAAACCACATTTCCAAGCTGACCTCCAAAGCCAGTCACCGACTGGCCCTCCTCCATCGTTTGAAGTCCTTTCTGGGCATTTCTGAGATCTTCACCACATGCAAAGCTTTCATCCGCAGCTCAATGGAATACTGCTCTCCCCTCTGGGCTGGTGTTCCTGCCTCATACCTAGCTCGGCTTCATGCTGTTGAAACCAAAGCTTTCAGAATCATTGGTATCTCCCGTGATGAAGCTGATTCTGAGGGCCTTTCACTCTCTCACCGCAGGCAGGTTGGTGGTCTTTCTGTCTTCTACCGACTCCGGCCTAGCTCCCCCTGCTCTGTCTGTGCTCTGTCCCCCAAATATTCCTTCAGGACACAAGATTTGCCAGAAAGCCTCTTCTGGTGAAACTACCAAAATCAAGACTCACCGCTCACCTTCACTCTTTCAATCCGCTTTTCTCCTGTCTCTGGAACAAACTACCACACTCTCTTCAATCCCTCTCCTCCCTCCAAGTCTTCAAAATAGCTGTTCACCACCATCTCTTATCCAAAACCATCTTATCCCCATCCAAAACCTTGATCTTTTCTACCCCTGTTAAAACACCCAAAATCCACCTCTTTCAATGTCCAACTTCATTCCTGAAATTCCAAGCAGTGTTCATTTGCTTTATAACGTGTACCCCTCCCTTCCTCCCCCCCCCTCCCCCCAGTCCTCTCCCTTCCACAGATCTACCGATATCCCTGTTCTCTACTGTTGTTGTGCTTGTATCAAAGGGAGGCACAAAGCGCCCCTCCCTTTATATAAGGGATCGTTTCTCTGTATGCAGCTTTAACATGGGGACCGAAAATACATCCTAACAATCTGGCGTGCTAGCCCAATGGCCGAATGGATAAAGCATCAGACTCCCAAGCTGGGGATTGTGTGTTCGAATCCCGTCTGGGCTGATTATTTTTTTCCCCTTACTTTTTCAAGTCTTTTCTATCGTCTTGAATAATGAACAAATGAACATCTTGTACAATGAGCAAATGCATTTTGTTCGTATTTAAAACATAATTGTTCTAAAACCTGAATTCCAGCGTCATTATGAGTATTGTACCGCATCAAATTGCTTATTGTATGGAAATCAAGGGAGGCGCAAAGCGCCCCTTCCTTTTTTGGGGACGATTTCTCTGTATGCAACTTTAACATGGGGACTGAAAATTCGTTTCTCGGCTTCGAATGGTATATTGTACATATAAATATTGTCGCGTCCCTGGGGTTAAGACCCCTGGGTGACGGATGGCTGACCGAGCTTTAACTCCGAGGCGTATGAGCCTAAAGTATGGCGGTCCCTTTATGTGGCGCGCGAGGGAAACGGAGGTCTCGTCAGCTTAATTGGGCGGACAGACGCGACAAGGGTTTTCCGAAACCACAAACAAATAAACGTACAGGACAAGAGATCGGAAATGCAACAAATAAGGGCTTCATGAAAATAATGCAGGCAACAAAGAAATGAATGCATGGTAAACTAAAATTCCTAAATGAGGGACCCTCCATTCGGACTCACATACAGACACAGGGAGAAATCAATAAAATAAAATGTGGTGTGGTGCGTTGGCCGGTACTCAGCACTGGTCTATTCAAACGGCCCTCGAACCATTGCAGTCGTCAAATGGGTTCCCGAGGCCTTGCACGGGACAACGCCCGATGGCTTGAAGTTGCGCCGCAGCCAGCCGCCCGCTCAAGGCAGCCGAATCCCCTCCTCCTCCGATTGCCACGATCCACCGGGCTTCTACCCCACGCCTCGCGAGCGCATATCGCTCAAAGCGCAGCCGCTTCCATCGAAGGCCCAAGGATAGAGAGAGAACAACTGTGACCGCCTATCATGAACGCCGGAACAGAGAGAGAGAGCAATCACTAGCCAAACTGTGACTGCCTGCCATGAGCCTCGGACAGAGAGAGCAATCACGAGCCAAACTGTGACCGCCTGCCATGAACCCAGGACAGAGAGAGCAATCACGAGCCAAACTGTGACCGCCTGCCATGAACCCAGGACAGAAAGAGCAATCACGAGCCAAACTGTGACCGCCTGCCACAAGCCCAGGACAGAGAGAGCAACCACGAGCCAAACTGTGACCGCCTGCCATGAACCCAGAACAGAGAGAGCAATCACGAGCCAAACTGTGACCGCCTGCCACAAACCCAGGACAGAGAGAGCAATCACGAGCCAAACTGTGACCGCCTGCCATGAACCCAGGACAGAGAGAGCAATCACGAGCCAAACTGTGACCGCCTGCCACAAGCCCAGGACAGAGAGAGCAACCACGAGCCAAACTGTGACCGCCTGCCACGAACCCAGGACAGAGAGAGCAATGACGAGCCAAACTGTGACCGCCTGCCATGAACCCAGGACAGAGAGAGATAAAATGGCGGTCGCTTCACTTTTTCTTCCTCCGTTCTTGAATGTTCCATGATGATGTCACACTCTAACCAATCCCCACGCCCCACCACTTCAGTCGATGGCCATGACCATTTGTTCCTTTCGGGGCATGGCCTCATGGCCTTTTTTGATGCTCATCGAGAACACTCAGGGGAGGGGTTCCCTTGCCGATCAGGAAATGTGATGGGTTTCTGTCAGGCTTGTCGGTGTTGTAATGTGACTGAGTTAGTTTCCTGATTAGCCCTCGTCTTATCGCAGGCCGATTTGTTATAACCACAAAGGTCAGATCACAAGAGGGAGGATGGACAGGGGGATTATTCTTACTCCTTAAGCTGCATAGCACAAGAGCCACCATGTATGGCCACACGTCACACTTGATCCGAACACACCGACCTGACTTAGTTACATCAAGATGTTCTTACACGACATTCGTAGCATGGTAATCTATACAATTGTATCTCGACTAATGTATTTCATTACCTATCCCCACACACGAAACACCTGGATATATACACACGTTACACCCCTTTAAAATATTTTAAAAAATAAAATTATAATGTGCTGGCTCAATGGCCTAATGGATAAAGCATCAGACTCCCAAGCTGGGGATTGTGTGTTCGAAACCCATCTGGGTTGAATATTTTCCCCTTACTTTTTCAAGTCTTTTATATCGTCTTGAATAAAGTCTTCTACAACAACAACAACAACAACAACAGGCATTTTAAGGCCATTTTCCCTGCAAGAGCGGGGGTTAGCCTGGCGGTCCCCATGACAATGTTCTCCATTTTTGCCCTATTTTCTGCATCTCCCCTTGTTAACCCCCTTGCCCGCATTTCTTCTTCGACCATCTTTAGCCAAGTCTTTCTCGGTCTTCCCCGTCCTCTACTTCCTTCTACATTCATTCCCATCGCTCTTTTCAACCAGTCACTTTCATCCTTCCTCAACACATGACCAAACCATCTCAACCTGTTTCTCTTCACAGCATCCATCACAGGCTCTATTCCCATCATCTTTCGCAATTAATCATTTGTCTTCCTCTCTCTCAACGATACTCCACACATCCACCGAACCATTCGCATTTCCACCCTTTCCAGCCTTCGTTGCTGCTCTACGTTCATTACCCATGTCTCACTCCCATAAATCATAACACTTCTCACACATGCAGCATCCACCTTTCCCTTCAGCTTCAATGACACTCCCCTCCTCGTCAGCACGCCACTCAGTTCCCGAAACTTCTTCCATGCACATCTCACTCGAGCAACCGTTGCCAAGTCTGATCCACCTTCTCCATTCAGCATGTCTCCAAGGTAACAAAATGTTTTCACACCTTCCAGCTTCACGCCATCTCCAAGATCCAACTCAACATTTCCTCCATCTGCAGCTCCCTCTGTGCACACCTGACACTTGAATGTAGCTGCCACACTGGTTAATGACCCTCTCAAACCACTATATTTTTGATGAACCCACTCACCGCACATTGTACATTGAATGGAATTCACTCCGACACCCTTCTTGCACACAGCACACGGCCACTTCCCAGTTCTTTCCACCTCACCACATGCTTTACCACTTGCCATCACCTTCGTTTTTCCGATATTCACCTTCAGACCTTTTGTCTCCATACATTCCTTCCACTTGTTCATCTTCTCCTTCAGTCCATCCATACTTTCTGCAATCAACACCAGATCATCTGCATACAACAACTCCCACGGTAAACTCTCCTTTACGTTCTGAGCCAGCACCTCCGTCACAGCTACAAATAGTACTGGACTTGGTACCGACCCCTGATGCACTCCCACCTTCACCTCAAACTCACCACTGTTCCTGTCCTTCGTCCTTACAGCTGTGCACGCTCTTTTGTACATTGCCATCACGACTCTGATCAACCATTCCTCCACTCCTAACTTCCTCAATGCCCATGTCACTACTTCACGTGGAACCCTATCGAATGCTTTCTCCAGATCAACAAACCCAAGAAACAACTTCTTCCTCTTCTCCATATACTTCTCCTGCAACTGCCTCACAATAAAAAGCGCGTCTGTCGTTCCTCTTCCTGGCATAAATCCAAACTGCATTTCGTCAATCTTCACTTTCTTCCTTATCCTCCTCTCCATCACCCTTTCCAATACCTTCATTCCATGCTCCAATAACTTTATTGCTCGATACGAGCCACAGTCCAGAGGGTCACCTTTCCCCTTGTATAGAGGGACGAGGGTACTCAGTTCCCAAACCACTGGAATGCGGCTTTCTTTCACCACCAGATTGCAGATCTCTGTCATTCTCTTCGCACCCCAATTTCCCGCTGCCTTCAACATATCTCCCACAACTCCCGTCGGCCCTCCCGCTTTTCTACTCTTCATTGCTTTATCGCTTCGACATGAGGTTTATCGACATGAGGTTTTGGACAACTGCTGGGCTCTTGGAAGCTGAAGGCCGCATTGGGCTTGACGGTAGAGAATCGAAAGGAGGCCGTCTAATCTGCTCGCCTCACGCTTGTTGTGTCTTCGACGCGCGGTGTTCAACACCGCCATTTTGGACCACTTCCCGCATGAGTGGCTAACCCATTTTCAACAGCCGCCAAGCTCCTGAAAGTACTCTTTGGGACGCCAAGCTAAGTGCCGGCTGAAGGGGTTTATTTTCATTTTATCTTTCCTTTGACGCCGCCCCCCCCCCTACCCCCCAGAATTTCCATGTTTTAAACGTTTCCCGGTGTGTACCCTGGATAAGAATAGGTACACCGTATCCCTGCGTGTCGTAAAAGACGACTAAGGGGGTTGGCGTCAGGAAGGGCATCCGGCCATAAAAAACATTGCCTCAAAAAGAGAACCATGACAATTACAACTACATATGGGCAGGGTACAGCCCGAAGTGGAGATCGGTTTCTGAGGTTTGGGACATGGAATGTAGGGACAATGACAGGGAGATCAGGAGAAGTGGTGGAAGTATTGGTCAGAAGAAGAGTGGACATATGTTGTGTGCAAGAGACGAGATGGAAGGGAAGTGGTGTGAGAGTGGTGAAGGGTAGGCAGGGACAGAAATACAAGTTTGTGTGGCAAGGGTGCCTGGAGGGCGTGAATGGTGTTGGTGTCCTGTTTTCTGAGGAGTTTGTAGACAGTGTGGTGAGTGTGACGAGAGTGAGTGATAGGTTGATGATGGTGAAAATGATGATTGGAAAGCTCTTGGTGAACGTCATCTCGGGATATGCTCCGCAGGTTGGTCGAAGCGATGAAGAAAAGGACAAGTTCTGGTGTGCAATAGAGAAGCTGATGGAAAATGTGAAAGATGAGGAAGTTGTTGTGGTAGGAGGAGACCTAAATGGACATGTGGGAAGGAGTATGGATGGTTTTGACGGAGTTCATGGGGGTTACGGATATGGTGTGAGAAATGGAGAAGGTGAAAGGATTTTGGACTTTGCTGATGGAGCTGATTTGTTGATTTGTAAAACTCAGTTCCAGAAAGAGGATAATAAGCTTGTTGCGCGCTCGTCGACCCACCAACGTCGACACGTCAGGTGGGTCGACGACAACCGTTGACTACCTGATGGTGCGTAAGCGAGATAGGGGGCACCTCCGGGACACAAAGGTGATCCCGGGGGAGCAGGCTGTTTCACAGCACCACTTGGTTGTCTGCGACATTAGGGTGAAAGGTGCGAGGAGAGCTCGGCGGGTGAAGTACCAACCGAGAATGAAGGTGTGGAGGTTGAAAGAGGTGACAGTAAGGGAGGCATTAAAGGAGAGGCTGAGTAGGGTCGAGGATGATGTGGTTGAGCTTGAAAGTGGTTGGATGTCGATGAAAGCTAGTCTGTTGGGAGTCGTTGGTGAGGTATGTGGATGGACAAAAGGACCACCGAGGCACTCGGAAACATGGTGGTGGGATGATGAAGTTGGAAAGAGGATTGACAAGAAGAGGAAGAAGTTCAAGGAGTGGCAGAAGGCGAAGGGTACGGGAGCAGAAACAGCAGAGCATGAAAGTTATAAGGCAGCCAGGAAGGCTGCAAAGAAAGAGGTAGCAAAGGCACAGGAGGCATGTAGGAAAATGTTCGGAGAACGCTTGGATTCGGAAGAGGGTCAGAAAGCAGTATTCAGGATTGCAAAGCAGATAGTGAAAGAGAGGTGTGATGTGATGGGGGTGAGTTCCTTGAAGGATGAAGTGGGACAAATCGTTGTCGACCCAGATGGAATTAAAGGAAGATGGAAAAGATATATGGAAATGCTGTTGAATACAGAGAATGAATGGGATGGCAACATAGAGACTAACCCAGTTTTAGAACCGGCAGAGAAGATAACTGAGAAGGAAGTTGAGGAAGCGATAAAAGTAATGAAGGGTAGAAAAGCGGGAGGGCCGACGGGAGTTGTGGGAGATATGTTGAAGGCAGCAGGAAGTTGGGGTGTGAAGAGAATGACAGAGATCTGTAATCTGGTGGTGAAAGAAGGCCGCATTCCAGTGGATTGGGAACTGAGTACCCTCGTCCCTCTATACAAGGGGAAAGGTGACCCTCTGGAGTGTGGCTCGTACCGAGCGATAAAGTTATTGGAGCATGGAATGAAGGTATTGGAAAGGGTGTTGGAGAGGAGGATAAGGAAGAAAGTGAAGATCGACGAAATGCAGTTTGGATTCATGCCAGGAAGAGGAACGACAAACGCGCTTTTCATTGTGAGGCAGTTGCAGGAGAAGTACATGGAGAAGAGGAAGAAGTTGCTTCTTGGGTTTGTTGATCTGGAGAAAGCATTCGATAGGGTACCACGCAAAGTATTGACATGGGCATTGAGGAAGTTAGGAGTGGAGGAATGGTTGATCAGAGTAGTGATGGCAATGTACAAAAGAGCGCGCACAGCTGTAAGGACGAAGGACGGGAACAGTGGTGAGTTTGAGGTGAAGGTGGGAGTGCATCAGGGGTCGGTACTAAGCCCACTACTATTTGTAGCTGTAATGGAGGTGCTGGCTCAGAACGTAAAGGAGGGTTTACCGTGGGAGTTGTTGTATGCAGATGATCTGGTGTTGATTGCAGAAAGTATGGATGGACTGAAGGAAAAGATGAACACGTGGAAGGAATGTATGGAGACAAAAGGTCTGAAGGTGAATATCAGAAAGACGAAGGTGATGGCAAGTGGTAAAGCATGTGGTGAGGTGGAAAGAACTGGGAAGTGGCCCTGTGCTGTGTGTAGGAAGGGTGTCGGAGTGAACTCCATTCAATGTACAATGTGCTCTGAGTGGGTTCATCAAAAATGTAGTGGTCTGAGAGGGTCATTAACCAGTGTGGCAGCTACATTCAAATGTAAGGTGTGCACAGAGGGAGCTGCAGATGGAGGAAATGTTGAGTTGGATCTTGGAGACGGCGTGAAGCTGGAAGGTGTGAAAACATTTTGCTACCTCGGAGACATGCTGAATGGAGAAGGTGGATCAGACTCGGCAACGGTTGCTCGAGTGAGATGTGCATGGAAGAAGTTTCGGGAACTGAGTGGCGTGCTGATGATGAGGGGAGTGTCGTTGAAGCTGAAGGGAAAGGTGTATGCCGCATGTGTGAGAAGTGTTATGATTTATGGGAGCGAGACATGCGTAATGAACGTAGAGCAGCAACGAAGGTTGGAAAGGGTGGAAATGCGAATGGTTCGACGGATGTGCGGAGTATCGTTGAGAGAGAGGAAGACAAATGATGAATTGCGAAAGATGATGGGAATAGAGCCTGTGATTGATGCTGTGAAGAGGAACAGGTTGAGATGGTTTGGTCATGTGTTGAGGAAGGATGAAAGTGACTGGTTGAGAAGAGTGATGGAAATGAATGTAGAAGGAAGCAGAGGACAGGGAAGACCGAGAAAGACTTGGCTAAAGATGGTGGAAGAAGAAATGCAGGCAAGGGGGTTAGCAAGGAGAGATGCAGAAAATAGGGCAAAATGGAGAAGATTGTCATGGGGACCGCAAGGCTAACCCCCGCTCTAGCAGGGAAAATGGCCTTTAAAATGCATGTTGTTGTTGTTGTATTGCTTTTATCGCTTCCTCAACTTCCTTCTCGGTTATCTTCTCTGCCGGTCCTAAAACTGGGTTACTCTCTATGTTGCCATCCCATTCATTCTCTGCATTCAACAGTATTTCCATATATCTCTTCCATCTTCCTTTAATTCCATCTGGGTCCACAACGATTTGTCCCACTTCATCCTTCAAGCAACTCACCCCCATCACATCACACCTCTCTTTCGCTATCTGCTTTGCAATCCTGAATACTGCTGTCTGACCCTCTTCCGAATCCAAGCGTTCTCCGAACATTTTCCTTCATGCCTCCTGTGCCTTTGCTACCTCTTTCTTTGCAGCCTTCTTGGCTGCCTTCTAACTTTCGTGCTCTGCCTTTTCTGCCCCCATACCCTTCGCCTTCTGCCACTCCTTGAACTTCTTCCTCTTCTCGTCAATCTTCTTTCCAACTTCATCATCCCACCACCATGTTTCCGAGTGCCTCGGAGGTCCTTTTGTCCATCCACATACCTCACCAACGGCTCCCAACAGACTATCTTTCATTGACATCCAACCACTTTCAAGCTCAACCACATCATCCTCCACCATCCTCAGCCTCTCTTTTAATGCCTCCTTCACTGTCACCTCTTTCAACCTCCACACCTTCATTCTCGGTTGGTACTTCACCCGCCGAGCTCTCCTCGCACCTTTCACCCTTAGGTCGCAAACAACCAAGTGGTGCTGTGAAACAGCCTTCTCCCCCGGGATCACCTTTGTGTCCCGGAGGTGCCCCCTATCTCGCCTACGCACCAGCATGTAGTCAACGGTTGTTGTCGACCCACCTGACGTGTATGTAACAAGCTGATTATCCTCTTTCTGGAACTGAGTATTACAAATCAACAAATCAGCTCCATCAGCAAACTCCAAAATCCTTTCACCTTCTCCATTTCTCACACCATATCTGTAACCCCCATGAACTCCCTCAAAACCATCCATACTCCTTCCCACATGTCCATTTAGGTCTCCTCCTACCACAACAACTTCCTCATCTTTCACGTTTTCCATCAGCTTCTCTCGATAGCACACCAGAACTTGTCCTTCTCTTCATCGCTCCGACCAGCCTGCGGAGCATATCCCGAGATGATGTTCACCAAGAGCTTTCCAATCATCATTTTCACCATCATCAACCTTTCACTCACTCTAGTCACACTCACCACACTGTCTACAAACTCCTCAGAAAACAGGACACCAACACCATTCATGCCCTCCGGGCACCCTTGCCACACAAACTTGTATTTCTGTCCCTGCCTACCCTTCACCATTCTCACACCACTTCCCTTCCATCTCGTCTCCTGCACACAACATATGTCCACTCTTCTTCTGACCAATACTTCCACCACTTCTCCTGATCTCCCTGTCATTGTCCCTACATTCCATGTCCCAAATCTCAGAAACCAATCTCCACGTCGGCGATCGTATAAGAATAAAGTCTTATACGATGAACAAATATATTTTGTTCGTATTTAAAATGTATCTTGTGAAAAATGCCAGGGGCATAAAAAGGCCCCTTTATATAACAGTATGTGCCATATGGCAAAGTATAGAAAAGAATGGATAATGTAAAAAATGCCAAACAATACAAAATAAGGGGCATTCAAAAAATCTCGTGTGCATGCTGGACTACCCTTCTGTTCTGAGGAGGAACCAAGTAATGTTCTAGAAAAGTTCATATAAAGGGGTGCCCTACATCTGGCAAATAAAATACATTTACTTCTTCATACAGCTGTGTGAATCAAATTGGTTATCTGTGGGAACAAGAATGGAAGACAAGTTATAAATAGAGAGTATAAATAAAGGAAAACTTCCACCAACCAAATACAAAAGTTCACCAGCAAGTTATGCTCAACTCACCAAAAAGGATAACATCCATAGATCTTTTGGCCAAATCTCAAAAAAAAAATTTGGTTCACAAAGTAATCACAGTGTTTGGCAATTCACCTGGGCATGCTTTTCTGTCATTTTATTTCTGACATACAAAGACTTACAAACGTTCTCAAAAACTTCTTCTGTAACATCGATAAAGCCACGTACCAAGTTTCAGTTGAATATGTTATAGGGTACGGAAAAAAGTCCAGAAAACCACAAGTGTGACGGATAGACGACGGAGAGCAAACTTATAGTCGCCTCTGGGTATGGGACTAATAAGGAAATTTGCTGTGTGAATGTGCAGGTAGTGGACAACAAAATGGAAACACCTGGGTAAATGAGGGACACCAAGCAACGGCTTCGACACAGTTGTGGCCCATGTGTTAATTAGGCAGATAACATCCCAGCATGCTGCACAGGCCTGTTTGCCGACAATTATGGCTGCAAGAGGAGACCCCCCCCCCCCCCGCCCCCTCCCGCCCCCTCCCATCTCCATTGCCCCCATCAACGGAGAAAATGTGTCCCTATGTTGTGGTCGCCCAGTGGATTGATGAGCATGACTGCCGTTATCCATATGTCGTGATCTTCTCAGTCAACAGATCTGAACCCAATCGAGCATTTATGGGATATTCTGTAACAACGCCTGAGACAGCGTTTTCCACCTCCATCAAACAGGTGTAAGTTGATTGACTTTCTTGTGCAAGAATGGGGCCGCATCCCTCCTGCAGAATTCCAGACGCTGGTGGACTCTATGCCATGCTGCATACTGGCCGCACGTGGTGGCCCAAAGCCCTATTAAGTGACTTTACATTGGTGTTTCCATTTTTCTGTCCACTACCTGTACATCTGAAAATCATAGAAAAAAACAGGTTTTTTTTTTTTTTGTTTTTTTTTGTATACAAGATCGAGGCTCGTGAAAGAGCTGACATTAATCACACAGAAAGACAAACCGACACGTAAAACATATAACATGGGGAGCGGTAGACAAGATGGGGAGAGAGGGGGAAGGACACAAACACAACATTTGAGAGCAGGGACATCGAGAGATCTGTGGGAGGGAGAGGGCTTTGGGGGGCGGGGGGGGGGGGGAGGCAAGGGAAGGGGGGAGTGGGAGAGGTATAAAACATATGGACACTGCCAGGACTTCCAGGAAAGAAGTTGGAATTTCAAACAAGGTGGATCTGGGGTGAATTAACGGGGGTAGAAAAGATCAAGGTTTTGGATGGGGAAGATAAGAGATGGTGGTGAACAGCTGTTTTAAAGACCGGGAGGGAGGAGTGGGATTGAAGGGAGTGTGGGAGTTTGTTCCAGAGGCGGGAGAAAAGAGGAATGAAAGAGTGAAGGTGAGCAGAGAGCTGAGATTTCGGCAGTTTAACCATCAGAGGGTTGCTGGCAGATCTTGTGCGACCTGTAGGAATATTTGGGGGACAAAGCACAGAGAGAGCTGGGGGAGCAAGGCTGGATAGGAGTCGGGAGAAGACAGAAAGACCACCTACCTGCCTGCGGTGGGTGAGTGAAAGGCCCTCGGAGATAGCTTCATCGCGGGAGATTCCAATGATTCTGAAAGCTTTGGTTTCAACAGTGTGAAGCCGAGCTAGGTGTGAGGCAGGAGTACCGGCCCATAGGGGAGAACAGTATTCCATTGAGCTGCGGATGAAAGCCTTGTATGTGGTGAGGAGCTCAGGTGTGCCTAGGAAGGACTTCGCACGACGGAGGATGCCCAGTCGGCGACTGGCTTTGGAGGCCAGCTTGTAAATGTGTTTTTCCCAGGAAAGATCATGGCAGATAGTGAGACCCAAAAGCTTGAGCGACAGAACTTATTGGAGAGGATTGTTGAGAAAGTAGATGGGAAGGTTGTCCAGTCGATCTTTTCGGAGAGACAGAGTAAGAGTGTGAGATTTGTCAGGATTGAAAGACAAGTTCCACTTGTTTGACCAGTCTGTGATTTTGTCCAGGTCTTCAGAGAGTGAGGAGGCTGCAGACTGCCGATCTGAGGGAAAAGGAATGGAGCGGCAGAGAGTGGAGTCATCAGCAAAGAGATAGAGCGGATTTTCCAGAGAGTCAGAGAGATCATTGATGAAGACCAGAAAAAGCACAGGACCCAGAACACTGCCTTGGGGAACTCCAGCCTGAACAGGAAGGGAAGATGAGAGAAATCCATTCAGGGCTACACGTTGACTGCGACCAGAGAGGAAGTCCGCAAGCCATGCAAGGTGATTTCCATGGATACCATAGGAGGAGAGTTTGGTGAGCAGAGCTGGGTGCCAGACCGTATCGAAGGCATGTGATATGTCAAGGGAGACAGCTCTGATTTCCTGTTTGGCATTGAGGACCTCCATCCATTGTTGAGACAGCAGAAGCAGCATGTCCAGAGTAGAATGACCTGGTCTGAATCCAATCCCGAGTTGGCCTGATCACCAAATTTCACCTACGTGCTGATAGTACCCAGGGTCAGGTTGTAGGCACAGGGAACCCATCCCTCCCCTTCCTCCCATGTGAGGGGGGGAAGGGGAAGACTTGTGATTTTCACCCGATCTCCATCAAATTTTGCGTACATGTTAGTAGTACCCAGGGTGAAAAGAAAAATCCCCCACTCCCTGCAAGGAGACAGGGGAAACAACTTGCCAATGCTCTCGAAGGGAGCCAGTGTTTCTAGTGATGTAAATTAAGCATGAATGCATCTTACTCTAGGTTATCTAGAGAGGGCAATTTCATTAGATTAGAGAAGCCTTAGTCGAGTCATGGTAAAAATGTCTATAATTGGGTGATGTTCTAAAAAATTAGTTGAAGGTCAAAAAGATTATGTCAACCCTGTATCGTTTTATTGCCAATATTCATGCAAAATTTAATTTCAAAAGTCTCAGCCAGGTCCGAGATATAGCTCGGACATTGGGAGAAAAAAGGAAGAAAAATAAAAACCTAAATGGTGGTTTAGTACTGTCGCGTGACCGTCTTTGATTAATATCAGGCTGTCATGGATACCTTATCCCCTGAGGCGAAAACTCAATGGCGGACTCCGGAACCAAAAAGCTACACCAAAGCGCGCGGGATGGAGGGGAGCGGCGAGAGCCATGCAGCCGTACCTATTGAATCAATCACACGGAAAACTGCGTTCAAGTATGTACAGCAAAATAATACAAGGGTTTATTCAAAATAAAAGCAAGGACAGAAAAACGCGATAATAAATCTAATAAGAAATCTAAATTGGGATCCCACACACCGACTTCAGAAACAAGAACACAGGAATGGAATACGAAAGAAAATGTCTCGTCATGTAAAGTGTAACCGCGGAGCTCAGGCTTATCTGGTCTTTGTCGTCTTCAGTGTAACACGGCCCCGCGGCCCTCTCCGTCCGCCTCCGAGCACCACCAGGCCTTGTCGGTTCAACGGCACACCACGATGTCCCTCGCTCCAAAGGTCCAATGCAGGGCTGGACGAAGCAAGCGAACTCCACTCGGGCTGCCGACCGGGACTAAAGCTGATCGAGCTGTAACTCTCCACTCGACCAGGGACAGGACTCTCCAAACTCGGGATCGCACCGGGACTGCCAACTCAAGCGGTGAACTGCGAACCGAACTGGTCAACTGCTCTGAACCAACTCACTTTTAGACTCGCTTTCGGCGCTCGCTGATCTCACTTCTCGAACCAACAAACGCGAACCAACTCTGCGCAACTCACTCACTCGAACCAAAGTCCTGCCGCGCAACTGCCTCCCAACCAACTCTCCTCGAAAATCCAACTAACTCCAATGGCGTTCGGCGCTCGCTAATATAACCTTCTTGGTGACATCAGCCTTGGCGCGCTGCCAACCAATCAGTCTCCTCCACCGACTCGCCGGCTCGCCCAGGTGCACGCCCACTGCGTCACTCCCACTCCTGCTCCCTGCTCCTGGTGTCATAGCGCGTGCTATTCGAGGTGGACAGGCCTCTCGGAGGTGTAAATTGTAGCGGCCATGCTGCGGTGTCCTGGCCTGGTTTCCTTTTGCCGGTTCTCTTTCACTGTCATGTCAGGGAGGGGCGATATTTAGTGTTGCGCTAGGGACTTGTCGGAATGTCTATGTTGGTCTGCAGTGCCAAAAGGGACAAAGGTTTGGCTAACCAGGTGAGGACACACGGGCGCTACTCTTTAATCCCTAACTCTACTTATCACTCGAACCTCCTGGTAGATTCACAAGTATACTCCTTACCCGACAAAACGCCTATACACATGAACTTATTACAGGTAGTTTTCCTTACCGCGACACACAAAGCATGTTACCTACTCAGATCTAGTTGCTCTACCACATCGATATAACACAGCCCCCCCCCCCCCCCCTGGAACCGTAGCTCCTGCAAGGTTCACTGCAGGCGCTACCATTCCTGCCTTAACACTTACTGTCTCACACTTAATTAACCTATGAAATAAATCAAGAGGGCTGTCGGAAGTGAGTCGGACTACTTACCTACACTTCCTTAACATTCTAAACCCCTTAACAATCATGCATTCATGTATTTACATTTTCTTCTTTGTTCCTGCGGAGGGAGGAAACGAACAACACTCAAAAATCTACCTTAACCACAAACCTTAGCCTTATTCAAAAATTCAAAAACTCTAAACATCTGTACATACCCCGGTCTACAGACCGCGTCCCCCGGTGGATGCCACAAGACACAACCTTACCTGCGGGGCCATCCCCCAATGCACCCCTAAATTTCCGCGGGCCCTGTTCAGATGTTACAGGTGAGTGACATGGCTCGGTGGATTTCGCTCACATTCATGCAACACAAACCCCTTATCCACTCATTCTCATTCCACCACTCATTACCGCATTTCAAAAATCAACAAAGCACTTACTTCACTACACCCCCCTGCAGGACCATGGCATTGATGTCATATACATGTGTGCATTCCTCAACTAGGCAGTGGGGAGGTACCGCACAATAAGATGGTGGGGGCACTTCAGGCTGTGGTGCCCGCAGTCCCAAAAACAAGTCAACCGACTCACAAGTTCATTGCCCCCCCGCCCCCTTTACCTCTTGGCCCATGGCAGCCCAACAGCCCCTTTCTGTCGTTACCTCGCCGGTGAGGGTCTCCACACACACCAGGCTTCTTTGCCTCCTGCTGCCGCGCAGCTCCACGGGTCGCCGGGGGTCTCGTTTACCCCAGGGCGCCCAACCAGACCCTCCACCGACGAGCTCCAATTTCCAGATACCACTGGCTGCCAGGGGTAATTGCCGCAGAGGGGGGCCACAGGCATCGCTCCTCAGAGCTTGATCCGTACCTGCGGACACACACACCTTCTCCACCCACAAGACCCCAAAACACATTTCCTCCGCCGCTGCCATTCAATTCTCAAACACAACTCAGCACAATTCCAAAGAAGATGGTACAAAAGATGTCATAAGAGTTTTTGCCATGGCCTGCCACATGTGAAATCCCCTATTCACATTTGCCATTACACATTTCCAAAAGCACAATAATCACTACTCATTGTCTCCAATAATCATCACTCATCCATTTCCTCCAACCTCACGACCACATAGAAACACATAACCACTACACAAACATACGCCACTCACAAGACACTGTGTGGCCCCCATTCCATCCCCTCACCGGCCATGTCATCACTCTCACCCGCCTCCCAACTCCAAATTACATGTCCCCAATTTGCATAGCAAGTCCTGAAGCCTGGGACAGTAACCATCAACACTCACCTCAAGTGCAAGTAATTACCGGTTGGTCAGGTCCAAAGTGCAATCCACCCTCAAAATCCAAAAATTTCTCATTGGGCCTACCAAATTCTTTCAAATTTCTCTTTTGTCCCCACTATACTGGCAGGTACGTGGATCTGCATCCAACGGTGATTATCACTAAACAACTACCTGTGGCCACGACAGCTCTGCACCTCTAACGTGCAAGGGTCATCGGGACAAGGTGAGCAGTCAAAACACCAACATGGCCCATGAGTGTCCATAAGGGTGCGACCCACCATCCATCCTTCGGCCCCCCTGCGAGGAACACAGCTGCACCAGCCCCAGCTGGCCAATGTGGTGAGCATCTGCTGCCACAACACACACTACCGCACACACAACCTCGGCCCTGGGGGAGACGGTCGCAGTGCGTGGCATTCCCCTCATGTCACCTACGCCACCCTCTCGTCCCCCAGTCCACAGAACTGCAGCCCCCCAGTGCTCACCCACACTTGACCACACCAAGGTCCAGTCAACAGCCATGCTCCACCAGGAGACTCATCCAGAAGACATGGTCCACACCCCTCGGACACACACAGTACCACGTTGACCCACAACTACATCCCCATGACTCCGCGTCCCAAATATCAGCACAGTCGCCCCCGCAACCAGTTGAAAGCTGTGTCCTGCTAACCTATCAATTTCATCACAGCCTCCAACACTTTGGTCTAACACACCTGGATCAATAATGGCGTCACTCTACAGTGTCCACCATTTCTCTTCACAAAATTCACCCTTAAATTTGCATCTAACCCACAGATTACCTATGCCAGACATTTTTCACAATTCACTCATTTCACCAAAGAAAGATGCTGTGCCATACACATGCCAGCCGAGCATGGCCCATATGCTCGGCTCGTTACACATCTTCCGATTCAACACTCCCCCATGGCTCTCTTCCCAAACCGAGAGTCCATAAATCATAACGGAACATCTGTGGAAGGTCACTCTCACACCATCACGTTCCACAGATGCCCCGATGGTTGTCCGGCAGGCTGTCTCATTCCTGTCCATTCGGTTCGACCCGCGTCCATAGCCCAAACCAGTGCCGTATATTAACAGAGTCTGGCCAGCCTTTGATCTGCTCAACTACCGCCGTGATTGGTCGAGCCCGCGTCACGTGGTTTACAGGCGCCATTTTGCATACCACCTCAGCCGAGCAGCTTTCCCGCTGCACCCATTCCGTGCCATTGCTTACGTAAAGTTACGACCGGAGAGTTAAGTTTAAAGTTACGACTATTGCTTACGTAACGTAAAGTTACGACCGGAGAGCATGGCAGCAAAAGTATGGCAATGCGAGCGCTTGTCAAGAAATTGAAATAGGATATATGTATATACACGTACACATTTGATATATATATCTATTTTATCTAAATATATCACCAAGGTTATAATGTTTAATGGCGGATTTCTTCAAGAATAACAAATAAACAATGTACCTCTGAGTCTGTTTACTTTTTGTATTGCTGATTATGGTGCGAGTCAAGTTATAACAACATTTGTGAACCCAAGCTAATGAATAAAATAATAGACATTGTACTTTCGTAGCATTATGGGAATATTGTATGTTACGTTTCCAGATAATAGATGAAAACTAGTATACAAGCTCAATTTTTCAAAATACAATTTCATGCCAAGAGAAATAAAATGTATCAGTATGCTGTATGCAGCTGACAATAAATCGTGTGCCGCGACAGGCAAACAATTCGTGTGAATAAATGACGCCGCTTGTAGATTTTATTATTCCAATAACAAACAACACGTCACTTTAACTTGAATTAGTTGTTCCTCATTAAATCTGCGACCAAACAGTAATAACATCGATTCCCTCGTCACAGAACTAAAGGATTGCCACAGCTGACATACATCTCGCAGTGCCAGCGCGCGAAGTTAGGTATGCAACATGGCGCCAGTATTTCAGTTGGCCAGACTCTCAATATACACGGCACTGGCCGAAACCCTGGCGGCCCGAGCCACACACAGCATGACAGGTCACCACATGCTGGCTGTCCCAGAGTCTCAGGGAGAGGGTGCCATGCCGCATGCCCGGGTGGTCACCACATCAAGCCCAAGTTGGCCGTCCGCGGTGCCACCACCAAAGTGCGACCCACAACTCCTCCCCCTATTGGTCCTCAATATTTGCCATCCCAGGTTTGAGAAACCACCTCGGACCCCCTGGAGGTCCTAACCCCCACCAGGGTCCGGTGACCCTGGCGGCCCGAGCCACACGTTGGGCCGGTCCCCCGATGGACAAGGGACACCACACTCCACCAGACCCCCCGTGGGGCCCAGGTCGTACCATGCCACCCATGGCTGGACCCCATGTCCAAATCTCACCAGCTCAGCCCCCCAGCTGGCTGGCATACCAAAATTTTGAAAGACGCAACTTTTGCCCGAGGCCATCACCAATGACCTCGCCATGTCCAAATCCCGCAGCCCGGGGACCAACTCCAACCAAGGCTGTGCCAAATCCATTTCCCATTTAAATTTTATTTTAGATTTTCTTTTACCAATTTTTGCCCCAGGTGTCCAATCACCGCAGCTGCAGGTAACAACCTCTATCACAGGTTGTTCTGCCCCTCCCTGCAGCTTGTCCAAATTCCCTACAGGGACCAAATCTCCAGAGGCTCTATCTCCCGACTCCCCAAGGTCCAAATCCAGCCCGGAGCCAACACACTCCCCCAACTGGTTGTCCAATTTCGGAGCCTCTGTTACCCAATCGGTGAGCACGGTGAGGGTCCCCTTGGTCATTCCAACCTCCTCCTCGGACCAACTCACCTCATCACCCAAACTCCTTTGGGCCCGATCAACCTTGTCCTCCATGGGACTGTCCCAGGTCCCCAGCCGCTGAATCACATCATCCTCATCATCATCCCCCATCAATTCCGGCTCCGACAGGTCTTCCCCAATATCCCCAATAAATACCCGGTCCGGCTCCATTACACGGACCCCCAATAACTCTACCCCCTCTTGCTCTGCACCACCGCCCTGGTACAGCAAGAATTCAATTCCATCCCCCGGTTGGTGTGTTATGACATCCACCCGGTCCTGATAAACGTCCAGGCCACAATGTGGGAAACATTCCCCATTACAATTTGCATATTAGTCTGGCAGCTAAGCTAAATCTAGCATAACAATTGTGCATTTTGTGAGGAAAGCACCAAATTTGGCACACTAGTAGACTATCATATTATGAAAAGATCTGGATATTGGGCCATCTCAGATTCAGAGATTTGATTTTTGCAAGATTTGCAGATTTTGCAGATTTGCAAGCTGAGATTGGAACGCCAGGGACGGCCGACTCCTTCCTGCGAGCTGCCCACGTCACCCGCACAAGAAGAGCTCATCAAATCACTGCAGCGGCACTGCACATCCTGCAACACCGTGCATATGAACGCCACTGTATGACATATGCTGATGATGCAGAAGACCTGCCTGAGTTCGAAGACAGGTGTCACCAGAGAGGAGAAGACATTCCCAACTTTCAGTACTGGGCAACTGTGCTGGAACTAGAGATGTTGGTACTGGTCTACGTGCGTTCTCTGCGGCAGGCTTCATTCACGATGTACCTTGATGCCCTGACGGAACTGGTCCCATGGTTACATGCCTTAGACCACACACACTATGCCAGGTGGGTCCCTGTTCACCTGAGGGACATGGTTGCACTCCCAATGAAGCACCCAGATGTAGCCAGAGAATTCAGGGCTGGCAACTTCACTGTACAGAAGACGAAGAAGGTGTTCTCTTCGATCCCAATCGAATCGAAATCTTGCAAAAATCAAATCTCTGAATCTGAGATGGCCCAATATCCAGATCTTTTCATAATATGATAGTCTACTAGTGTGCCAAATTTGGTGCTTTCCTCACAAAATGCACAATTGTTATGCTAAGTTGCCCCACTACATGCAGTCTCCCCATCTACCTGTGCGCACTCCACACTCACCTGTACGCATTCCCCTTTCACCTCTTCACATGCCACAATCAAATCTTCCCCATTTACCTGTGGGCACTCCCCATTAGCCTCTTCATTTGCCATTCCTGGTGCAATTCCCAATTTGCCTTCCCCCCGTTCCGAATGAATTTCTGCCACCCTTGGCTTCTCCTGTGCCCCAACTGTGCTCCTGTGCCCCAACTCCTGGGCACCATTCATTCGTCCTTCCTTCAATTTACTCGAACATTCATCAATTTATTCACTCAGTCGTTCCTCTATTTCCTTCATACCTTCCCTACATTCATTTCCCTGGGACTCCATTTTGTTTTTCATTTCTCCCATCTCTCCTTTTAACCCATCCATTTTATTTTCCAACCCACTTTTCATTTCTCCCATATCTTTACTCATTTTGTTTTCCATCCCATCAATTTTATTACTCTGAGCATTCATTGCCCAAAGCAATTCCTCCAACATCTGGTCGGTTTTCGGGGCCGTTCCAATTTCTCCCGGCTCCCCGGTAGGGGAGGGGTATAAGTTGGTGCTCAGGACGCGGGAGGTTCCAAGACTAACCTCCAATTCCCCTTTTTCCGGCTCACTCCATAAACTGACAGAAGCCTCGCTACGCACCTCCATTTCATCGACCTCCTACATCCGCTTTTCGGAAGGTCGTTTCCTGCGCGCGTATTTATTTTAATTCCGAAAACAGAATTAAAAAATTTCGAAGACGCGATATCGCGCTCCGTATGTCTAATCGACTATGCAAATTTCTCCGCCTCGACACGATGAACAAATTTCGGTTCCAAATGCTGGGCGGGGTTTTTCAGTTTCACCCAACCGGCGTTGACTCGCTACCTCCAGACAAAAAAAAAATTATCCGCGAGGCTCGAATCCCTACTGCCTGACACCAAATGTCGCGTGACCGTCTTTGATTAATATCAGGCGGTCACGGATGCCGATCGCGAAGGCTTAACCCCTGAGGCGAAAACTTGATGGCGGACTCCGGAACCAAAAAGCTACAGCAAAGCGCGCGGGATGGAGGGGAGCGGCGAGAGCCCTGCAGCTGTACCTATTGAATCAATCACACGGAAAACTGCGTTCAAGTATGTACAGCAAAATAATACAAGGGTTTATTCAAAATAAAAGCAAGGACAGGAAAACGCGATAATAAATCGAATAAGAAATCTAAATTGGGATCCCACGCACCGACTTCAGAAACAAGAACAGGAATGGAATACGAAAGAAAATGTCTCGTCATGTAAAGTGTAACCGCGGAGCTCGGGCTTATCTGGTCTTTGTCGTCTTCAGTGTAACACGGCCCCGCGGCCCTCTCCGTCCGCCTCCGAGCACCACCAGGCCTCGTCGGTTCAACGGCACACCACGAGGTCCCTCGCTCCAAAGGTCCAATGCAGGGCTGGACGAAGCAAGCGAACTCCACTCGGGCTGCCGACCGGGACTAAAGCTGCTCGAGCTGTAACTCTCCACTCAACCAGGGACAGGACTCTCCAAACTCGGGATCGCACCAGGACTGCCAACTCAAGCCGTGAACTGCGAACCGAACTGGTCAACTGCTCTGAACCAACTCACTTTTAGACTCGCGTTCGGTGCTCGCTGATCTCACTTCTCGAACCAACAAACGCGAATCAACTCTGCGCAACTCACTCACTCGAACCAAAGTCCTGCCGCGCACTGCCTCCCAACCAACTCTCCTCGAAAATCCAACTAACTCCAATGGCGTTCGGCGCTCGCTAATATAACCTTGGTGACGTTAGCCTTGGTGCGCTGCCAACCAATCAGTCTCCTCCACCGACTCGCCGGCTCGCCTAGGTGCACACCCACTGCGTCACTCCCACTCCCGCTCCCTGCTCCTGGTGTCATAGCGCGTGCTATTCGAGGTGGACAGGCCTCTCGGAGGTGTAAATGGTGGCGGCCATGCGGCGGTGTCCTGGCCTGGTTTCCTTTTGCCGGTTCTCTTTCACAGTCCTGTCAGGGAGGGGCGTTATTTAGTGTTGCGCTAGGGACTTGTCGGAATGTCTATGTTGGTCTGCAGTGCCAAAAGGGACAAAGGTTTGGCTAACCAGGTGAGGACACACAGGGGCGCTACTCTTTCATCCCTAACTCTACTTATCACTCGAACCTCCTGGTAGATTCACAAGTATACTCCTTACCCGACAAAACGCCTACACATGAACTTATTACAGGTAGTTTTCCCTCACCGCGACACATGAAGCATGTTACCTACTCAGATCTAGCTGCTCTACATATTGCTCTACCACATCGACATAACAGTACTCCTATAGGGGTCTAAGAAATTCTGGTGTACCATTAAAAACTGTGGGCACTAATTGTAGAAACAACCCCCACAACAGGTATGAGCCCCTCCCCCTATCCTATAGGGGAGAGGCTTATATGTTTGGAGGTTTCAAGGGATTTGTACATTCGGTTGGATGCCTTCTGGCGATGTGCTACAGGATTTGAATGAGCAATAGTAGGAATGATGGATTTCCAGATTGTTCATTTGATTCGAGGGTGTGTTTTTGAGACGTCGTAATGGAAATTGTTTTGGTAACAAATTATATAAACCACCATGTTAAACTGGATTTGTTAAAGAATACCATGCTGGAGATGCTCGAGAGGTAATATTTTGCATTCATGATGTGAACTCTGAATTTTTTTAAATATTTTAATCTTCAAGTGTCGGCACGTGTCGTGGCATGAAAGTGGCATGAAACAAACGTGTTGATGAAAGGGATAATTTTGATAGTTATGGAGTCTCTTGTTCACATTTTTATTCTCATTGACCTTGTCTTGACACAAGGGTAACATTACAAAGATGTGGTTTCTATGGTTATTGGTAATGCTTGTCTCCATTCTAGAAAATCAGAACATTGTCGCCAAGGATGCGGCGAATCGATGGACAGGTACTGATTAATTTCTATACTTTCTTTTAAATATTTGTTAACTAAAGAAGAATGAAATTTATCATCTTCGAGGTTACCCTCGTCTTTGGTGACTGCCCGGAAATTGGAATTTTTTTTATATATTTTTTTGTATACAAGATCGAGGCTCGTGAAAGAGCGAACATTAATCACACAAAAAGTCAAACCGACACATAAAACACAAAATAAGAAAAAGCGGTAGACAAGATGGGGAGAAAGGGGGAAGGACACAAACACAACATTTGAGAGCAGGGACATCGAGAGAAATGTGGGAGGGAGAAGGCTTGGGGGGAGGTGGAAGAGGTATAAAACATATGAACACTGCAAGGACTTCCAGGAAAGAAGTTGGAATTTCAAAAAAGTGTATGTCGGGTGAATTAGCGGGGGTAGAAAAGATCAAGGTTTTGGATGGGGGAAGATAAGAGATGGTGGTGAACAGCTGTTTCAAAGACCTGGAGGGAGGAGTGGGATTGCAGGGAGTGGGGGAGTTTGTTCCAGAGGTGGGAGAAAAGGGGAATGAAAGAGTGAAGGTAAGCAGAGAGCCTAGATTTTGGCAGTTTAACCATAAGAGGGTTGCTGGCAGATCTTGTGCGACCTGTAGGAATATTAGGGGGACAGAGCACAGAGAGAGCTGGCGGAGCAAGACCGGAGAGGAGTCGGTAGAAGACAGAAAGACCACCAACCTGCCTGCAGTGAGTGAGTGAAAGGCCCTCGGAGTTAGCTTCATCGCAGGAGATTCCAATGATTCTGAAAGCTTTGGTTTCAACAGCGTGAAGCCGAGCTAGGTGTGAGGCAGGAGCACCGGCCCAGAGGGGGGAACAGTATTCCATTGAGCTGCGGATGAAACCCTTGTATGTGGTGAGGAGCTCAGGTGTGCTAAGGAAGGACTTCGCACGACGGAGGATGCCCAGTCGGCGACTGGCTTTGGAGGCCAGCTTGGAAATGTGGTTTTCCCAAGAAAGATCATGGCAGATAGTGGGACCCAAAAGCTTGAGCGACAGAACTTCTTGGAGAGGATTGTTGAGAAAGTAGATGGGAGGGTTTTCCAGTCAGTCTTTTCGGAGAGACATAGTAAGAGTGTGAGATTTGTCAGGATTGAAAGACATGTTCCACTTGTTTGTCCAGGTCTGCAGAGAGTGAGGAGGCTGCAGACTGCCGATCTGAGGGATGAGGAATGGAGCGGCAGATAGTGGAGTCATCAGCAAAGAGATAGAGAGGATTTTCCAGAGAGTCGGAGAGATCATTGATGAAGACCAGAAATAGCACAGGGCCAAGAACACTACCTTGGGGAACTCCAGCCAGAACAGGAAGGGGGGATCAGAGAAATCCATTCAGGGCCACATGTTGCCTACGACCAGAGAGGAAGTCCGCAAGCCATTAGTGGAGATTTCCATGGATACCATAGGAGGAGAGTTTGGTGAGCAGAGCGTGGTGCCAGACCGTATTGAAGGCACGTGCTATGTCAAGGGAGACAGCTCTGATTTCCTGTTTGGCATTGAGGACTTCCATCCATTGTTGAAACAGCAGAAGCAACATGTCCAGAGTAGAATGACCTGGTCTGAATCCAAATTGATGATCAGAGATCAAGCCATTGGAGAAGAGGCAATGATGCAATATCCGAAGCAATGATGGATTCCATGACTTTGCTGATAATTGGGAGCAGGCTGATTGGTCTGTAGTTGCAAGGATCTGTTTTTGCACCTTTTTTGTGTAAAGCGGTAATGTTTGCTGATTTCCAACATGCTGGCAGATGACCTTGAGCAAAAGAGAGGGTGAGATAGAGCGGCAGAGCAGGATTGTAGGACCCATGGGCTGATGCCGTCTGGTCCAGTTGCAGAATCAGAGTCGAGGTTTGACAAAAACTTCTCCACCTTGTCAGGAGAGAAGGACACAGAGTCCAAGAGCAGTTGGGTTCGACTGGGAAAGGTGGGAACAGAGAGAGATGGGTTTGGGACACAAGATTTTGAGGCAAACAGAGTTGAGGCATTCGGCTTTGTCACATGCGGTGTCAACTGTGTCGCCATTTGAGGTAAGGGAGAGGATGGAGGGGGAACAAACACCAGAAACGGAATTGACCACCAGGATTTGGAGGAAGGAGACAGGTTTGAGAGTTCAATCTTGAGTGTGGAGAGCTCGCGCTTCGTGGCACTCCTGAGGGTAGACTGGACACACACTTGTTCCGAGCTTGGTGGAAGGAACTGAGATTGCCTTCAGTTGGATTTACCTTCCAAGAGGCAAAGGCAAGTTGTTTCAGGGCAACTGCCTCACCACAAGATTCAGTGTACCATGGACGGGAGGAAGGGTAAGACAACTGAAGACGAGATGGGATAAATCTGTGCATGAGAGAGAGAGCAGTTTGCTTTGGAAGAATATCCCAGGAAGAATTGATGTCAGAGGCAGTAGAGATTGGAAACCTGTCCAGATGATTGATGGCTGCTTGCAGACAGTGCCAGTCAGCCTGAGTGAAATGCCAGACTTGGCGGCGCTGAGGAGGCTCTCTGAGAATGGCCAGAGAGATGTCACTTTAACAAGCACATGATCAGAAGAACCGATTGGAGCAGAAGAAGAGCAGCAGACATTTTTTGGGAAGTTTATCATAACCAAGTCTAGAAGAGAAGATACTCCATTGACTGAGATCCGGGTCGGGAAATTGACAGATTGTGTCAGTCCCAATGAGTCGCAGAAGTCCTTTGCTGAGGTGCCATGGCTGGTGAGAGAGGAACCCACACCCACACCCAGCCAGCTGGCATGATGACAGTTGAAGTCGCCACATATGAGGAAGAGAGAGTTTGGATGAGTTGATAGAAGTTGGTCCATGTTGTCCGACAGCGAAATGTAAATAAAGTCATCACTGTTTGGAGGACGGTACAGAACACATATGAACAAAAGGTGGGAGCGGAGAGGAAGCCGTAGCCAGAGGTACTCCTGGGGGTGGGGTGGAAAGATGGTAGTGCAAGGAGAGTGAGGAAGAGAGTTTTTGAGATTGTGACTAATTGTGGCTTTTCACTGATGCTATAAACAATATAATTTGTCTCGGTGAATTTCAGTCATCTCGTGAAGTATCTATTGACGGTCTGTTTTGCCCAGTCGAGCTCATAAGAAGTCATGAGATTGGTTGGAGCTAGATTAGTATGTGTGCAGCGTCTGTTCAAACAATGGGCTGCAAGGATAGCCTCGAGGTATTCTGCCAGGATCGCCTAGATGTATCCTACCAGGGTAGCCTAGATGTATCCTGCCAGGATAGCCTCGATGTATACTGCCAGGATAACCTAGATGTATCCTACCAGGGTAGCCTAGATGTATCCTGCCAGGATAGCCTCGATGTATACTGCCAGGATAACCTAGATGTATCCTGCCAGGATAGCCAAGATGTATCCTGCCAGGATAGCCAAGATGTATACTGCCAGGATAGCCTAGATGTATCCTGCCAGGATAGCCAAGATGTATCCTGCCAGGGTAGCCTAGAGGTATGTGCACTCACCTTTGAGCTGTCCAGCCTGGGGTTTGCATCTCGACCCAGATATAGAATGCCATAATCGTGTTTTGAATTCAGTGTGAGGCATCAATGTGTGTGATGTCCACCAGGAGGACATTAAGCCGGAGGATCCATCTGCTGTCACTCATTGTTGATGGATTTTAAAGATTCTACATTGTTATTTGCAAAGAGTAGGTGAGTTATCATCAACATCCTTGCCAAATTCTTGCCATCTTCAATTGAGTATGAGGCTTGACCAGCCGATTCGTGGAAGACTTGAAAACATTCCTTGGTCGTCCCCACAAGAATTGAGTGATAGAAAAGCATGGCCTGGTGATTTGCCAAACACTTTGTAATTACTTTGTTAACCAATTTTTTTTTTGAGATTTGGCCAAAAGATCTATGGATGTTACCTTTTTTGGTGAGTTAAGCATAACTTGCTTGTGAACTTTTATATTTAGTTGGTGGAAGTTTTCCTTTACTTATACTCTGTTATAACTTGTCTTCCTTTCTTGTTCCCACAGATAACGTGTTTTCCATGAAGTGTTGGGCGAGGGACAAGTTTGGATTTGAAGACAACCAGATTGATAAGACATTTGGCATTCCTGATGATCTCGATTACATTGAATAACTTCCGTGTGATGGACATGAGACCTCTGTGCATCACGCTGTGTACTTGTTGATCCGTGTGTGAAGGGAACTTCACGTTTTTGTGCTTTAGGCTTCATAGCGTTCTCAAGTCAGTGCTAAGCAATTTGTTTGTTTTGTTTATTTTGTTTTATTTTTAACCTCTGGGTATTTGTTTTGCTTGTTTATTTGTTTGCTTGTTTTTGAGCGTCTCACTTCAATAAATAAAATCCAGTTTTCAAGATGTTACTGTGCCATTGGCAAAGTTTGTTTGGTTGTTTTGGTAACCAGTTAATCTCTTACATCTCCAAACCAATTATCTTTACAAGTGTGGAACTAGTTGAATAAGTCTATCTAATCTACCTTCCCAACAGGGATTTGTTAAACATAAACAGCATGCAGTTACCTCCACAGAGTGAAACTATGCAGTCACCTCCATGTGGGTAAACTGTGTGCTGTTTTTGTCCATGCAGGTAAACAGAATACTAAATGCAGGTGCAAAGCATTATTTTGCCTCCATGCGGGTAAACAGCATTCTTTTGCCTATGTGGATAAACTGCATTGTTTCACCTCCATGCAGGTAGACAGCATAAAGTTGCTTCCATGCTTGAAACTGCGTGCTCTCACATGCCCTGTGGTCCCAATCGTCCACCATCTGCCAATAACAGCCACGTATGTTTGTATAGTTTCCATTGTCCCAAAACTGAATTGTGCACAATGGAGCTATAAAAAGTGCATGTTGGCGGTGGCATCATAGCGCAGGAAATCCGTCCGGCAAGAGTGGGAAAACATGACTATATTGTGTTCGCGTTTTGAGAAGAATGAACAGGCAGGGAGGAGGGTGGGGTTTGTTTAAGCCAAGGGTTAGCATCTGAAAATGCAAAGCCCGTCTGCGTCCGTTTGTATCAGTCGTCTTCTTCTTCTTCCTTGTGCTAAAAATAAGGAAAACTGTTTTGGTTTTTTAAAATACACAATGACAAGTCAGGAGACGACGATGGCTCACGAGCGAGCGGTATTCAATGACAAAGGACGGACTATAACCGAAACAGGCCCTTAAGATAGAGGCAAAAGGGCGAAACAGGCCAGGCCCAGAAATGTCAAAACGAAGGTTACTGACCTTGAATTGAGATAGAAAAAATAATGTATAATCAGTTATGAGGTTAGTTAGCTACACAATACCGAAAATTCGGTTCGATTCCGACAACTTTGAAAATTTGACCTTTGTGACCTTCAAAGGTCAAAGGTCGAAGATTCTGAAATTTTTTGGAAAACTTGTTTTTCATGATGTATGTGATAATATAAGATCATGTACGACATTTCACCCTATCAGGAAGCGAACAATGTAATAAAACAATCAAAAATCGACTTTTCTAAGTTTCATGACCTTGTGACCTTGACCTTGGGGCGAAAATGAAAAGTCGAGCTCCGTGGGGCTAGACACATGACATTGGCCTAACCAAATACCGAAACTCCTGTCGGATTCCACCAAACCCACTCGGAGAAGATGTGGCTTGAACTCGATTACCCCCTAAAAAGACATCTTTTTCTGGCATGGCTCCACCCACAATGGGCGCAATACGCCCACTCTAGGCAGGACACAACTAGATCATGATATCAACCTCCCACCCAAGTTTCATCAAGATCGGATGATATCATCAGGTAGTTATGCTGCGGACAGACACACACACACACACACACACACACACACACACACACACACACACACACACACACACAGACAGACGCACACACATGACGTATATAGTGGTCACTCGATAACCCGTGAACCAAAAATTGACGATTTTATGCAGTCTTGACCTTTTAGCTTTAGATATAAAAAAACAAAACAATCAGCTTCTACCTATGATTGGTGAACCAATTCAGTGACCCGATATGTAAATTCTTTAAATTTCATGTCAGTGGGGTGAAAATTGGCAATTTTACACAACCTTGACCTTTGACCTTTTGATTTAAAAAAACAATCAGCTTCTAGGTTTTGATTGGTGAACCAATTCAGTGACCCAATATGCAAATTCTTATAATTTCTGGTCAATCTGATGAAAATTGACGATTTTATGTGACACGGACCTTTGACCTTTTGACCAAATTATTAATTTGTTTTCTCCATATTATCATAATAAAGCTTTGTTGAAAATTTGATGACAAAACTCAAATAATAAATTGAAATTTCAGGTCAGTTGGATGAAAATGATTTAGGTGATGCTGACCTTTAACCTGTTGACCTTTTGGCCGAATTATTAATTTGTCTTCATATCATAATAATAAATTTAATGACAAAACTCAAATGGTAAAAAGTTATGGCCTGGACACACACACACACACACACACACACACACACACACACACACACACACACACACACACACACACACACACACACACACAATTATAAAACCCCGTCTCCTGCGGTACAGGGGACGGGCTAATAAAATACCCATGCTGGCTTGTTTGAACCTTTACTTCGTCTTGTTTTTTTTATGAGAGACAGACAGACAGACCGAGAGAGAGTACAAAAATACAAAATTCGAGCTTGATGCCTTTTAAGCTTGAGCAAGCCTGAATTGGCATCCCGGTGGAAAGGTCATATAGTGGCACTTTTGTTAAATTGACCCCTGGGAACTGCTGTCCCATTACATCCGATACTATAATGCAGCATTGTGACCATTGGGCCATGCCACAGGTCTCTACTGGCTTTGTACAGCGATCCATTTGCATATGTGGACAGTATGAAAGCAGAACTGAACTTGCTGTCAGTGTTTCTTCCATTAACACGAGTTATCCGTTAATGTTTAACCATGTATAGTCACTCCCAGGTAAGGGTAAAGCATGTCGAGCTTTGGCGATAATCTCAGGTGTCAGGTGAGTTCGGTTCGGGCTTTTTTTCTTGTCTGGTTGTGATCAAAGGTGTAGGTGAGTTTTACTCTGGGCAGGCTTGCTTTATTCAGACGGTTAAGCATCACTAGCTGTGGCTGCTCCTGCTTTTCATGACTGGTGCTCGCTTAACCGGATTCTCCCACACCTTGAGTTGCCATTTTCAGTGAAACAGAAAACCGGTTTCATAACCGAAGCTTTTGGAATGTCAAGATATTTCGTGCTTTGTGTAGATTTGGCGAACATAGTTCATCCTCAGTCACCAAGGGTGACAGTTAAGAATGTCTAGTTAAATCCTGTTTTGGGCCTACTGCCAGTATCTAAAGAAGATCATGGTCAACATTTAAATAATAATATAACACCTCGAGTGAAGTCCTTATGACTTCTCTGTCAGTAGAATGAATAATTTGGTATCAAGCAACTTGTGTTGTTTTGCCACCTTAGCCGTGCTACGTGAATCGTCACGGAATTGTTTCCGTCAGGACGCCGGATAAGGTCTTGTGACGAGGCTTCAGTGATAATGTTGAGCAAACAAGGCCCATAATATGTAGTTTATGGCTTAGAGAATGTGAAAAGCTGTTTTAACTTCCAGTATCTGCTATGAATTATGTAAATTTTTTTTAAATGATTATATTATGTTTTTGTCTTTTATGCTGTTGTTGACCTTGACATGCTTGGAATACTTTCAGTCGAGTTATAATTGAGGTACAGATGAGTTGCAGTCTTTAAGATTTGAGAGTTATACAAGGATGTATAAGATAACTTCAATGCAATTGCACTGTTTTGATCTATCATGCTTCTGTTGTATTAACGACCTGTTTACCTGAGCTCAATCCTGTGGTGTTTTCAGTGGTTTTAAGGTTTTCATGTTAAAAACAAATATTGCAGCCGAACCACGTGACCAATGACGTCATAATTCTTTCTTTTTTCTCCACCAATTTATCCCCAGATGATGCTCAAGAAATTTCATCTTGGTCGGATGAAGTTTTGTGCTTGTCGAATTATGACGTCATAATGGAGGCACCTATGACATCTTTATTAAGATATTTTATTCCCCATGGAGGGTTCTTTACAATGAGCCATGTCTTAATTTTTTCTATGCGGCTCTTTCGGAGACATAGAGGTGCAAAGTTTTTAGGGTTTTGCAATATGGTGCCCATACCACGTGACCTATGACGTCATAATTATCATAAAAAAATTATATAGGTGGAGTTGCACCTATGGTGGAAATTTCCTGTCGATCGGACCAACGGTTGCCGAGAAAATCATATTTATTCTGTGCGGACAAACAGACAAACAAATAGATGAAAAATCGGTCAGAGACCGAGGACTTGCCGGAAGTTACTTTTTTGTATCGGAATGCACTTGTCTCACCACCCGTTTATATAAATCGTTTAAATAATCATTTGTTCCTCCCAATTGAAGCCCCACCCTTAGGGCGGGTACCGTTGCTGGAAATATATAATGGCGATACAACAATTTTTACCGCTTTGCTTTGAAGAACGGGAATAAAGGGGGAGGAGCGTGTTACTATGTGTGGTTGAAGGCTTTGGGTGGTGAGGGGGCTTGAAGCCAGATTTTAATCTTACAGCCGCCATGTTGGTGCTCGCCGTCACTGCGATGCGAAGCGAAAGACGCCTCAGAGCTGGCACATTCACAATCGCTATGTCGTATGTACTCCCGATACGTTTTTCCTTCATTGTAAAAACTACCAAGTCAACAGTTAAAAGGATTTTGAGCCGATAGGTGTTACGGCCTTGGCAAGGTCGATGGAGACAGCGATCTGTTTGCTTATATACCGCCCAAATAGCTATGTGCAATTCTCTCATGTAGAGATTAAACCCACGTCATTTGAACTTTGGCAGAGGTCATTATTTACTTTTAATGATGTTTATATATGAATCAAAAAGAAGATAATTGGTTTTAGGTCGTCCTTTCCACATATCTTGTGGGATTGTGAGTTGGAGAGACGACCGTGATGGTGGGTACCGTTGCTAGTTTACAAAAAACGATTTTCACGTTTTGGGTGACCTTGAGCTTGACATTGGGCCTCGAGAGTTAAAAATTGGGCGCAGTCTATTCCAGGGCAAGGCAAATATGTGTGTAAAGTATGGCGATGCTATGTGCAATGATGTAGATGTTGTACTGCGCACAAACACACAGACAGACAGCTGAAAAATCGGTCAGAGACCGAGGACTTGCCGGGATGTACTTTTTTATCGGCCATTTTGGACAAATATGGCGGCTGAACCACGTGACCGATGACGTCATCATTATTTATTTTCTAAACTAATTTCTTCCTTGATGATGCTCAAGAAATTTCATCTTAATCGGATGAAGTTTTGTACTTGTCGAATTATGACGTCATATTGGAGGCACCTATGACATCATCATTAACATATTTTATTCCCCATGGAGAGTTCTTTACAATGAGCCATGTCTCAATTTTTTCTATTCAGCACTTTCGGAGATATAGAGGTGCAAAGTTTTTCCGTTTTTCCAAGATGGCGGCCGAACCACGTGACTGATGATATCATCATTAATTTATTTCTCCACCAGTTTATGCTGACATAGCGCTCAAGAAATTGCATCTTGATCGGATGAAGTTTTGTACTTGTTGAATTATGACCATAATGGAGGCATCAATGACATCATCATTAACATATTTTATTCCACATGGAGAGTTCTTTACAATGAGCCATGTCTCAATTTTTTCTATTCAGCACTTTCGGAGATATAGAGGTGCAAAGTTTTTCGGTTTTTCGAAGATGGCGGTCGAACCATGTGACCGATGACGTCATCATTCTTTTTTTTTCTCCAACAGTTTATGCCGTCATGTCGCTCAAGAAATTGCATCTTGATTGGATGAAGTTTTGAACTTGTCGAATTATCGAATTATGACGTCATAATGGAGGCCTTGGGCCGAGAGAGTTGGGCACAGTCTATTCCAGGGCAAGACAAATATGTGTGTAAAGTTTGACGATTCTACGTGCAACAGTGTAGATGTAGTGCTGCGCACAGACAGACAGACAAACAGACACAAACCAACCGATCAACATACTTGCCGGAATCTGTTCCGGCAAGTAACAAACAAACGGACCCAAATGCAATACCCTCTCCTCCTGCGAGGAGATGATGAACAGCTGAACAGCGATGTTCATAGCGATGAAAGATGCGATAAGAAGAGCGATAAAAGAACAGCGATAAAAGAAGAACAGCGCAATTGGGAAACTCACATTTAATGTGCTATTAAAAATGAATTCGGCCTCTCATCCATGCCACCCTCCCCATGGTTATATCAGAATGAGCTGATTCATCACACGGTCACATCACAGATTATTTAACCCCAATATGGGGCGCTCAAGAACACGTAACACTATTTTTTTTAGGGAGGTGCATACCAACGGGGTTGAATAAATCTTACTTATAATTTTTATTCAACATTGATTAGATTTTTTGGGGTCCCTCATCGTGAGTAACACTCGAACCAGCAAAGCCAATGGAAATCTGACGCAACAAACCCGGGCAGTGTATAATCAGCAGAGGCCCACCAGAAACCCAAGATGGCGTCCATATTATTTCGTCTAGTTGCCATGGTGGTTGGAGTCAAGTGACAAATGTGGGTGGGGTCTGGCAGCTGTCCGACCAATGGGTGCACACTTCAAAAATCGACCCCCAAAAAGAACCACACAACAGCAACAACAATCACGCAGAGCTCTTGTAGGCTTGCGACACGTTGCAAGTAAAATTATCGGTCAAAATGGCAGTGCAGTGAAGCCTCAAAGCAGTGGGGGAAGGTGATTCCACAGAGGGGGAAACAAAGGAATGCCGAAAGGGAATGGGGCATAACAATATGAGATGGTAGATTGTTGAAAGACGGTCTATTGTAAAAAGAAAAAAAAGAAAAAAAGTAGACCCTATGGTGATGGCCGATTGATCAGTGATATTAGTGATTTTCACACTTTACCACATCAATGATTTGAGATGCAGCTCTACCTGTCCACAAGGGTGATCAATACTTCACTGTGCTTGAAACGGCCTGATTTCTCATCATGTTTAGATTTTATCCCAGTCACTCAACTCGGTCAATCACAAACAAGATTTTATCCCGGTCAATCTCAAACAAGGTTAGGACCCAAATGCATGGACATATCTCTAGCATTTGACACAGTCTGGCATCCTGATTCGCTTGTCAAGCTCTCTCCCTATGGCATGGGGTGCCACCTTTATTACTGGATTTCTGACTTCCTTAACTCACACAGTCAAGATGATGCCATCAATGGAATCCTCTCCTCCCCTCTCCCAGTGTTTTTACCCAGTCTTGTTTCTCCATGTGGGTCAGGTCTTTTGATGGACATGATCTTGTGATCTGCAGTTTCCTGATTTTGAACTGAAACTTGGTAGGGGAATTAGATTGCTAAGCAATTCTTGCTCTTGTTTTCATTTTGTTTTGTCCTAGTCTGTTGTCTAAATTCTGTGTACAAAAAGATAGCTTATTCAACTGATCATTGATTCTATATTCTATGCTGTGAGAGGTTGTAGAGTGTTGAGAGATTTGTCTTTTAAATAATGCCAAAGATTTCTGATTCAAAGGGTCCCGCTGTTAACTTTATATCTCTTTTATATGTAAACATCTCAATACCTGCACAAGGTTGATATTGTAATGGATCTGGTTTAGGGGGTAATTGGGAAATAGTTTAGAATAGTTATTTCATAATTGCATGTCAGCATAAGTGTGATGTAGTTGCTGTAATTAAACCGATAGTGTTGAGTAAAGTGTTTAGGGAGCTCTCGTCTCCTCTGCCCTAGTGTTTGTGTCTAAGCTCATTTCTTCCCCCTTCCTACATGCAATGTACAATCTATCTAGTACAATCTATCTATTTGTAGTTCTCCACAATCGCAGTATGAGCCATCTGTGTGTAAGGTCGCAACGCTATCAGATAAGGAACCCCATCACGTGGCGGGTAGCAATGGACATATCTCTAGCATTGATCATACATGATCGGAAAATCCCCCAGTACTCTCTGCCAAATCATTATGGGCTTGCTCGATGTCCATGTCACCCAATCTGTATGGGTCGTGGGGGTCCACCCTTCCCTGTGAGAACTGAAAAAAAAACAGGCCACATTACTGTCTCTTTCTCTCTGGGGCCCATTCTGGTTCTGTTCTGATGCTGCATTGTCTCTCTCCGGTGGTCCCGCACAGCTTCAAATATTGGATGAAAAGGGATGTGTGGAGGAATGACCAGTCAGAGAGGATGTGCAGGGTGGACGAGATAGATACAGAAGCAAACTCTCAGGAAGGAAAAATGGAAATTTGGAAAGCGTTGTGTTTGGGGAGAGGGTTGGTTAGTTGGTTTATAAATCATGGTTTTGGTTAGGGGATGATCTGAGATGGTGGTGAACAGCTGTCTTGGGAGTTGCTTCTCCAGGCAAGTGAAAAGAGGAACAAATGAGTGGAGGTGAGCAGTGAACCTGGATTTTGGGATTTAAAAAAGAAGTGGGTAACTGGCAGACTATGTGCCAAAAATCACTTTAAAATTTCTCTGATCCAGATCCCGATTCGGATCTTCACCAAAATCCATTCAATTCCCCTTTGTCGGACACCCAACCTGTGTACCACGTTTTAGCGAATCTGTCCATAGCTTTTTGAGACATCCTGTTCACAGGCAAAAAGATAAACGAACTAGAACGCCACTCAGCAGAGCGCATACCTCCGCCAGGCTGAACAGTTTGTTTTGTATTCCACTGATAGGCCGGGTCTGGATTCGGACCTGAACCAAAATCTAATCAGCTTGTTCTTGTCACCTGACCAACTCATTCACCTCGTTTAGTCATAACTCGTCCATAATTTTTAAAAATATCATGTTGTATATCGTTTTTCGCCCAATCCCTCAATGGTGAAGAATCACTTGGAATTAAATAATTATCGTACCCTAATCCACATTGAGATCTTACCCAAAGATCAATTTGTCAATTCGGTCAATTGAATCCATTCGGTCTTGTCACTCCCCCAACCTGTCCACCAAGTTTCATCCAAATCTGTCCACAACCTTTTGAGATATTGTGCTACGTATCGTTTTTTAGCCCTATCTCCCAATGGTGAAGAATCACTTAAAAATTCTACTAGCCAGATCAGAATCCGGCTCTTCACCAAAATCGAATCATTTCGTCCTTATCACATACGCTACATCTCTGCCAATTTTGTCCAAATCTGTCTACAACTTTTTGAGATATCATGTTCGCAAACAAACATACAGACAGGGGTGAAAAGATAACCTCCATCCAGGCAGAGGTAAATATGTCATGCACCATACTTGCAAAATCCTGAAAATAGGTTGTTGATATTTTGGCCTATATTGACCTCAAAATCCCTGGTGTTGGGCTAGTGGCTAGGGTGCCGGCTAAGGATCCTAGGATCCTGGGTTCGAATCCCGGTCAATCGCTGAATTAACGCCAGGGGGGTTGACTCAGCCTGTCATCCTTCCGAGGTCGGCAAATTGAGTACCAGTTCACTGGTAATTCCCTGCTTGTCGTTAAAGGCGGCAAAAAGGGTTGGCGTCAGGAAGGGCATCCGGTCGTAAAACATTGCTTCAAAAAGGGGACCGAAAAACAACAACAACCACAGTTCCCAAAAAAGGCCAACCCCCGCTTGCGGGGAAAAATGGCCTCTAAAGGTGTTTTTTTTTATTGACCTCAAAATAATTGTTGGTTGAAATCAGTGACCTGACATGCAAATACTCTTCAAATTTTAAGTCATTCGGATGAAAATTGAAAATTTTAGACATTTAATCTATTTTAACCCTTTGAGCTTTGGATCTCAAAAATAATTGGTGGTTGAATTGAATGACCTGATATGCAAATCGTGGTAAAATTACAAGTCAATCAGATGAAAATTGAAGATTTTAAAAATTGCACCTAATTTGTTGACCTTTGGCCTATGTTGACCTCAAAAATAATTGCTGGTTGAATTCAGTGGCCTAATATGCAAATTATATTCAAATTTCAAGTCAATTGGATGGAAATTGTCAATTTTAGAATTTTGATCGATGTTGACCTTTTGGCCTATGTTGACCTCAAACAAAATTGGTGGTTGCATTTGCAGATCTGATGTGCAAATCCTCTTCAAATTTCAAGTCAACAACAACAAAAAAACAACCACCTTTAGAGGCCATTTTTTCCCTGCAGAGCAGGGGTTGGCCTTTTTTGGGCACCGTTGTCCCCTTTTTTGAAGCGATGTTTTATGGCCGGATGCCGTTCCTGCCACCAACCCTGTTAGTCACCTCTTGCGACACACAGGGAATTACCAGTGAACTGGTACTCAATTTGCCGACCTCGGAAGGATGACAGGCTGAGTCAACCCCCCTGGTGTTAATTCAGCGATCGACCGGGATTTGAACCCCAGATCCTAGGATCCCAAGCCGGCACCCTAACCGCTAAGCCAACACCAGGATTCAAATTTCAAGTCAATCGGATGAAAATAGATTTTAGAGATTGGATAAAGTTGTTGACCTTTGGCCTATGATGGTTGACCTTTTGACCTCAAAATCAATACTATAGGCTTGTTACGTATGACCAACTCTACCATTTCGTGAAGTTTCGTGAAGATCGGTTTTAAAATGTGACCTGTAGTCGATTGACATACAGACAGAATATCGCATGCAACCAACCAATATACTTGAAAGATCTTCGATTTTCGCCAAAAGGCCAAAAAAAAAAAAAAAAAAAAAAAAGATAGGGGTGAAAACACAACCTCCATCCATCTTTGGTGGCTAAGGTAAAGATCCTATTTCTGTTCATGTAGGAATCCTGATCCATGCCACCTTCCTTATTCTGCAAATTCTAGACATTTATGGCTATCTATTAAACAAGTGTTTAATGGTATATGTAGTATAACTTTCTCTCAAACATATGTCATATAACTTTCTAAATAATAGGATTTGGATTTGGTAGAGTGTGTGTCTGGTGCAAAGTGGAATGGCAATTACATTCTACCTCATCTATTCTCACGTCTTGTACAGAATCACACGGATTCCAGCAGCAACCAACTCCAAGCTGAGCAGTCTTTGCTTTCCGTATTGTGCCACGATGAATTCCACCAGAGGTTTGAGGTCTTGTATTGTGGTCGACTGGAGGTGGGAACGTGGTTGGGATCACGCAGTCTTGTGGATGACTGTCTTGCTGAGCTGTCACTCAGAAAATCGAAGGGAAACCAGGATGTTGAACTAGGAAAGAGGCCAAAGTGGAACTTCTTCTTGAAAGATGAGGAGATGCAAGCTTTAGGAGATGCTGGTGATCAGAATAGCAAGGTTTTGGAGTCGCAGATGGGACACACAATGTTATTTCAGGTAAATCGTTGTGAGTGCGATTGGGTGTGCGTTTGTTTCACTGTATTTCAGATGCTTATCCATTGAGTTTGAATAAGTAAAAACAATGTTTGGTTGGCATTGTGTAGTTAAAACCTGAAGATGGCTCTCATGATGGTTAAGCTTGGTATAAACTAAAAACTGGATGGCCAACCCAAAACTAAAAACAGATGAGACATATCAGCATAAAGTTACAAAACCTGATGTATGGGTTACAAAAACAATCAAATGCAAAGTTTTTGATGCAATTGATCATAAGATAAGATATCTGCAACAAAATCATGGAATGGATATTTTATTGGGTACTTGAAATGTGGTGCAATTATCACTCTCCAGGCTTTCAGTTTATTTTCAGGAGCAGGAGGTACCTTGTTAGCTTATCTGGAATTTGAATTTCATAGAAGGTATTGTCATCGTGCACCGTCCGTCTCCTATTTCGACTTTTCTGGCCAAACCGCTGAACTAATCCGGCTGAAATTTGGCAACAAGGTTCCACTCCTGACTGTTAACGGGCATTGTAAAACTTGTTTCGGTCATGTGACAGGAAGTGTGTCAAAATGGCCAACATAGTCAACTTTTTGGGAAAATCACGTAAATTCCTTCAAAAATCTTCTTCTCCAGACCCACCAGTCAGTATCCTGCCAAATTTGGGTTAAACATTAGGAGACAGCGTCTTGATGTTAAATTGTGGAGGCCGTGCCGATTGCATGACCGGAAATGTGTTAAAATGGCAAACTTAGCCAATTCTGGGGAAAATCGTGTAAATTCCTTCAAAAATCTTCTTCTCCAGACCCACCAGTCAGCATCATGCCAAATTTGGGTTAAACATTAGGGGACGGCGTCCTGATGTTAAATTGTGGAGGCCATGCCCATTGCGTAACCGGAAATGTGTTAAAATGGCAAACCTAGCCAATTCTGGGGAAAATCGTGTAAATTCCTTCAAAAATCTTGTTCTCCAGACCCACGAGTCAGAATGCCAAATTTGGGTTAAACATTAGGGGACGGCGTCCTGATGTTAAATTGTGGAGGCCATGCCCATTGCGTAACCGGAAATGTGTTAAAATGGCAAACCTAGCCAGTTCTGGGGAAAATCGTGTAAATTCCTTCAAAAATCTTCTTCTCCAGACCCACCAGTTAGAATCCTGCCAAATTTGGGTTAAACATTAGGAGACAGCGTCCTGATGTTAAATTGTGGAGGCCGTGCCGATTGCATGACCGGAAATGTGTTAAAATGGCAAACTTAGCCAATTCTGAGGAAAATCGTGTAAATTCCTTCAAAAATCTTGTTCTCCAGACCCACGAGTCAGAATGCCAAATTTGGGTTAAACATTAGGGGACGGCGTCCTGATGTTAACTTGTGGAGACCAGGTCGATTTCATGACCGGAAATTTGTTAAAATGGCAAACTTAGCCAATTCTGGGGAAAATCGTGTAAATTCCTTCAAAAATCTTCTTCTCCAGACCGACCAGTCAGTATCCTGCCAAATTTGGGTGAAACATTAGGGAAAGGCGTCCTGATGTTAAATTGTTGAGGCCATGCCGATTGCATGACCGGAAATGTGTTAAAATGGCAAACTTAGCCAATTCTGGGGAAAATCGTGTAAATTCCTTCAAAAATCTTCTTTTCCAGACCGACCAGTTAGAATGCCAAATTTGGGTTAAACATTAGGGGACGGCGTCCTGATGTTAAATTGTGGAGGCCAGGTCGATTTCATGACCGGAAATGTGTTAAAATGGCAAACTTAGCCAATTCTGGGGAAAATCGTGTAAATTCCTTCAAAAATCTTCTTTTCCAGACCGACCAGTCAGAATGCCAAATTTGGGTTAAACATTAGGGGACGGCGTCCTGATGTTAAATTGTGGAGGCCAGGTCGATTTCATGACCGGAAATGTGTTAAAATCGCCAACTTAGCCAATTCTGGGGAAAATCGTTTAAATTCCTTCAAAAATCTTCTTCCCCAGTCCCACCAGTCAGAATCCTGCTAAATTTGGGTTAAACATTAGGGGACAGCGTCCTGATGTTAAATTGTGGAGGCCATGCCGATTTCATGACCGGAAATGTGTTAAAATGGCAAACTTAGCAAATTCTGGGGAAAATCGTGTAAATTCCTTCAAAGATCTTCTTCTCCAGACCCACCAGTCAGCATCATGCCAAATTTGGGTTAAACATTAGGGGACGGCGTCCTGATGTTAAATTGTGGAGGCCATGCCGATTTCATGACCGGAAATGTGTTAAAATGGCCAACTTAGCCAATTCTGCAGAAAATCGTGTAAATTCCTTCAAAAATCTTCTTCTCCAGACCCACCAGTCAGTATCCTGCCAAATTTAGGTTAAACATTAGGGAAAGGCGTCCTGATGTTAAATTGTGGAGGCCATGCCGATTGCATGACCGGAAATGTGTTAAAATGGCAAACTTAGCCAATTCTGGGGAAAATCGTGTAAATTCCTTCAAAGATCTTCTTCTCCAGACCGACCAGTCAGAATGCCAGATTTGGGTTAAACATTAGTGGACGGCGTCCTGATGTTAAATTGTGGAGGCTATGCCCATTGCGTGACCGGAAATGTGTTAAAATGGCCAACTTAGCCAATTCTGCAGAAAATCGTGTAAATTCCTTCAAAAATCTTCTTCTCCAGACCCACCAGTCAGTATCCTGCCAAATTTGGGTTAAACATTAGGGAAAGGCGTCCTGATGTTAAATTGTGGAGGCCATGCCGATTGCATGACCGGAAATGTGTTAAAATGGCAAACTTAGCCAATTCTGGGGAAAATCGTGTAAATTCCTTCAAAAATCTTCTTCTCCAGACCCACCAGTCAGAATCCTGCTAAATTTGGGTTAAACATTAGGGGACGGCGTCCTGATGTTAAATTGTGGAGGCCAGGTCGATTTCATGACCGGAAATGTGTTAAAATCGCCAACTTAGCCAATTCTGGGGAAAATCGTTTAAATTCCTTCAAAAATCTTCTTCTCCAGACCCACCAGTCAGAATCCTGCTAAATTTGGGTTAAACATTAGGGGACAGCGTCCTGATGTTAAATTGTGGAGGCCATGCCGATTTCATGACCGGAAATGTGTTAAAATGGCCAACTTAGCCAATTCTGCGGAAAATCGTGTAAATTCCTTCAAAAATCTTCTTCTCCAGACTGACCAGTCAGAATGCCAAATTTGGGTTAAACATTAGGGGACGGCGTCCTGATGTTAATTTGTGGAGGCCATGCCGATTGCATGACCGGAAATGTGTTAAAATGGCAAACTTAGCCAATTCTGGGGAAAATCGTGTAAATTCCTTCAAAAATCTTCTTCTCCAGACCCACCAGTCAGAATCCTGCCAAATTTGGGTTAAACATTAGGCCAGGGCCCAGATAAGCTACAGGTCCAGTGGTCCTATTTTATTTTTTTTCCGATTGAAAAAATCCCCAAGTATCAAGTTTTCGGAAATTGTTGGCCGTTTCAGACGAGTCTGTCAGACAACTCAAAGCAACTTTCTCCCAGCATCGTTCTGCTGTTCAACATGAAAAAAGACATGTTCATGTTGAACAAAACAAAAAGAACATGTTGAACAAGTTTCAAATTAGTCCTGATTATACCTGGGAATGGTAAGGCAAAGACAAACCGTGTAATCCTTGCCATGAGATTGCTTCGGCAGCTTTGAACTTTCCTTTGGGCAGAGCACCAGAGAGAGAACATTCCGTCAACAAGTGGTACATTTTTGTTCAAGGTTGGGAGATAAATTTTGTAATTACTCATAGCTGTCAAGAACAACAACAATTCACGAGAAGCAAGCAACCTCTTGTGCAGCTTACTTGGATTTATTTTTCTCTAATATTCCGTCTCTCTCTCTCCACCTCTCCCTACCCCTCCATCTCCATCTCTCTCTTTCTGTTGGACCTTAGTTATGCCCGGAGGTCATCCGATGAGTCAGCAAATGTGAGATAGATCAAGATATTGTTACAGATACGACTTTGATGGTATGGTGGGCCGAGCGGGATGGCCGCCGTATCCGTACAAGTTACCCGATTGTGCCCGAATGTTGACTAATCGCGCTATGCTGGCTCAATAGGAAAGAGAAGACACCCGGCTGGGTTATAATGACACAATACGACACCAGGGGTTCAGTTCTCAAGTATATTCGTACGGAAAAAGGTTAGATTACAACTACAAGAGGGACAGCATAGGAAGACAGGCACTTAGACACACTCTTATATTAACCCTAGACAGACCACAGATAAACGGGACAACGCTGACTCACACGGGATTTGATGGCAAGGAAAGCGGCAGTCGATGGCTCAGGTGCACCTGGCTCAGGGACAGAATCACGTACGGTGGTGTCCAGCAAATGCGGGGAGGTCGCTCAGCGCTCGTGGGTCGCGACTTTGGTGGAGATGCCGGGGAGGTCGCTCAGCGCTCGGGAGGGTGGCGTCTTGTCCTTCCAAGCTCGGGGCGCATCTTACGTCACGTCCGGCGCGGGGCCGCGTATATCCGGCGGGGAGTCACGCCCTCGCTCGTTAGCTCCGCCCCATATGGCATCGGCCCATGGCTTCTCATTGGGTGCGGGGGTTACCGGCTCCGCCCTTGACGAGGGGCCGACAGGGAGCCCCCTTCTGGGTAACCCCGTCGAGCACATGTTCAATGGCGGCCAACCGAGCCGGAGTGAGGACGCAAAGCCGCTGTTGTTGTGGTTGTTGTTGGAGCTTGAGATGATGGGAAGAGATGCGGGGAGGTATGGGAAGGTCCTAAACTCCTACTGGTGCCATATCATCACATTCTGGTGCAACGAAGAGTCATAATTAATGGAAACAAGTCCTTAACTGACATAGATTAAGAATAACTAGCAAGATGTCCTATAATTGTCTACGTGTGGTGCGGGGGACCTGGGCACGACATTTAATGGGGGAATGAAGGGGAAGATCGGCTCTAATGGGTGTTGTTTACAGACAATGGGACTAGGGAATGGGGTAAGGGAGAGTTGGGGAGTATCGGAGAAAATAGGGGAATATTTACAAGCGGATATGGAGGCCAAATTCCATATTCGCAACATTGCACCCTTCTCTACCCTCGGGGCGTCCCGACCCGATAAATTTTTACCTACTTTAGTGTGGCACGCAATGTAGTTCCCTCTACTATTAACTCTACCCTGAGTGCGACAGTTTTACAGATATTCACAAATGAGTAAATATGTCCCCCTGCGACGTTGCACCCTTCTCCTCACAGAAACACACCCACAGGATAACCGAATCCGGAAAGAATCCTCAAACTAAACATACAGCCGGTAGGGAACATTATTTACAAGACTACGCTGATATTTACACTACGATCCAGGACCTGTCTTTGGAGGAACACATGCAGATGTTATGCATAGAGAGAGCGCGCTTGCCAACATCGATACACCAACCCACGAGTGCTCTGTGGCCGACGGCCTTTAATAACGTGCAGAGCACCCTTCCCGAGCATCAAAAGCACCACCCCACCACCAATCGGTGCAGTCACCATTGTTCAATGATTAAAAATAAATGCGACAACCCCTAACCCTGCAGGTGTCTCTTGCTCTTCTTGTGGTGCACTTGGTGTTACTTAAAAGTGGTTCACCTGTATGGCATAGGTGCCACGTTGACCCATAGGTCCATCCCCGGGTGGTGCTTGGCCGCAAACGAACTGCGGTCCATCGTGGGTGGCCACAAACATTGCGGTCCATATGGTGTATCGATCCCGGCAGCAAGCAGCGAAAGTGCAGGCCCACAACTGCGTCGCCAGCACCTCTCTCTCCTCTCTCTCTACCCCAAAGCCAGATCCTCGGAGGTGGGAGACAAAAACAAGACAAGTGAGCAAGGTGGTAAGGGCGCAAAAGTGCACGCAATGCAAGGTGATGCACACTGGGGGCACATGGGAACCAGGTGAGACAGGTACGTTCCTACCGTACGCCCCCCCCACCAGGTAACCTACATGGCCCCTCCCTTACCCCTTACTGTATCAACAAAACACAACACTACCCATAAACATCTACTTTACAAATCCACAAACATCCCTACTGTCTTCCCCGTTCCTCCCATATACCAAATTCGTCTTCTCTCCCTCCTAACCAATCAAATTTGCCATTTTCAACTCTCATCAAAATTTGCCATTTTCAATTCATCATCAGTCCCTCCTAGGGAGGGAGAGATGGAATCACCCCAATGTCTCATCCACGTCGTGATGCGTCTCACAAATCCAACAGCAATTCTCATTTCTGCAACACAAACAAAGAAAACACAGGTGTGGAGTCATCATCATCACCACAGGCAAGTGGCTGCGTATGGTGCGACAGGTTCATCAATCCTAACTATCTCCTAAATGACTTTAACAACTTTACACTACCCGGGGGCTTTCTCCGGCCAAACCATTGGCCCTCTTACACTATGGGTTCTAAAAACCAATTCCCATTGGCCAAACTGTGGTGCTCTTCAATTTGGGGTCTCACTCCCCCGATTCATCTCCCGGTGCCCTCGCACAATTTCTGGGCTGTGGCGTGTACCTCTCCCAGTGGGTCTACCCACCTGCACACCTCCACCACTGCAGTTGCCTCCGAGCTTACCTGCTCCTCACCCTAACCTAACTACCTGGGGAAGGCCCTCTGGCTCTCTCCCCACTCCGTGCCCTCTCTGGCACTGGGCTGCCCGATCCACACCCGGGATCCTCAGGCACCCACTCACAACTACCGGCTCCCAGAGCCCACCTGCGGCCTCACCTGGCCGACATCCTCACAGTGGTGGAGTGCCCAACCAACTACACACACTAACAGGCTACACGCCCAGCCATTTCCACAACACTAATGCACCCATTCACAACACCATTCTACAACCGCACCACAAATGCCAATATCCAACCACAATTTACCTGCACCCTCTACCTAACACTTACACTACCCGCCCCGGGTGCTCGTGAAAGGGGTCCACTCTTCCCCCATCCACACCTTCGCACCATGCACACCACTCCGTACCACTCACTCCAACTCTCTCCACACACCTGTACCTGCACACCTGTGCTCTCACACCTGGTGCCACCTGCACCCTTCTCTCCCCAAGCGCATTCGCGCTGATCCACAACACTCACTACTCATACACTGCTCCACACACCTGTCCAGTTGCACACCTGTGCAATCACACCTGTCCAGTTGCACACCTGTGCAATCACACCTGTTCAATTCTCACCTGTTCAATCCTCACACACACGGCATCATCTCAGCTAACTACTCCCTTCTGAAACTTGCGCTTCCCAGTCGTCCCTTTAAACTATTGCGCTCCCTCGTCATTATAATCCACACTAATCTGCCTGCGTCCCCACTACAGGTATCAGTCACTAACTAACCTTAACGTTACCTAAGGTCATCTTCGCTAGATCCCTACACACAATATCCTAACCCACCCGGGCTAGTTTTCACTGCCATATACCCCATAAACTATTGCGCATTTGCCCCCCATGGGAAGGATGGTGGATTTGCCATCCCACCACATCGGGGGTCTCTCACTACCAATTTTGCACATCAAATTTCAACAAATTAAAAATTTTCTATTTACTGCCAATTCTATTCACTTTTCTAAATTTTGTATCAAATCACTACTATCACTATCACCATTACCCGTCTACTTATTACTGCCTCTCGGTGCGCCAATTCCTGTCCAAAGCCCGGCTTCGTAAAGCCAAGCAATGGATGCTGGTTGTTTTGTGCCTGCGGCTGGATGCGTCCGGCACTCGGTGCAGGGACGGGGGCTTACCCGGGCCGAGATCCCATGCATCACCTCGGCGTGGAGCCATCCAATGTCCCGATCTCGACCTGCCGGCACGTCTCAACAAAACGTGGTCGCCATGACGACCCTTTCTATCGGGCTGCCAGCTCCGCCTAGTGGAGCCTGGACGCGGCCGTTCAAAGCGAGGCCCGGCACGCACCGAGGGCCTGCTTCGGCTATAAGTCGTTCTAAACTCTATCCCGTCTAACGTCGATGCTTCACCTGGACGCTTACACCCCGCAGCCCGTTCCTTGCTCACACATCCAGCCGTGCCCATGCTCCTCGTACCTTTCCTTACACACCCAGGTACACTCATTCCACTCACAGCCTTGGTCACACACCTGACCACCGAACACTTTGGCACACATTCGTTGCTCGCACACCTCACCAATACACCGCTTCGCGCCCCCTCCTCGGTCACCTCCTCTGTGACAATCACAGGTGTGCTCTCATTCGCACACCCAACCACGTGCCTCACCACCAACTCCAGCGTGCATTCCCACTCACGCTCTACCATTCCAGGTGTGCATCCTTCCATCCCAGGTGTACATCCTCGCTCACCTGTCACAACTAACTCACGCTCCATGTCACTCTCACTACTTTCACCTCCATTCCTGACAGCGCACTCACCCTTACTCTTGACAGCGCACTCTTTCCTCGTGCACCTGCCCGTCACACACCTTTCTCGCGCACACTCTCCCGTTACACCCTCTGTAACCCTCACCACAGGTGGACACTTTTCCTTACTTCTGACAGCGCACTCTTTCCTCATGCACCTGTCCGTCACACACCTTTCTCGCGCACACTCTCCCGTTACACCCTCTGTAACACTCACCACACCACGCTTCCATGTGCTCCCTCGCACACGCGCTACGACCGACTCACTCTCGCCAGCACACTCACTCCTTGGTACACACTTTTTCCTCACACACCCCAGAGTCGGACTTTCTCGCACACCTCCTCTTTCGCACACCAGACCTGTCGCACACTTCACCGACGGCCTCTCACGAACACCCGGGTCCATCTCGAACCCCAAGCCTCTTAAATCACCTGGCGCATCATACGCACGACCATATTGGTCACCACTTACACCGGGTCCTCTTCCTCTTCGCTTCTCCTCCATCACCTGCGAATCCCTCATCCGGTTAATGAGCACATCATCACGATCCAAACACAGACTTTGGACCAATTCTTTTATCTCCTCTTTTACCTCTTTCTTATCCCCTCTCCGTCGCTTCTTAATTTCGCTCATCCCTTCTTCCACTTCTTCTAATTTGTGCTTCACCTCTTTTATTCCCCGGTACGTCTCCTCAAGCTCATCCTCTAAGGCTACCTTGACCGTTTCCAGGTGCGTCCTCACCTGCCGGTCCTTCGTCTCCATTACCTCTATCACCTCGTCCAACCTCGTTGTCAGTCCCTCACGTACCATCTGACATTCCCTCTTCGTCGCTACCAAGTCATCTTTTAGTTCTTTCTGTGTCGCCTTTAAACCTCCTAATACCACAGTGTTCCTTTGAACCTGCTCCACTAACTCCGTCTGTCCCACCGTCAGCTGCTCCACCTCCTGCGTCAGGACCTCTATGCCCCCCTGTAACTTTACAGTCCCCTTTCTCACCTCCTTCTCCATGTGCTCCCTACAGTGCCTCACCTCCTCGCGCACTCCTCCGACCTCCTCACTCACTCCTCTTCTGATCTCCTCTCCCATCACTTGCATCTCCTGCCCAGATGCCACCCTCATCTGCTCCATTTCCTCCCTGTGAGCATCCAGTTTGGTTTCTACCCCCATTCTGACCCCCTCTATCTGCTGCTCCATTTGTTTAACTTCCCTTTCCGCTTGGTCCCTCATGTCCCTCAATTTGCCTTCCATACTGTTTTCTAACCCCTCTAACCCATTTTTCACTCCCTCTATCTGATTCTCCTGGGCAGCCATTCTATTTTCTACCCCCATTAACCCATTTTTCACTTCTTTTATCCCGTTGTCTAACCCCTCAAAATTATTGTCTATCTTCCCAAATTTCTTGTCTAACTCCTCAAAATTATTGTCTAACCCCTCACTGGTACCCCTCGCTTCGTCCCTCATTACCCCCATTTGCTCACTCTGAGCCCTCGCTTCGTCCCTCATTACCCCCATTTGGCCCTCTATTCGTTCCATAAGGGCCCTCATTTGCAACATAAAAAGGTTCGGATCCACCAGGGGCGCTGCCACGGTCACGGGCGCGGTGACCAGCGAGGCGCCATTTTGCGCGTCTGCTACCCTCGCTGCTTCGCTCTCCTCACGTCCCTCAATTTGGTCCTGGACCGACCCTGCCTCACTCTCCCCTACCGGACCCCAGCCGTCTTGATCCGCCATAGCGCGACTTGCAAAATTCGAGTTTCGTAAAACAAAACAAATTTCGGCCGCTCCAAATTTTGACCAAATTTTTTTTTTTTTCCTCTATTCGTTTTTTTTTTTTTTCAAAATTTGGTCGGGCCTCGAATCTCACTCCCGACACCAATTGTTACAGATACGACTTTGATGGTATGGTGGGCCGAGCGGGATGGCCGCCGTATCCGTACAAGTTACCCGATTGTGCCCGAATGTTGACTAATCGCGCTATGCTGGCTCAATAGGAAAGAGAAGACACCCGGCTGGGTTATAATGACACAATACGACACCAGGGGTTCAGTTCTCAAGTATATTCGTACGGAAAAAGGTTAGATTACAACTACAAGAGGGACAGCATAGGAAGACAGGCACTTAGACACACTCTTATATTAACCCTAGACAGACCACAGATAAACGGGACAACGCTGACTCACACGGGATTTGATGGCAAGGAAAGCGGCAGTCGATGGCTCAGGTGCACCTGGCTCAGGGACAGAATCACGTACGGTGGTGTCCAGCAAATGCGGGGAGGTCGCTCAGCGCTCGTGGGTCGCGACTTTGGTGGAGATGCCGGGGAGGTCGCTCAGCGCTCGGGAGGGTGGCGTCTTGTCCTTCCAAGCTCGGGGCGCATCTTACGTCACGTCCGGCGCGGGGCCGCGTATATCCGGCGGGGAGTCACGCCCTCGCTCGTTAGCTCCGCCCCATATGGCATCGGCCCATGGCTTCTCATTGGGTGCGGGGGTTACCGGCTCCGCCCTTGACGAGGGGCCGACAGGGAGCCCCCTTCTGGGTAACCCCGTCGAGCACATGTTCAATGGCGGCCAACCGAGCCGGAGTGAGGACGCAAAGCCGCTGTTGTTGTGGTTGTTGTTGGAGCTTGAGATGATGGGAAGAGATGCGGGGAGGTATGGGAAGGTCCTAAACTCCTACTGGTGCCATATCATCACATTCTGGTGCAACGAAGAGTCATAATTAATGGAAACAAGTCCTTAACTGACATAGATTAAGAATAACTAGCAAGATGTCCTATAATTGTCTACGTGTGGTGCGGGGGACCTGGGCACGACATTTAATGGGGGAATGAAGGGGAAGATCGGCTCTAATGGGTGTTGTTTACAGACAATGGGACTAGGGAATGGGGTAAGGGAGAGTTGGGGAGTATCGGAGAAAATAGGGGAATATTTACAAGCGGATATGGAGGCCAAATTCCATATTCGCAACAATATTAAGGATTTCTTCAGAATTATTTTACTAAGTGCTTGATTCAATTATCAGCTGGGCCCGTCCATCATCGAGGTTTCGACATTTCAATCACAGAACCTCTCGGAGGGGCAGGTCCAAGGCCTTAGTTGTATCCAAAGGTGATCCAATCGGGAAGAGTGAGAGAACGAGCACTGTGCAGGAGAAAGAACTATAGATTTGGAATACTGTACTGCATATGTGGAACATTCAGCAGTATCAATCAAAATTATTCTTCTGGTTTTTTTTTTGTTGTCTATGGTTGAATTGCATTGTCTTTGTTTCTTGCTCTTTTCCTGTATTTATAGGTTGGACCTGCTGAAGTAAGCTTCATCAGTTTAGCCACAAAGACCGTCGTACTGGAGACGTCTTTCACCAACATATCCTTTTATTCACATGTGAGATGGCATGAAACAAGCAGGCCCTTCAGTTTCTCCACCACCCATTCCGAAAGGGATGGGAGGTGTGTGTCTGTGTGTCGGTGTCTGTGTCTGTGCGTATGTGTGTGTACGTGTACCAGCTTTAATATGGCACCCCCGACTCGAGAAAGTGTTTTTTTGTAACCATAACAATTTTGTATCTAATTCTCAAGGATTATCCATTAGTTCCAACTGAACCAGACTTGTACCCAAAACATTCCGTGTTTCAGTCAGTGAGTTAGTGAGTTGTGGTGGTTCAAGTGCAGCCTGTGGCTGCTGGTTGAATCATTTTCTGGGGGCGTACCTACCGCTAATGCAATGCCCCCTATTACCAGTAAGCTGCTTATCATTTTGCCTACCTTAGAAAGATGACAGGCTGAGTCAACCCACCTGGTGTTAGTTCAATGGATTGATAGTGGCTCGAACGCAGGACCCGATACTAAGATCTCAAGTCAGCCACCTTAACCGTTCAGTCAATAGCAGGCTTACAGTATATAGTTAGTGAGTGAGTGAGTGAATTCCCATTGGTTCTCAGATCTACTGTAATCTATATATCCCAACGATGATCTGCATTGTTGAATGCTTTGTCTGGTCTTGTACTGTTTGTGGCAACACTCTGCAACTCCTTTGCAAAACTTTCCTCGAACAACTCTCCTTTGTGCTTCTAATAATTCCACTTTTCTCCTTCTAGCAATCTGCCTTCTCTTTTAATCCTGAAATCCCTCAATGTGCTTCATCAAACCAAACCGACTTTTTGCCTCCAACATTGATGATGTGCTGTGTTCAGGGCGTTGCTAACATAGAGCACTTCGCTTTCATCTGCCGGGAGAATGGGATGCTGGGAAGCAGTCATACTCGGCGACATGCCTGCTACATATTCCAATGCGAGAGCAAATCTCTGGTATGTACCAACAGCTCAAACCAAGCGATGACATCATGCCAGGGTGGGAAGGGAATTACCCAATAGTTAGTGAGTCAGTTAGGGTTAGGGTTAGGATGTAATTAACATCATCATTTTAAGTAATATAACAAAGGAAATATGACCTTTCACCTCGATCAGAAAGGGGTTTTTGGTGTCTTATGTCTTGTGTGTGGATGTTTAAAAAGTGAATGTGAGGCAGACACATCGGTGAGCAGGTGGATAATCCTGCTTGGTTTTCACCTTGCCCTGTCTGACTGGTTGGGCAGCTTTGACGTCAGAGAGGCAAGTGCGGTTAAGCAATAGACTGTTTGGCACAATGAGAAGAGGAAGCGCTGCTTGAGAAAGAGTTCAGGAAATTGGGCTGAAAATACGGGTTATGTAGATGGGGCGGGGAGCATATTTTAACATGGAAGGATTAGAGGAGCCTGAGTGGTGAGCAGAAAAGGGCTTGGCAGTTGAGGCGTGATTCAACAGTTCAAGAAAGGAAGTGCGAAAGCAATCACTCGCTTGACGTGGCCGAACAAGGAACAAGGCAAGAGCTGATCAGATGTGTGAACGAATAATTAAAATATAAGTTCGCGTCCAGTTAGTTTTTAGTCTTTGTTTTTCTCTTAAGGCCTGGTGGGTTTACCTGTGGTCAAGCAATAACTACATTAGTGTATGAATTGATCTTCATGGCAAAATGGTTCCCTGAGAACGACATGTGAGTACCTTGAACATGTGTATGTCACACGTGTGTGTGTGTGCAATTTGAAATGAATACTGCTCTAGTATTGTGTTGTGATGATGAAACAAAGTATAATTAAACAAAGTATATCCATTCCATGGATAAATAGAGCAATTGTACATGTCTCCAAAGTTATTAGTACAGTTAGGACATATGCAGGGTTACTTATTCGCAGCGCTTTATTTGATTTATAGTAAACTTGCACCGTCACTAACACTGTATACCAATTGTTTGTAGGTAGCAGGTATAATATGACACCATTCCTCATTGAGTAAGTGCGAGTTCATCGGTGGATCGTCGTATGTTGACTTCTACTCTCAGGATTGCGTTTTAAGTCGAGACTCTGGGCTGACCGGAGATTTTCGAGATTTTGGTCCTCAAAGCAATAATTGTTATGGACAAAGCATCGTGGCAAGGTGTGTTGTCATTGTCACAAGGCCCTACATCAGAGGCAGGTGTGCACCATTATCCAAGATGTCACAGCAAGAAACTTTTGTAAAGGCGAGCGCACGCTTCTCTACATACAAGTTCTGGAGTGTCTTTTAAATTTGGTTGTCCTGTCCCAATACTTTTGGTTTCAGTATCTTTTCTACCTGACCAAGGACCTCAAGGGCCTCACCCATTATAAAGGGAAGAGGAGGAGAAGAAAAATATTTCTAACAAAACAAGAAAATGCTATGGAGTCCACATTTCTCTCCTCTCGCTGTCTTCCTTTACCTGGTGTCTCGACCGCAGATACAGTCACGTGAAAAAGTAAGTACACCCCATGTAAAGTTTTGACGTTTTCAACATATTTCAACACACAGCTATTTGATCTTCATTTCAACAATATTGACAGATAAAGGTGATATAATATAACAAATATCATGAAACATTTACATTTTGTATTCCATTGTATAATTTAAATAAACATAAATGCAAATTTCGCATGTGGAAAAAGTAAGTACACCCTTGGCTCTTATAGGTGGTATAACTTTGGCAGAAACAACCTCGAGTAGGCGTTTCTTATAACTGTCTACGAGTCTCTGACATCGACTGGGAGAAATTTTTGCCCACTCCTCCATGCAGAATTCTTTCAACTGTGCGATGTTTGAGGGGTTTCTTGGATGCACAGCTCGTTTCAAATCCCCCCACAACATCTCGAGGGGATTTAGATCCGGGCTTTGACTTGACCATTCGAGAACCCTCCATTTCTTTCTTTTCAGCCATTCCTTGGTGGATTTACTGGTATGTTTAGGGTCATTGTCATGTTGCAAGGTCCACCTTCGGTTGAGGTTCGACTCTCCGACAGATGGCCTCACATTATCCTCAAGCACCCTCTGGTACAATGAAGAATTCATAGTGGATTCTATGATGGTGAGCTGCCCAGGCCCTGTTGCAGCAAACCTGCCCCAAACCATAATATTTCCACCACCATGCTTTACAGTTGGTGTCAGGTTTTTGTGGTCAAATGCTGTCTTTGGTTTTTGCCAAACATGTCTTCTGGTACTGTGGCCAAATAGCTCTACCTTTGACTCATCTGTCCAGAGCACATTGTTCCAGAAGTGCTGGTCTTTGCCTTGGTGTACATTGGCAAACTTTAGTTTTGCTCTGATGTTCTTTCTGGACAACAAAGGTTTCCTCCTGGCACCCCTCCCATGTAGATCAAATTTGTGCAGCCTCTTTCTGATGGTAGACTCATGCACTTTGACATCAACAGTGGCAAGAGCTACCTGTAGGTCCCGTGATGACATTCTGGGGTTCTTAGAGACTTCTTTTAGCATCTTGCGGTCTGCTCTCGGGCTGAACTTGCTGGGGTGGCCTGGCCTGAACAAGTTGGCAGTTGTTTGGAATCTTCTCCACTTGTAGATGATCTTCCGGACAGTCGAATGATTGATTTCAAATTGTTTGGAGATCTTTTTAAATCTCTTCCCAGACTCGTAGGCATCTATAACCTTCTTTCTGAAGGCCTCAGAGAGCTCTTTTGATCTAGGCATGGTGACGCCGCACACTTCAACAACAAAGAGCAAACCAAACTAAATGTCTGAGGTTTAAATAAGACAGGTTCCTCCAAGATCCTCTCTAACGATATTCTAATCATTTGCACCTCAGCTGGTGCACCTGATTCTAATTTTAGGTATTTGAAGTAGTGATAAATGTAGGGGTGTACTTACTTTTTCCACATGCGAAATTTGCATTTATGTTTATTTAAATTATATAATGGACTACAAAATGTAAATGTTTCATGATATTTGTTATATTATATCACCTTTATCTATCAATATTGTTGAAATGAAGATCAAATAGCTGTATGTTGAAATATGTTGAAAAAGTCAAAACTTTACATGGGGTGTACTTACTTTTTCACGTGACTGTACGTGACCTGTTTTTGTTTATTGGTAATCCATCTGAGATAGCTCACTTGCACAGCCATGACCATCGCTAAATATAGACAGAAGAAGATCACACTGGAAACAAATGCTAATAAACATTTGCTCTTTATGCACTTGTGCTTTAATTAAGGTAAACATAAATAATACAGTGTGCACGCCATCATTACCCTCCATCCCCTTCGTTATGTTAGTGCTTATAGATGCTCTTTTATTGTATTTTAGTGGTAGAAGTGGGCAGGTAGATGAAGGTTGGTAGTATTAACACGAGACATGGACAAAAAAACAAAAACAAAGCAATAACCCTGGTGGTTATCATACGATGTGATTCATACGATAGCAAAGTGTTTTTCCTCATGAGTCTTGCATTTATTGATCACTGCACATTGCAATTTAAATGCACCTGCCTCTTTCCTAATACCGAACAGGTAGGCGAGGTTATGCAGACACTTGGGCAAACCTTCGCAGCCGCTGCAAGTAAGAAGACTTGCGGAGAGCGAAGACTATCGCTCGGAGACGGCAGGAGCAGCACAAAAGGCACAGAGACGCAGGAAGGACCGGAGTCTCAGGAGGTTTCCATCCTGCCAGCCTGGCACAAACAAAACCTTATAAACGTCAAAGCATCCAGCATACCCTCGGCATTGGAAGCAATCTTTTCACGGGTAATGAAAGGAAAATATTACATTTCATTGTGCACTTGCATGATCAGATTGAAACATGGCCATTGAATGTGAGCAGTGATTGCATTGCCATGAGAATTTACTGATTGATGCTTGTCGTGTGTGTGTGTGTGTGTGTGTGTGTGTGTGTGTGTGTGTGGTGTGGTGTGGTGTGGTGTGGTGTGTGTGTGTGTGTGTGTGTGTGTGTGTGTGTGTGTGTGTGTGTGTGTGTGTGTGTGTGTGTGTGTGTGTGTGTGTGTGTGTGTGTGTTGGAATAAGTCATGTTGCATTGATGGGTTGACTGACTGGACACAACTCAAGTTGTGGATCGACTGATGTACCACCTTTTGATGTGGATCCATGATCGAGGTTGTGGATCTACTGATGTACCATCTATTGATGTGGATCCATGATCGAGGTTGTGGATCTACTGATGTACCATGTATTGATGTGGATCCATGATTGAGGTCGTGGATCTACTGATGTACCATGTATTGATGTGGATCCATGATCGAGGTCGTGGATCTACTGTTGTACCATCTATTGATGTGGATCCATGATCGAGGTTGTGCATCTACTGATGTACCATGTATTGATGTGGATCCATGATCGAGGTTGTGGATCTACTGATGTACCATGTATTGATGTGGATCCATGATCGAGGTTGTGGATCTACTGATGTACCATCTATTGATGTGGATCCATGATCGAGGTTGTGGATCTACTGATGTACCATGTATTGATGTGGATCCATGATCGAGGTTGTGGATCTACTGATGTACCATGTATTGATGTGGATCCATGATCGAGGTTGTGGATCTACTGATGTACCATCTATTGATGTGGATCCATGATCGAGGTTGTGGATCTACTGATGTTCTATGTATTGATGTGGATCCATGATTGAGGTTGTGGATCTACTGATGTACCATCTATTGATGTGGATCCATGATCGAGGTTGTGGATCTACTGATGTACCATGTATTGATGTGGATCCATGATCGAGGTTGTGGATCTACTGATGTACCATGTATTGATGTGGATCCATGATCGAGGTTGTGGATCTACTGATGTACCATCTATTGATGTGGATCCATGATCGAGGTTGTGCATCTACTGATGTACCATCTATTGATGTGGATCCATGATCGAGGTTGTGGATCTACTGATGTACCATCTATTGATGTGGATCCATGATCGAGGTTGTGGATCTACTGATGTACCATGTATTTATGTGGATCCATGATCGAGGTTGTGGATCTACTGATGTATCATCTATTGATGTGGATCCATCATCGAGGTTGTAGATCTACTGATGTACCATCTATTGATGTGGATCAATGATCGAGGTTGTGGATCTACTGATGTACCAACTATTGATGTGGATCCATGATCGAGGTTGTGGATCTACTGATGCACCATCTATTGATGTGGATCCATGATCGAAGTTGTGGATCTACTGATGTACCATCTATTGATGTGGATCCATGATCGAGGTTGTGGATCGAGTGATGTACCATCTATTGATGTGGATCCATGATCGAGGTTGTGGATCTACTGATGTACCATCGATTGATGTGGATCCATGATCGAGGTTGTGGATCTACTGATGTACCATCTATTGATGTGGATCCATGATCGAGGGTGTGGATCTACTGATGTACCATGTATTGATGTGGATCCATGATCGAGGTTGTGGATCTACTGATGTACCATGTATTGATGTGGATCCATGATCGAGGTTGTGGATCTACTGATGTACCATCTATTGATGTGGATCCATGATCGAGGTTGTAGGTCTACTGATGTACCATCTATTGATGTGGATCCATGATCGAGGTTGTGGATCTACTGATGTACCATCTATTGATGTGGATCCATGATCGAGGTTGTGGATCTATTGATGTACCATCTATTGATGTGGATCCATGATCGAGGTTGTGGATCTACTGATGTACCATCTATTGATGTGGATCCATGATCGAGGTTGTGGATCTACTGATGTACCATGTATTGATGTGGATCCATGATCAAGGTTGTGGATCTACTGATGTATCATCTATTGATGTGGATCCATTATTGAGGTTGTGGATCTACTGATGTACCATCTATTGATGTGGATCAATGATCGATGTTGTGGATCTACTGATGTAACAACTATTGATGTGGATCCATGATCGAGGTTGTGGATCTACTGATGTACCATCTATTGATGTGGATCCGTGATCGAAGTTGTGGATCTACTGATGTACCATCTATTGATGTCGATCCATGATCGAGGTTGTGGATCGACTGATGTACCATCTATTGATGTGGATCCATGATCGAGGTTGTGGATCTACTGATGTACCATCTATTGATGTGGATCCATGATCGAGGTTGTGGATCTACTGATGTACCATATATTGATGTGGATCCATGATCGAGGTTGTAGATCTACTGATGTACCATCTATTGATGTGGATCCATGATCGAGGTTGTGGATCCGCCGTTTGGAGAGGTCCTGGGCTGAAAGGATCGAAACCTCGAGGAAGAACGGTGCCCAGCTGATGATCCATGCAGTCGGGAAACTAGTCAATTGTTTACAGGTTGAGGTTCTTGCTTTAGGTGGAGAAACTATGTTTGAGGTTTACAATTTAAATAAAGTTGAGTATGGGATGTTGTGAAATTAACATCATTTACAACAATCCTTGAAATTATTTATATTTAAGTTTAGGAACAACCAATACTGCACAGTTAATTAAGTGTGTGTGTGTGCGTGCATGCGTGTGTGTGTGTGTGTGTGTGTGTGTGTGTGTGTGTGTGTGTGTGTGTGTGTGTGTGTGTGTGTGTGTGTGTGTGTGTGTGTGTGTGTGTGTGTGTGTGTGTGTGTGTGTGTGTGTGTGTAAGTTTGTGTAAGTTTGTGTAAGAGTTATAACGTAAAATGGATCAGGAAATAACAGAACAAAAGGAACAGCAGAACAAAAGGAAGTAACAGAACAAAAGGAACAGCAGAAGAAGAAGAAGATGGGGAGGACACACCATCGGTGTGGTTAAGGGACAAAATAGAGGGAGACTTTGACAAATATGGGATGTGGGGAAGGATAAGGGGTAGTGGAGGATGCATTGGGTTGACAAGGTGTATGCAGAAGCAAACTCTCATGAAGGAAGAAATGGAAACTTTGAAGGAGGTGGGCTTGATGGGTGGGAGAGGAAGGTTAATGAGGATAGAGAAGATCATGGTTTTGGATTGGTGATGATCTGAGTTGGGGGGGTGAACAGCTAAGGGAAGAATGGGATTGGAGGAAACATGGAAGTTGGTTCCACAGGTGGGAGAGAAGAGAAACAAATGAGTGGAGGTGAGCAGTCATCCTGAATTTGGGGAGTTTCACCACAAGGGGGTTGCTGTTGGACGACGTGCGGGATCATGGTGGGGACAAAGCATGGAAAGAGTATGCAGGGCCAGAAAGAAAGTGGAGAAAGACAGAGAGACCACCGACCTGTATGTGATATCGAAGCGATAAGCTCATAGACTGAGCTTAATTGTGGGAGATTCAAATTATTTTAAAGGCCTTGTTTTCCATGGCATCAAGTTGAGAAAGGTGTGAGGCAGGGCTGCCAGCCCAAGGGGAGAGCAGTACAGTACTCCATCAAGTTGCGGATGAAGGCCTTGTAGATGCACAAGTGTTTAGTTTTGCCAAGGAAGTACTTTACATGATGGAAGATGCCTCATGGCGTCATCCAATTCTCATTGCTTCATCCATTTGGAGGCTAACTCTGAAATGTGGTTTGCCCAAAAGAGATCATGTCTGTGAGTGAAACCCAGGTGTTTAAATGACTGAACTTCCTCATATCAAGAAGATGGTGAAGAAAGTAGATAGGAGAATTTGTCAGATCGTCCTTTCGGAGACGGATAGTGAGAGTGTGAGATTTGTCAGGATTGAAAGAAATATTCCAATTGTTTGACCAGCTTGTGATATTTTCAAGGTCTGAAGAGAGCGAAGAGACTGCAGCCTGCTGGTCTGAATGATGAGGAATGTTACGGGAGAGGGTGGAGTCAGCATCAAGGAGATAAAGGGGATTTTTCCAAGAGTCATACAGATCATCGACAAAGATTAGGAATAGGACTGAGCTCAAAACACTGCCTTGACAGGGAGAGGAGATGAAAGGATTCTGTGGAGTGTCACGTTGGCTACGATAGTAGGGGAAGTCAACAAGCCAAGTATGTTGTTGGCCTTGGATGCCATAGGCAGAAAATTTGGAGAGCAAGGCGGGATGCCAGATGGTAGCAAAAGCACAAGATATGCATCGAGAGACTGGCCTGATCTCATGTGTGATATTGGGTACCGAGAGTGAGGGGTGGGTACACGTGATGTGGAAGCGAACACAGAATTGAGACATTCGCCTACTCTCGAGTGGAGTCTGCTGTGGTGCCATTCCTCGCGAGGGAATGGATGTAGGGAGAGCATACTCCAGAGACAGACTTAACAAGGCGCCACCAGGTTTTCGAGAAGAGAGACAAGTTTGAGTTTGGACAGATGTTGTTTCCTGGCTCTCAGGAGCACACTTGTTGTGGGCTTTTTGGAATGATCCGAGATTGCCTTCGGTCGGATTGCCATCCAGAAAGAGAAGGCAAGTTGTTTCAGAGCAACTGCTTCACCAATGGATTCAGTGTACCATAGGTGGGATGGATGGTAGGATAACTGAAGACGAGATGGTATAAATTTGAACATAAGGGAGAGCATGTTTCTTTGGAACAATTCCCAGGCTGAGTTAATATCAGGGGTGGCACATATAGGAGACCAGTCCTGAAGAGAGATGGCTGCTTGCAGTCCCTACCAATTTGCTTGAGTGGACTCCCAGACTCGCCGGCATTTAGGCGGCTCTCTGAGAATAGCCAGAGAGATGTTGACTCTCACAAGAGTATGATAAGATGAACCAATTGGACCAGAGGTAGAGTAGGAGACATTTCTGGGAAAGTTGATCATCACCGAGTCCAGAAGGGAGGATTTGCCACTGGGAGAAATCCGGGTTAGAAAGTTCACAGATTGAGTCAGTCCCATGGAGTCACGGAAGTCCTTTGCTGAAATTCCATGGCTGGTGAGAGAAGTACCGACACCCAGCCACGTCACATGGTGCCAATTTAAATCGCCACATATGAGGAAGAGAGAGTTGGGATGAGTGGTATAAGATGGTCCATGTTAGCAGAGAGGGAGAGATGCAAACAGTCGTCCTTTTTATAGGAGGTGGGAGCAAACAGGAGGTGGGAGCGGAGGGGAAGACGGCAGCCAAAGTTGTGCTTTAATTATGGAAGTTAAATACAATTGTGTTAGGTCGAGCATATGTTTGTAAAACACAAATATTCTCACATCACGACAGCATGATTCTTCCCATCTGATGATTCATGAGAATTTGTTTATGAGATTTTTCACAAAGCTTGTTACATACCTGGTTATTTTGTGAATTTTTGACGCTGCAAGAGATAGGTAAAATGAGCACCAATTGAAACAGCTGTTATTTACAATCACGGATATATAACCCAACATTTAACAACAACCACCTATCCAGCCGCACAACATGTTTGTTGGAATTTCACTTAAGAATGGATACACTAAACAACAGAATAATTGTTGTGGAACTTCGGCTGTATCCCTTGACCTCGGTGATACATTTATCTTCATCGCTCATCAGCCCATCCGCCGCTGTGCAGGACGAGAGGGCCGGGTTTTGTCATCGCTTCCGTGTTTCTTTATTTATTTCCCATTGAGCTTCAGTGTGTCTGTCCAAGCCATAACCTTTTTGAGCTCACCTGGAATGAAGTTCAGGGGAGCTTATGCGATGGCGCGTCGTCCGTCCGTCAGTCCGTAAACACTTGAAACTTCTTCTCCAAAACCGCTGATGGGATTGCGACCAAATTTGGCACAAATTATATTTGTTGTGTTGTGACTAAAGTTTGTTCACGGCATTTAAGAAAATCAGGGTCTAAGGGGGTTTACCGGGGGTCAAACTGAGTCCAGGTTTGACCCACCCAAAATAGGTATTTGCTTTCTTCTCAGAAACTACACACACTATTTCGATGAAACTTCACCACAACCTTCATCACCCGTGATGTACCAATGTTTGTTCACGGCATTAGAAAAATTTGGGTCGAAGGTGGTATACGTGGTTAGGGTAGGAGTGGGAAGCTAGGGATTGCCCCCCAAAATAGGTATGTTTTTCTTTGTTTGTTTAAAGTCTTATGATTATGTTAGTATGATTCTACATGTTGCCCTGTCTTCTAGAAACCATTGAAATTGGTTTAAAATACTTTTAGTCTGTGCAGTATATTGTTTATTCTACCAGGTATTGGTAGCACACAATACCCCTACCAGGCCAGGGGTATTGCCGCTAAGTTTTACCATTTAAGCTTTTGTCATCAAATCTTAAACAAAACTTTATAATGAGAATTTGGAGAACACTAAGTAATAAAATTGACTTGTTTTTTCGCTGTTGTTTTCGTTAAGTTTAGTTTGAGTACGAAGCGGAGCCGGACATGCTTTGCATTTTGAGACGCTCTCTAGTTTTCATTTGCATTGTTTTGATAACATATTCTCCTCCCTAATTTTTTTTTTTTGTATACAGAATCGATCCTCGTGTAAGAGCTAAGCTAACACATTGAACATGAAAACATGCACAGACTTACAAAGCATGCAATGAAGGGAGTGGGGAGACAAGAGGGGGAGGGAGAGGGAAGCACACAAGCACAACAACAGTAGAGAACAAGGATGTCGGTAGATCTGTGGAAGGGGGAGGGCTGGGGAGGAATTAACACTCCCAGGAATTTCACTACTAGGAATTTCAGGAAAGAAGTTGGGGATTGAAAGAGGCGGATTTGGGGTGTTTTCACGGGGGTAGAAAAGATCAAAGTTTTGAATGGGGGAAGACAAGAGATGGTGGTGAACAGCTGTTTTAAAGACCTGGAGGGAGGAGTGGGATTGAAAAGAGTGAGGGAGTTTGTTCCATAGGTGGGAGAAGAGGAATGAAAGAGTGAAGGTGAGCAGAGAGTTTTGATTTTGGCAGTTTCACCAGAAGAGGGTTGCTGGCAGATCTTGTGTGCCCTGCAGGAATATTTGGGGGACAGAGCATAGACAGCAGAGGGAGCAAGGCCGGAGAGGAGTCGGTAGAAGACAGAAAGACCACCAACCTGCCTGTAGTGAGAGAGAGAAAGGCCCTCAGAATCAGATTCATCGCGGGAGATTCCAATGATTCTGAAAGCTTTGGTTTCAACCGCGTGAAGCTGAGCTAGGTGTGAGGCAGGAGAACGATCCCAGAGGGGAGAACAGTATTCCATTGAGCTGCGGATGAAAGCCTTGGTATGTGGTGAGGAGCTCAAAAGTGCCCAGAAAGGACTTCGCACGACGGAGGATGCCCAGTCGGCGACTCGCTTTGGAAGACGGCGAGGAAATGTGATTTTCCCAGGAAAGATCATGGCAGATAGTGAGACCCAATAGCTCGAGTGACTGAACTTCTTCAAGAGGATTGTTCAGAAAGTAGATGGGAGGGTTGTCCAGACGGTCTTTTCAAAGAGACATAGTGAGAGTGTGAGATTTGTCAGGATTGAAAGACATGTTCCACTTGTTTGACCAGTTTGTGATTTTGTCCAGGTCTGCAGAGAGTGAGGAGGCTGCAGACTGCCGATCTGAGGGTTGAGATATGGAGCGGCAGAGTGGAGTCATCAGCAAAGAGATAGAGAGGATTTTCCAGAGAGTCTGAGAGATCATTAATGAAGACCAGAAAAAGCACAGGGCCCAGAACACTGCCTTGAGAAACTCCAGCCTGAACAGGAAGGGGAGATGAGAGAAAACCATTCAGGGCCACATGTTGACTACGACCAGAGAGGAAGTCCACAAGCCATGCATGGAGGTTTCCATTGATACCATACGAGGAGAGTTTGGTGACAGAGCGGGGTGCCAGACCGTATCGAAGGCACGAGATATGTCAAGGGAGACAGCTCTGATTTCCTGTTTGGCATTAAGGACCTCCATGCATTGTTGAGACAGCAGAAGCAACATGTCCAGAGTGGAATGACCTGGTCCGAATACAAATTGATGATCCGAGATGAAGCCATTGGAGAAGAGGAAGGATTTGATGTCAGAAGCGATGATTGATTCCATCCTTGAACTTCTGCTTCGGCTTTTTCAAGAAAAGTGTTGGGACAGATCTTCTTCTTCCTCTATACCATTTTTTACTTCTTCATATATTAATTGTTCCCCCTGCCTATTGATCTGTAGTTTGTTCAACCTCCTTCCCTTTTATACATTTCTCAAACAGTTTTTTGGGGGGAAGGGATAGGGTAGAGGCATTGTCTGCACACGACTTTTGTCGAAGATTCTACATCGTTCTCTCCTTGTTCCGCCATGAAATTCCTTTACCCTTAATATCTTTCTGATTTTTTTAAACTACCGGCTATCCTACTCCATCGTGCTTCATCTCTACATATCCCGATGATGGTAATGTGTCATATGCAATTTCTATTGGTACAAAACCCAGAACTACTGTCATAGTTGCCCGGAACAAGAACTACCCCGAACTACCCAGGATGCTAAAAAGCCAACGGTGTCATTCGGGAAGTATAGACGAGTTATTGCCCAACACCTTAAATTATTACTTCCGTTGCAAAGAACTTCGACGTAGGAGGAGGGCATTAGGCCCATCAAAGCCTGTGCTATCTATCTATAATTCCAGCAATCTCTGTGTGTCTGTGTGTCTGTGTGTCTGTGTGTCTGTGTGTCTGTGTGTCTGTGTGTCTGTGTGTCTGTGACCGCTGTTTCTCGACAACCACGGGTCCGATATACTTGAAACTTGCCAGGTATATTGCTGGGGACCCGAGGATGTGCCTTTTCAAGGTTTCATATTAATCGGACAATTACTTACCGAGCTATGTCCAAAAAACGCTTCAACCAATCAGAGAGCAGCGAGCTATCACGTGTGCCGAACGTGGCGATCAGACTCTGCCTCGGACGGCACATTTGACAGCATATTCATTTATTTCACGTTGGAAAACTATGTTGCCGTTAAACTATGTTTTAAAACGAATTCAAACTGCGATTAAATTAAAACGATTCATCCTAACTGCGATTTGCGAACTTCCGGACAGTGACGACTTATCTTCCGGCAGCCAATCACAGAACGCTCTGTTGCGTAGGCGTGGCCGATGTGAGACGAGCGGAGCTGAGCGCGTTACGAGCTGACCGCCATTACGGTACGTAATTCGATTTCTTATGCGCATTATTTCTCCCAATTCAGTCAGAGCGAAGGGCGGAAGCGAAGAGCGTTGTTTTTTTTGTTTACGGGCGTACGGGCGGGGTAGAGCGTACGGGTAGCGTTTTTTTTTTTTTTTGGCCACGGAACGGGCACCCACGTACGGGCAATGCCCTAGTCTATCTATAATTCCAGTAATCTCTGTCTGTACGTTTGTCTGTGACCGCTGTTTCTCGACAACCACGGGTCCGATATACTTTTAACTTGCCAGGTATATTGCTGGGGACCCGAGGATGTGCCTTTTCAAGGTTTCATATTAATCGGACAATTACTTACCGAGCTATGTCCAAAAAACGATTCAACCAATCAGAGAGCAGCGAACGATCGCGTGTGCCGAACGTGGCGGGCACACTCTGCCTCGGATGGCACATTTGAGAGCGTATTCATTTATTTCACGTTTGCAAACTATGTTGGCGTTAAACTATGTTTTACAACTAATAAAAACGAATTTGCGATTCATTCGCTTTCCTGCGCGTTTGTGCACGCGATGGCGATTTCTTTACCAAACTCCGGAAGCCGTTCGCTTTGGACCAAACCATTGCATGTAAATAGAGGGGGGGGATTGTCACCACTCGCAAGCCGTTCGCTTTGGACCAAACCATTTCATGTAAATAGAGGGGGGGGATATAATTTTAGATATATATATAGTACGGGCATGCCCTAGTTATTACCAACTTATGGTTGTTTGTCTGTGCGCTACCCTTTTAAAATGCTGAGCGTCAAGCAAGGAAACAGCACATAGCATATTTAAAGTCTTTGGTATGACTCGGTCAGGGTGGACGCTGACCTCCCAGATTGAGAGTGGATGTTCTAACCATTACGCCACCAAGGCTGGTTAACCTTTGGAACAAATTCCAATTCCCTGCCCTGACTGACTCTTGGGAAGCAGTCTTTGCTCAGGAATTACTTAGATTGCTCTGACGCTGAATGAACAGTATGGTACGCATGCATTTGATTGATTGGATGTGTCAATGCATCCTCACTTGTGAAACTTCCTCATTCCATTTTTTTTTTTATTCTGCTTGCCCCTGAAAGTTTACAAACAAACAGCTTACTGTATTCCAGCATACTCACACATACTGATGTTTGTTTTAAGTTGTCTTTCCTGAAACAATTCATGAAAGATAACAGGAAGTTTCAACTACATATGGTTTCAAAACGATTGTGATCCATCAAGTCTTAAAAAGTGCATAACAATAGGCATTCAGAAATCGTACAAAGAAAGAGCTTGAGCCAAGTCCAAGCAGGGCAGTCTAAGTAATTCCTGAGCCAAGTATTGTATTGTCCAAGACAAGTATTGTCCAAGCAGAGCTGTGCATGTTTGTACCTGTGTGTGTGTGCATCCAGGGTGGCATTAGGGCCAAAGCTGGAACAGCTAAAACCGAGGCTGAAGATACAACTCGTGGCAGGTTCCGAAGCAGCACCACATACTATATACCCGCATCCTCCACGGTTTGTAACCACCACTGAAAATCACAACCGATCTTGTTTGCAAAATGCAGATTTCGACAAACCAACTCTAATCGAAATTACTAGATAGATATCCAAATGTGATAGACAAGTGTGTTACTAGTTATTGGCAAAAGTCTAAGTTTGTATTTCCACATCGTTAACAATGTCTTCACTTAACTGGATATTTCCTGGTTGGAATATGTTGGCGTGTTGCTTCATTTAAATCTTGGGAAATTTCTGCATGACATAACAATTGTGAAATCTCGTTGATATATACGGGTATTGTAAATTTCCTCTGTGTAGGATTTGTCTACGGAGTAAGGTCTTTAGAAACTCAAGACAACAATTGATATGCTCAGATTTATCGTTTATAAGTTTCCTTTTTTTGTAGGGTGAGGGCCACATCAAGGCTGAGCTGACACCACCTCGAGGTGATGCCAAAACCTCAAACAGCCTCTCTGTACCGGTGTCAAAAATCCATGTGGTATGTACTTTACCTCTTGGCTAAACGACAGCACCATAGAACAAACCGGGAATTAAACCTCTTGCTAGCTTCAAAAGCTTTGTCTTTGAAACGTCATTTTCATACCTCGATGCTCATAAGACTGGAGAGCTACAACCATAGACGATCCATAGACACATAGGGTTAGACGATCCCAAAGAGATTCGAGAAACTATGGGGATGATGTGAAACTTTCGTTGGCTCTAATGTTGCACCTCCTGAATCGAGTAGAGCTGGGAAGAGTCACAATGTACCTTCAACAGGTGAGAGTAAAGGGGAATGAAAGATGCTTCAAACGTACGAGAAGTGAAGAAAACAAACTATGTTTGATTTGAATTAACAGGTGAGGGATGGGTTACAAAGTGAGGAGATAGGGCAAGGCCTAATACTAGAGTAGCTCATGGTGGTGTTGTATGCAATTGTATGTCCAGAGCTAAACTCTTCAGGAATCCACTAATTGAAGGTCCAGGAACAATATTTGGTTGGTAACACATTTCCCATTGCGGGCGAAATGGGTGAAATGACCACGCCCTTTTTGCGCGAAGTACTACCATCCGCCGCGACTGTATCTCCAGAACCGTTGGACATAGGAGGTTGCCTGACCACTCAAAATGTGCGGAATGGCCACATTATGGGGGGTCAGTAATACATCGTCATATACAAAAGTCAATGGTTTTTAAGATAATTACCAAAAACCGATTTCAGCATGTTACACACCACAATTATACAATACCACCAAGGCCACAACATATGTATGACACTTTATCATATTGTCCCTGTTGTACCTTTTGCATATTGTTCCTATTTTGGAATTTAATTATTTGGATTTCTACACTTTTTGGCTTTACTACAGCCACAAAACGTCACACAATTTATGTTCCTTTCTCTGCAAGTGCACGTTTTGGTACTCATACATGATGTTGGGCATTTGCATGGAGGGGGGCAGGTCATCGGGCCTGCACGATACTGGCAGTATCACTGGTGTTATGCCAACATCCATTGCTTCATACCCATACTGGAGTGGATCTGGTTTGGTGACTGCAGGAGTTGGGGCTTGCAACCACATCTTACACTGCAGATATGCTCGCTTTATGTGTTCTTGTATCGTTGATGAACAGCACACAAGCTGGTTGAAGTCCAGTTCTTTCTTGGAGTTGTGGTACTGCTCCCATCGATATTCATCGAAAGTGGAACAGTCGGTCTTCTTTAACCCAGACACAAGGAACTTTTCAGCATTGCTTGTCATCTGTGGTGACACTTCTTCTACACCAAACCCTTCCAGTAGGGAGAGATCCATGGATGCTTTCAGGCCAGACAGCTTTGGACTCACCTTGCTGGTACTGTCGCAACCGCTGAGAGCATGAATGGCTGGGAGACACGACACCAAACCGTTGTCCAGTTGATCAACCAACAGGTGGACTGGTACAGTTTTCTTTGTTTTCCGGTTACCAAGCTTCACGTACAGCTTTTGTAGTTGCCAGGTTTTGTTGAAGTGGAAGATGAGGTTGATAAAGACATCTGTGTCAGGTGAGTCAACCAAGACTGATTGAACCCCGTGTTTCACAACACAATCATTAATATGGAACATGATTCTGTCGTCGGCTTCTTCTTGGTTGCTTGAGAGCTCTGTGATCTGTGTTTCAGTGCCAGCTAACAGTTTCCTGCATTCACCCCCATATACTCCTCCAAAGAAGATCTCCTTGTCCGACTCGACATTCTGCAGCATCCACTTGAAGACATACTCCTGCAACCGAACTTTGTTCAACATTGAGCTCCAGAACATAGCAAGATCGACAGGGAGTTTCTGATTGTCAGACCTAATGGTGGTAGTGATTTGTTCTGAACAACTTCTCTGTGCCCGTTCCATTTGCTTGATTGATGCTTTTAGATAAACATCAAATATAATGTCTATTCTTGTGGACTTGGAGCCTGTAGCAAGAATGCTGTTGGAAACACTCTCAGCCAATTCCCCAAATGTGTGAAGGCCCATCTTTTTCATCGCTAGTTTACGCACAAGTGCCATGAAGTCCACTATTGTCATCTGAGCATCACTCTTTACATTCCTCGTCTCCTGTGGAAGTTGACTGACAAGTTCCCTGGTTAAGGAGGCTTTATCGGGCTTCTTCAATTTGATGCCATCTTTACATTCAGTGGTGAGGAACTGGGATGTGCTGGTCAATTCATACTTCAGGAGTTCTAGCATGCTGTACCCTCTTTCTCTAGCATAGTCAATGTACCTAATCGTTTCTGCAGCATCCTTTTTCGCCATCGATTTCTTCGCTGTGGGCGGAGTACGTTTCACAAAAACAGTCTTGCGGTTGGTAGGGATTGTATCATGTAGGTGCTTCTCCTTATCCTGAAATCTGGTCTCAACAAACTCTTGATAACTCTTCTCACCAATTTCCAGGCATTTAAGTAATCCGTCAACAACCTCCTGGGGTATGTCAGCTTCAGTAGAGATGTTCTGAAGTCTGATTCCAGCGCCGAATGGATTGTTGATGGATTTTATGTAATCCAGAAGCGTCTTCGCACGATCATGGCCAATCTTCGTAGAATTTGGATTGAACTCATGGTGTAGGCTCAGTTCACTGTCATCTTTGTCTCCCAAGTTACACCATTCCAGCAGCTGTGCCACATGAAGATCTTTCTCATGCTTTAGGAGATTCCATAAGGCTACTGCTTCTTTCTGTCTAGTCATCCCAATGATACCTCCAGCAACCTTGGCGGGTTTATTGTAACACTTCTCGAGTGCCATGTCAAATCCTACTGCACTGCCTTGTCGGAGAGTGTGGTACATCACCCATCCACCATCTGTAAAGCATCAGTAGATACCTGGGAACTTCCTTTGTATGTCCAGGCAATCTTCAAGGAACAGCGTACCCCATCTGCAATAGTTTGTCCGGCCAAACCCGAAGAACAAAGGCATGCACCGCCGCACAGCTGAAACGAAAAGATGCCAATCGCCTTGCCGAATAGAGTGTGTCAGATCTCTCAGGATAGGATACAGCTCATCCAGAAACAAGCTCCAGTACCTCACATTCTCAGTACAGGCCGTTTCTTTCCATTCTGTGAAAGACCTCTTCAAGTCTGCGTGTAAGATCTTGCTTTCTTCCCAAATCTCTCTGAACTCTGCACGGTCAACATCTAAAGCCTCTATTTGCTGGTCTAATTCACAACTAGTACTGTCCTGGTCAGCTTGAAACTTGAAACTTAAAATTTACCTGTTAACGTTTTCCCTGATGCAGTGTTGCATATAACGCATGCAGTCCCATCATAAACTCCTTCGGCTGCTGACCTTGAGAACACTACAGTTTCCTGTAAAAAAGATTTTTTGCATAATTTCTGATGATAGAACAAATATTGTTTCAGATGGATTGTGAAGCAATGTGCATAATACAACTATTTCTTAAAAACTTACCATGTTTTAGTCACAGCAAGCAGGGATCGAAAGTAGAATTACTTGCCATCAGAGAACACTTTAACGCCTACTGAAACAAAAAATAAACATCTAAATTAGGGTTCATTGTAGTTTTTAATGCAGATTGTTGCTAGACTTTTCTATTCAGGAATCAAGTAATTGAACAATAGGAACAGGAACAATAGGAATAATTGTGGTGCGTAACATGCTGAAATCGGTTTTTGGTAATTATCTTAAAAACCATTGACTTTTGGATATGACAATGTATTACTGACCCCCCATAATGTGGCCATTCCGCACATTTTGAGTGGTCAGGCAACCTCCTATGTCCAACGGTTCTGGAGATACAGTCGCGGCAGATGGTCGTACTTCGCGCAAAAAGGGCGTGGTCATTTCACCCATTTCGCCCGCAATGGGAAATGTGTTACCAACCAAATATTGTTCCTGGACCTTCAATTAGTGGATTCCTGAAGAGTTTAGCTCTGGACATACAATTGCATACAACACCACCATGAGCTACTAGAGGATAAGGAGAGCCAAAAAGAAAAAGATGGAAAGTTGGAGCAAATGATTGGAGGGCAGAAACCATTATTCAGATTTAGCTATATTTAATGTCCCTGTCGAAGCAATTAAGGTACATACAGAGATCAGTCACCTGGAAGTAAAAGTCAAAAGACACTTTTGCATGTGCTTCTTGATTGATGTTGCTTTGAGGGAACAAGAAGTCTTCCATACAAATATGAAACTTTTATGGACGGCATGTTATAGCTCGCTCACAGGCTTCTACCTGTTTAAAGGAGTACCTTATGTTTCACTTCACCTGCTACCACCTGTTATTCTCTGCCACACCTGCTTCTAGGTCGAGTCTTTAAGGACGCATCGCAAGTATTCCGCATCCTTTTCAAGTGTTGAGGACAGCAGCCTGACCTCACCGCCAACTATTAACCCTGTTTCCCAACCCACACTGTTCTCTTTGGCCACATCCGGTGCCAAGAAGCATGTGGCTCTAAGCCCTTTGGCTTTACCAGCATCCACGCTAATCCACAACGTGGAAGTTCATCGAAGCGCAGATGCAGCGTGAGTCTGTGTTTGTAATTCCTCTACCTTTCTTCTTCTTGCTTGCTTTATGTTTTCTTCATGCCTTAATTCACCATTTTGTACTTTTCACCTGTTATGACGAAAAAGCAACTTTTCCCATAACATTGGCAACTTTACTTATCTAACTTTTGTGTTTTTATTTTGCTGTGCTTATTCCTGCTCCAAATGGAATTTCATCTCGCTGAGAATGGATGTTTCCATTATGCTATCAATGGTTTGAGGGTTGGTGCTGTCTGTGGCCCTCTTTATTCAGAGTGTTTAATGAAGTGGATACTAGAGGTAGTAGTCTGGGATCCACAGGCTCAAAAGCTCCATAAAATGGGTTGGACCTGACACGGCATGCTATACTTTTTGTTTGTGTTTTTTCTATTAATTTGGACATTAAGGTCCGCTGAATGAGAGGTCTGCTCTGCCGGAAACCTTGCGAAAAAAATTTGTGGCCATTTTTGTATAAGGGCCCTTTATTTTTTGACCGAAAAATGTGAAAAATGTTTTTTTTCTTAAAATCCTCAGTGGGTTGTGTAGGCTGTCAATAAATGCATCCCAGATACACAGAATACATGTGTTGACAACATCAAATTGAGAAATACACTTGCAAAACCTTTCCAAATGATTTAGAATCATTTTTATGCAAAAGTGCCCCTGATTTTTTTGCATTTTTTCAATATTTTCATCTTTACTTCATTAGTAATCAACTATGCCCTGAGTTATGACATCAGCCAATGTGTCATTCTTTTCACCAAACATTAAAGTCATTCCACAGTAAACATTCTGAAAATCAAACCAAAATCAATGGATCTGTGGTGATTTTATTACCCTTACGCTAAAAAATCCGAGAGACATACCGTATATTGAGCATCATGGTATTTTATGTCCATTTTATTAAACATCCTGGCCAAGGCATCTTTTTAATTTTAACAGAACCCTGTGCCCCCAAAGAAAATACTTGTAACACAAGAAATACAAAACAGCAAAACGATTTTTTTAAACAAAATGTACACAGGATGACAAGCCAACAAAACAATGATCGTTACGCAGCTGAATTTGGATAGATTAGTGACCAGTATGTAGAAAAAATGAAATTAAACTTTAACTGAACAAAATAATTGAACATAACTAAATAAAAAATTACTGGCAACAACGTCTGTAATATCACATGAAATTAACATTGCACTGAACAAAATAACTTATAATGTGTAATGCATGTCACTGTCTTCGTGTGTGAGTTCAATCCTTGAACATTTGTTGGGGTGCCCGGTGCAGAGACATGCGATGACACGCTTCACATTGGCTCTCGCACAGGAGCCTCCTCGGGCACACATGCTTTTCTTGCAGTGACAGTATTTGGTGCGTTTGAATTCTGCAGGTTTTGCCTCCTTCAGCATCATGGTTGCCACCAACTTACCATTGACAAGCTCTCTGCCATAGTCAGTGGCAGCAGGGTAGGTTGGATGAAACATGTGTGCTCGCTTGCATACAGCCAACTGATGCAGGGCTCGGCGAAGGTGTAACTGGAAGGCATCTTCGGTAGGTGGAAGGCAACGCATGTCTCCTTTGATGTTACCAAAGAGATGGGCTCGCAGTGCATCCAAATTACCACCGAAGTCACTCCTCTCATACAGTGACGCCATGTATCGCCTAGCTGCTGTCACAACATCTTCCTGAACATCCAGGCTTTCTTCAGGGTCACCGTATCTGCACAGGGGCAGAAGACCTGCCAGGTGATCAACGGCAGTTTTGTAGGCGCACCTTTTTCCTCTTCTGTAGAGATAGCTCACTGTGTCACATCCAGTTCAGTATGTAGGTGCTGAGGAGCATGGATGTAAGATCTGCAGCTTCAACATCATACTTCACTGCCAGAGCTTCAGCGATTGCATGAGCAGGTAGGTAGATATCCATCTTCTTCACCCACAGCTCCTGCAGGCCATCCAGGTGTGTGATGTAGTATATGCACATCATGATCACGTCTGTGTCAGTAGCCACCACTACAGCCCGTTTGTGGTGCAGACGTTGTACTGAGTATGCAATGTGGGCAAACATCCTGGTATCTGCCTCCTCATGCTTCTCACAGGACAGTTCTGGAAGCTCAACCTGACAATCTGCTGACAACAGGACAGTGCGACCAGGATCACGGAAGATTCCACCAAGAATAAGTGTGCATCCTGCAGGAAGGTACTTGTTCTAAGCTGCCCATGCTTCTCTCATGTAGTTCAACACGTTTGCTTTATTCAGTGGATTGTGAACGAAGCCTTTCCATTCGGGTATGGCGAGAGCATCGTGTGGCTTGTACTCCTTCATCTTGCTGGGGCAGGTCTTCATTCACTTCTCTCGTTCCTCACCTTTCAGACTTTCAGCTGGGGAGACATCATATCGATCACCAACAAAGTGGATGCAGTCACAGTTGTCTGGGATACTACTGAGGAGCTGCTTCAGGTACTTTACTTGCAGTTCATGGAAGGTGCTGCTCCAAAGATGTTGGTGACGCTGGATGAATGCCATGGCATCTACTACCATTACAACAGGCTTGTCGGACGATGGCAGTCTGTCCACTTCCCTCCATGAGCTATCAAGGAATGTCTTGATTGCAGCCAAGTAGTCGGCCTTGTTCCCTTTACGCATGGCATAACCTTGGTCAAGGGATGGATCTGAGTCAAACAGGGAGGCTGGGCAACTTGTCCACTCATGACTGAAGACCTCCACCTTCTTGTCTTCATCCAAGTCCTGCGCAAAGTACAGGTTTCGGACAACTGCACTCTCTTCCTCGTAGACCTTCTTGGCTTTGAGTGCCATGGACAGTGACTCTTTTGGCTTTGCTGCAAATATGGCAAGTTTTATTGGGGCTATTCTCACTGTCTGTTTTTCTTGCTGCAGCCAGTGCCTCCAGTCCTTTTTCACGGGCGCTCACCAAGTCTGCAGATGCAGCTTTGTGGCCTATTGAGAGGTTCATCAGCTCCTGTTCTTCACATGTGAATGGATTGATCATCTGGTTGTTGATGACATCTATTATTTTCCTAACACTTTCAGCCTCCGTTGTGCCTTGGCTGTTGGAATCCTCATGGTGTTTGGTGTCATCCATATCCAGGTGTGCCATAGCCTTTGTCTGCTCTGACACTGCTGTCAGAACTGGAAGAGCTCGCAAGTATTTCTCCATGGCCGCTGGCTACTGACTGATGCCAGTGAAGCGTTTTGTCTTGGTATCACGGTTGTAGGTTTTCTCGAGTGCCATGTCTGTCCAGACACCATTGAAACGACCTTCTGTTTGACGTACAGTGAACTGCCCATCCTTGAATTCCCTATGGATGTTCGGAGCCAGTGTAGGTAGGCTTCTCATTGCTTCTAGGTAGTGGGGCAGGCAGGATACATACTTGTAGTGGCCAGCACTACAAAGTATGGTAACATCTTTTCTACTTCAGCCAGCTGTTCCTCCCACAGGCGTCGTTCTCCACGTGTCGTTCTCTCGGACGGATGGCTTAATTTTTTTTATTTTAATTAAAACATTTTATTTTATTTTTTTACTTGGGTGGCCGTAATATACCTGGGCAGCCCGCCCAAGTTAAGTCTATGTGTGGGGAAACACCCTACACAACCCACTGAGGATTTTAAGAAAAAAAACATTTTTCACATTTTTCGGTCAAAAAATAAAAGGCGCATATACAAAAATGGCCACAATTTTTTATCGCAAGGTTTCCGGCAGAGCAGACCTCTCATTCAGCGGACCTTAATGTCCAAATTAATAGAAAAAACACAAACAAAGAGTATAACATGCCTTGTCAGGTTCTCTCAAATTTTGGTGACTGGATCCCAGACTATAGCTGGTTCATACTGAAAAGCAAGATAATTTGCACAATATCTGATTTCCCATTTTAGCAGAGTTTACTTGAAAGAGGTGAATGGGCTTTTCCTGTGACTGCAGAATGGATTCATTTGGTAAAAACAATTTCCAAAGGAAATACATATAAAAGGGCAGCTCCAGTTCTTTTGTCTTCCTTGTTGCTAACTTCTTTAATCTTATTTCATGATCTCCTTCCTGTTTTCTAGCCCTTGGCTTTCCCCTATTTGTGATATTTTTCTTTTCCCATTATTCCTTGTGTCAGTGCAAAGGAGAATGAATATTTCTGTCAGTTAAATGTTTGTGATTCGACAATATTTCAGAAAATATTAAAGAGAAGGAAAATTATAACAAGGAAATTCGACGCAGGTGGATGCCATTGGCCCATCATTCCTGTACCACGCCAACACCACATTAAATAAATCCATCAAATCGACTTCATTTAATTGGGGATGGGGAGGGATGGGGGTGAGAAAGATGTGGGCAGGCTCAGGGATATCAACATGGGGCAATAAGTAAACATAGCGGCAATACCCCTGGTGCACACCTGGTAGAATAAACGGTATATGGCACCAACTAAGGGTATTTTAAACCAATTTCAATGGTTGCTAGAAGACAGGGCAGCATGTAGAATCATACTAACATAATCATAAGACTTTAAATATACAAACAAAAAATACCTATTTTGGGGGGCAATCCCTCCTCCCGCAACCCCATATACCTCCTAAGACCCCAATTTTTCTAATGCCTTGAACAAACATTGGTACATCATGGGTGATTAAGGTTGTGTTGAAGTTTCATCGAAATTGCGTGTGTAGTTTCTGAGAAGAAAGCAAATACCTATTTTGGGGGGCAACCCCCGTAGACCCACAAAGGGGCAGATTTTTTTTAATGCCATGAAGAAACTTTGGTACATCATCGGTGGTAAAGGTTGTGGTGAAGTTTCTTCAAAATTGTGTGTGTAGTTTTAGAGAAGAAAGCAAATACCTATTTTGGGGGGTCAAACCTGCACCCACTTTGACCCCCGTATACCCCCCCTTCGACTTTGATTCTCTTAGTGCCGTGAATAAACTTTTGTACATCACGGGTGATGAAGGTTGTGGTCAAGTTTCATCGAAATAGTGTGTGTAGTTTCAGGGGAAAAAGCAAATTCCTATTTTGGGGGGTTAAACCTGGATCCACTTTGACCCCAGGTAAACCCCCTTAGACCCCGATTTTGTTTTTTTATATACCGTAAACAAACTTTCGTCACACACAACAAATATCATTTGTGCCAAATTTGGTCACAATCCCATCAGCGGTTTCGGAGAAGAAGTTTCAAGTGTTTACGGACTGACAGACTGACGGACGGACAACGCGCCATCGCATAAGCTCCCCTGAACTTCGTTCCAGGTGAGCTAAAAATGGGGAAATTCTATTTGTTGTTGTTGGATTTTCATTTGTTTATTTTGGAGCGGGTGGAGATGGGTGACGGTGGTTTTAGTGTGAATAATATGTATACAACATCGATCACAAACTATCGCTTGACGAGAATCTCTCACAGACATCACACTCAGCACCGATGTACGCAATCACCCATCCCTACTCGTAACCACAAGTCCTGGCAATATCTCTGTAGCCCTCTGAAATGCTTTGAGGCATCTGTCTAACTCCAATTTCGACCTATCTGCTGTTTCTGGTGCCACTACCTTTCCAAGGAGACCATCCCGTGCATTAACTACTGTCTGAGTGAAAAACTCTTGCCTAACTCCCATGTTAACTCTCCTCTTCTTTTCTTCTTCTATGCAGGCCACTTGTCCTATCACTGTTTATTCCACTGAAGATCAACTCTTCTTCACTTATTCCCTCTATACCCTTTATTATCTTAAACATCTCCATCATATCCCCTCGTAATCACCTCCTTTCTAACCTATAAAGTCCTGTCTCCTTCAGCCACTCCTCATAGCTGAGTCTAGCTAGGCCCGGAATCAATCTAGTATCCTGATGCTGAATATGGAAGCTATATGTCCTTCCTGAGATGTGGTCACAAAAACTGCATACAATATTCTAGATGAGGTTTCACTAAATTCAGGCACAGTGTTAAAAATGTATCATGTTCTGCCGGATGGAGCTTTGAAATTTCCTCAAACCCTCAACCGGAAGAACTGGAAGTGAAATTGTTTTTTAGTTCAGGCATAGTCAGGCCCACTTCTGTCATGGATGCCGGTCTGTTGTCGAGCTGCTCCACCGTCGAGTCATCCATCATTTGTGATGGTTTTATGCCAATCGGCCACCAAAGATACCGGATAGGGTGATGATCTCAGTTTATGAAAAGACAATCCAATTGCATCTACTTGCAAAGCAATAACAGGAAATAAATCATAATATATTTGAGATGCGTCATTTCATACATTTACACAAACCGTTTGTCTTACTACCAATGACTTATCAACTAGTACAAAGCTCAGTTGGTAGAATACTTGCCTGGGCTGCCTTGTTGTGCATATGTTGATCTGTGAAATTGAACGTGATTATACATGCAGGGAGTGCAGCATCTTGGAGCATGCCATCCTTTGGATGTGAGCATAAAGCCAGCTGTGACGTCTACATTTGGTTTTTGGGAATTAAATATCTAAAAGTATCCCTCAAAAAGGGTAGGCCACTGTGTGATCACTAAATCCCCTGCCTGGATATTAGGAGGGATCTAAGTTTATTATAAATAATAGGGATCGTTGAGTGTGATTAACATGGTGGTAAGAATGTTGGTGTTGGCTTAGCAGTTAGGGTGCCGGCTTGGGATCCGAGGATCCTGGGTTCGAATCCCGGTCGATTGCTGAATTAATGCCAGGGGGGTTGACTCAGCCTGTCATCCTTCCGAGGTCGGCAAATTGAGTACCAGCTTGCTGGGATGAATGATCCCGGTGTGTACCCCGGTTTAGAATAGGTACACCGTATCCCTGCGCATCGTAAGAGCGTGACCAAGGGTTGGCGTCAGGAAGGGCATCCGGCCATAAAAACATTGCCTCAAACAGGAAACCATGATTATCATGGGGCCCGCAAGGCTAACCCCTGCTCTAGCGGGGAAAATGGCCTTAAAACGATCATTCATTCATTCATATTCATAAGAATGGTGTTACTATGTTAAGGATATGCAAATTGAATCAAGTGAACAGACTATGGATATGATGTACGAATGGTGGGCCTAATGGCCTCCTCGTTTGCCCAGGTTTCTTGTATGTCTTCTTCATATAACTTGTTATTCCAGTGCTTAAAATAAAAAAAACAGGGGAATATTGGAATCGGCTTTGTCTGTCTGTCTGTCCATCCGTCACGTTGTCTCCTCCTAAACTGTTGTGCAGAAATTTATGGGTGTTTGAGCGTTTGAAATGAGATTAGGGAATGAAGGGGGAGCACACACCAGAGACAGACTTGACAAGGCACTACCATGACTTGGAAGATGGAGACTGGTTCGAGAGTTCAGCCTTGAGATTAGCAATCCGATGTTTTCCGCTTTGCCCTGGGATGGACACAAACTTGTTGTGAGCTTTACGGAATGACCTGAGTTTCACCAAAAGGGTGTTGATGGTTTACCGCACGCAGTCCACCATAAACCCCCATCTGGAGCAACTCCCAAAATCCAGGATCACTACTTTCTTCCACTTGTTTGTTTCTCCTTTTTCCCCACATTTGGAAACAACTTCCACATTCTATTCAATCTCATTCTTCCCTTCAAGTCTTCAACAGAGCTCTTGAACACCACCTCAGATCCCCCATCCACAGCCATGATATTTTCTACCCCAGTCACCAAATCTTCCCTCCCTCCCATTCCCCCACCCACCCATTGTCCCCCCACCCTACCCCAATCCCCATTCTGAGCCCACCTGCATTCCAAGTTTTCCGTTCTTCCTAACTGTGAGTTTGCTTCTATGTCCATATTGTCCACCCCATGCATCCTCCCCTGCCCCCATTCCTCCCTACCCACATTGTTTTTCTCCAACTCTTCCTCTATTCTATCCCTCAATCCTGCTGTTGGTTTTTTCCCCTCTCTCTACTGTTCTTTCTGTTCTGTTACATCCTCATCCATTCAGTGTTCTAGCTTTTCGTCGAGCCTTCACTCTGTATTCCAGTCAGGTTAGACTTCTATGTTGAGAAATAACTTTTTGTGACTCCGCAGCCGAAGACACCGGACACGTGTGTGTGTGTGTGTGTGTGTGTGTGTGTGTGTGTGTGTGTGTGTGTGTGTGTGTGTGTGTGTGTGTGTGTGTGTGTGTGTGTGTGTGTGTGTGTGTGTGTGTGTGTGTGTGTGTGTGCGCCTGTGCCTGTGCATGTGCATGTGTGTGTCTCGCAAATTTTTGATGCCACCATAACTTTTGAACTACTGAAGTGATTCCATCCAAATTTGTCAAAATTATGAACAGTAATACAAAGATGAAATTATTCTCTCACCCCACCCAATCGTTCCTTCCAAATGTCCAGTTTTCCCTCCTGATAGTTTCCTTCTGCACCCGTTTTGTCCAACCAATACATCCTCTCCTGCCCCTCATTCCTCCCCACACCCATTGTTTGTACAAGTCTGCCTCTATATTGGCCTTCAACTCTATTGTGGGTGTTTCCCGCTCTCTTAACTGTTCCTTTTGTCCTGTTGTGTCCTGGTTCTTTCAGTGTTCTAATACTAGTTCCACCATGAGCCTCGACTATGTATACTATACAACAAACAACAACAGGCATTTTAAGGCCATTTTCCCTGCAAGAGCAGGGGTTAGACTTGCGGTCCCCATGACAATCTTCTCCATCTTGCCCTATTTTCTGCATCTCTCCTTGTTAACCCCCTTGCCCGCATTTCTTCTTCCACCATCTTTAGCCAAGTCTTTCTCGGTCTTCCCCGTCCTCTACTTCCTTCTACATTCATTTCCATCACTCTTCTCAACCAGTCACTTTCATCCTTCCTCAACACAAGACCAAACCATCTCAACCTGTTCCTCTTCACAGCATCAATCACAGGCTCTATTCCCATCATCTTTCGCAATTCATCATTTGTCTTCCTCTCTCTCAACGATACTCTCAACGATTTCCAAACATTGATATACAGCCAACCCAGTAGTTTATGCTGTGTTCAGTACAAAGAGGAATTCAAATACCTTAAATGCTGATGGATCCGTGTGGAGAGAAGAGAAGCTGATGTTCTGGGCCTTGCCCTTCGTCTCAGCAAAAAGGATAGGTAAAGCCTGAAAATGGCAGCTTCTCTTCGCTCCACGGTGGATCAATCACCATTTCAGGTTTTTTCTGTCCTATTTGCTGTTCAAGCTGCTGAAGCTTTTTCAAGCTTTTTCAAGATAGCCCATCAAGCTACTGAAGGGCAGTGTCTACATTTGCAAAGAACGCTCAACTGTAGTGCTCTTCTGGACAACTTCTGGACATGGTAAATGGGAGAGGCACATGTTTATTCATTTGGGGGGCTTCTGAAATGTGGCTTTAAGGGGTCCAGCTCATGGAGTTCAATTTTGTGGTTTGACTCAGTGACAATCAAAGAAGAAAATTCCTCTTCAGTTCACAGAATCATAGGTGCATTCCTGACCATTTTTGCATTGTCGAGCATCCCCGATACGGTTTATTTTTGTTGACCTCATGCAAAGGTCCAGTGACATCCATTGCTACTTTCAGTCCCAGATATGTCACCCCAGAGCTGAAGTGCTCATAGAGGGATCGAGCTTTTGCTGATGCCTCAGAGTTAGTTGATTCAGCTATCTCATAAAGGCTTTTCAAAACGGCCTCGTAGTTATTGATGACTGAAAATATAGCAGTCGTGTTGGGTAAAGCGGCTTTATCGTTTCTTCCAACGGGGAAGTTGAAGTATCTGTACTGATCACGGAAAAAACGTGATTATACGAATTCTCGTATTTTCTGCTTCTTCTGTATAATTTCCCAAGTTCCAGCATCAATTGTAGGGCATCGGTCACCAGAGGTTGTGCATCAGATGCTTGCTGGGATATCAGGTTCAGAGAGTAGGCAGCACAACGGAAGTGTAGAGATAGGGGATGCTCTCCCGAAATAATTGATTGGCAGCCGTTGTACTCCGCCCAACTTTGACAAATAGAAGCAAGGGACATGCCTGAGAAAAAGTAGCCCAATCAAATCACGGAAGCAATTGGCGTCCACTGGCACACAGATTTTTGTAATATGGTTCTTATTTTGGATTTAACTGCCATATCAAAAGGAAGAAAGTACCAGCACATGAAAGATTTGCAATGACAGAAGGAAGCAAGTAGCCAAACTTGTTTTTGTAACTTGCTTCCTTTTGTCAAAGTTGGGCAATACTTGCCATGCATGTTTGCAGCTCCATTGCATGTTTTTCCACCTAATACGCTGATGTAAGATGAATCCGGAGTAGCACATATTTCACTCTAGTCGCAATAGCTTCTCCTGTCGTTTCACCTTGTTGGTCGAGACATACCCACAAAGTCTTCGTGGACTTCCAAGTTTTTATCGACATGATGGATGCATATAGTTTCTTGCTTTTTCCCTTTGTCGTGCGTGCCGTCTACAACTACCAAAAATATTTTGGACTGTTCCATGATATTAGCTATTATGCTGCATTGAATTTCGTGAGAAGAGTGTTTGCACTTAATTTCAAATTTTGCTGGGCTGGCACAAGTTGCATGACAATCTCAACCATGTTAACCATGTGAAACCCCAGTGAACATTTACATAGGGATGAAATAACTTGCTGTGCAACCAGAACTGAAGTGAAACAGGCATCAAAACACATTTTAATATAAACTAAGGTTTGGAAACCTGGTGTAAATGATATACATTGACTTCAGAAAGTATTCACTCTACTTGAATTTTTCACATTTTGTTATGTTACAACCTCAATTTAAAATGGATTAAATTGAGTGTTTGTGTTATTGATTTACACACAATACACCAAAATGTCAGTCGAGTTTTTTTTTGTTTTTTGTTTTACAAAATAATTAAAAATGAAATGCAGAAATATCAAATTTACCAAAGTATTCAGCCCCCTGAGTCAATACTTTATAGAAGTGCCTTTAGCAGCGATTACAGCTATGAGTCTTCTTGGGTATGTCTGTATCAGCTTTGCACATCTGGATTTGGGGAGTTTCTCCCATTCTTCCTTGCAGATTTCCTCAAGCTCTGTCAAGTTGGATGGGGAGCGTTTGTGAACGGCAATCTTCATGTCTTTCCACATATTTTCACTGGGATTCCAGTCTGGGCTCTGGCTGGGCCACTCAAGGACTTTCACATTCATGTTCTGAAGCCATTCCAGTGTTGCATTGGCTGTATGCTTGGGGTCTTTGTCCTGTTGGAATGTTAATCTTCACCACAATCTAATGTCTTTTGCACTCTGAAACAGGTTCTCTTCAATGATTTGTATTTGGCTCCATTCATTGTTCCCTCTATCCTTGCAACTCTCCCAGTCACTGCTGCTGAAAAGCATCCCCATAGCATGATGTGGCACTACCATGCTTCACGGTAGTGATGGTGTGAGATGGGTGTTGACCTGTGCTCGGTCAACCTGTGGGTATGAGAAGCGATTTGGGAGCTTTAAATTGGGTAAAGTTAATGAGTGGGTCGTTTGCATCGGAGAAATGGGCAACCTTCAGGGAGCAAATGTCTAGGGTGCCAATTATGTCTCCTTCAGTGAGGTGTAAATGTAAAGGCAGAAAGAGATCAGAGTGGTTGAGCAGGCAGGGACGTAGTGTAATTAAGTATAAGCAGAAGGTTTTCATCAAGTACAAAAAACAGTACTGTCTTCGAGTCCGACTCACGTCTATATCGGAGAGACAGAGACTACGTAAGAAAATAACTAAACAGGCCAAAAGGGAATATGAAAATAACATAACCGGAATATTAAACGTAACATGAAGACATTATTTAAGTCTACAAGAGGTAAATAATTGATTAAGTGCAATGTGGTTCAATCGAGGAATAGCACAGGAGAATTGGTGGACAATGACTCGATGAGGGTGAGATGACAAGCTTATTAAAGTTTTTTGCGTTTGCCTTTACACAGTAACAATCAGAGGAACTTCCAATAGCTGAGAGTACTTATCTCAGGGTGAGAAAGGACTTTTAGAAGAGATCTAAGTAAGATTGAAGGAAGTGCAGAAACAGTGAGAACTAGAACGGCACTCAGTAGAGCACATACCTCCGCCAGGCTGAACAGTTTGTTTTCTATCCCATTGATAGGCCGGATCTGCATTCGGACATTAACCAAAATCGAATCGGCTTTATCTTGTCACCTACCCAACTCTTCAACAAAGTTTTGACATAACCCGTCTACAACTTTTTGAAATATAATACTATGCTGTGTATCGTTTTTGACCCTATCACTCAATTGTGAATAATCACTTTATAAATTCGAGGATCCAGATCTAGATATTCACGAAAATCTCATCAATTTGTCCTTGTTACACACCCAACCTGTCTACCAAGTTTCTTCTGAATCCCTCCATAACCTTTTGATATACCGAGACTTTCAGAAGGCATTTGATAAGATATCACTTAAGATTGATGAGGTGAGAGCTTGTGGAGTGCATGGTAAAATAGCTAACTGGATTGGAAACTGATTTAGTGAATGGAAGCAAAGAGTGGCTGTGAGTGGGAGGATGTCTAGCTGGGAGGATTAAATAGTGGGGTTCCTCAGGGATCGGTATTGGGACCGTTATTATTCATAATTTACATCAATTATTTGAATAGTGGGGTGAAGAGTAGGCTTTCCAAATTTGCTGATGACACAAAGCTTGGAGGTAAGGTAGATAGCAGAGAAAGGGGTGATAAAATTCAGGAAGGTCTCGATACTTTCATATATTGGGTGAAAGATTGGCAGGTTCAGTTTAACCTAAACAAGTGTGAGGTGTTGGGTGTGGATAAGAATAATGAAAATAGAGATTACAGGATGCAAGGTGAAGTATTAGAGCATGTCACACAGGTGAAGGATCTGGGATGATAATATATATGATGGGTAAGCAGGCAGCACATTGCCAGGTAACTCGAGTTAAAGCTAACATAGTTTAAAGTTGTATTTGTAGAGGGATAAATTATACATCTAAATAGGTAGTGTTAACACTGTATATGAATTTAGTGGGGCCTCATCTAGAATATTGTGTACAGTTTTGGTCCCCACATATGAGGAAGGATATACACGTAGCTGTCATAGAGAGGGTACATTGTAGGGGTACCAGATTGATTCCGCGCTGAGCTAGAATAAGCTGAGGAGTGGCTGAGGGAGACGGGACTTCATACAACAGAAAGAAGGTGGTTATGAGGGGTCTGATTTTTTTTTTTTGTATACATAATCGAGGCTCGTGAAAGAGCTAACATTTATCACACAAACAAATCAAACAGACAAACAACCAAATTATATAAAAAGGGGAGTGGTAGACAAGATGGGGAGAGAAGGGGAAGCACATAAACACAACATTTGTGAGGGACATCGGGAATGTGTGGGAGGGAGAGGGCTTGGGGGGAGGCGCCGTGGGAAGGGGAGAGGGGTGGGTGGGAGAAGTATAAACACAAGTAAACCAAGGACTTCCAGGAAAGAAGTTGGTATTTCAAAAAAGAGGATTTGGGGTGAAATTAGCGGGGGTTGAAAAGATCAAGGTTTTGGATGGGGGAAGATAAGAGATGGTGGTAAACAGCTGATTTAAAGACCTGGAGGGAGGAGTGGGATTGAAGGGAGTGGGGTAGTTTGTTCCAGAGGTGGGGAAAAAGAGGAATGAAAGAGTGAAGGTGAGCAGAGAGTCTTGATTTTGGCAGTTTAACCATAAGAGGGTTGCAGGCAGATCTTGTGCGACCTTCAGGAATATTTGGGGGACAGATCCCAGAGAGAGCTGGAGGAGCAAGGCCGGAAAGGAGTCGGTAGAAGACAGAAAGACCACGAACCTGCCTGCGGTGAGTAAGTGAAAGGCCCTCGGAGGGAGCTTCATCACGGGAGATTCCAATGATTCTGAATGCTTTGGTTTCAACAGCATGAAGACAAGCTAGGTGTGAGGCAGCAGCAGCAGCCCAGAGGGGAGAGCAGTATTCCATTGAGATACGGATGAAAGCCTTGTATGTGGTGAGGACCTCAGGTGTGCCAAGGAAGGACTTCGCACGACGGAGGATGCCCAGTCGGCGACTGGCTTTGGAGGCCAGATTTGAAATGTGGTTTTCCCAGGAAAGATCATGGCAGATAGTGAGACCAAAAAGCTTGAGTGACAGAACTTCTTGGAGAGGATTATTCAGAAAGTGGATGGGAGGGTTGTCCAGTCGGTCTTTTCGGAGAGACATCGTAAGAGTGTGAGATTTGTCAGGATTGAAAGACATGTTCCACTTGTTTGCCCAGTGAGTGATTTTGTCCAGGTCTGCAGAGAGTGAGGAGGCTGCAGACTGCCGATCTGAGGGATGAGGAATGGAGCGGCAGAGAGTGGAGTCATCAGCAAAGAGATAGAGAGGATTTTCAAGAGAGTCGGAGAGATCATTGATGAAGACCAGAAAAAGCACAGGGCCCAGAACACTGCCTTGGGGAACTCCAGCCTGAACAGGAAGAGGAGATGAGAGAAACCCATTCAGGGCCACATGTTGATTACGACGAGAGAGGAAGTCCGCCAGCCATGCGTGGAGGTTTCCATGGATACCAAAGGAGGAGAGTTTGGTGAGCAGAGCGGGGTGCCAGACCGTATCGAAGGCACGTGATATGTCGAGGGAGACAGCTCTAATTTCCTGTTTGGCATTGAGGACCTCCATCCATTGTTGAGACAGCTGAAGCAGCATGTCCAGAGTAGAGTGACCTGGTCTGAAACCAAATTGATGATCAGAGATCAAGCCATTGGAGAAGAGAAAAGATTTCATATCCGAAGCAATGATGGATTCCATGACTTTGCTGATAATTGGGAGAAGGCTGATTGGTCTGTAGTTGCTAGGATCTGTTTTTGCACCTTTTTTGTGTAAAGCGGTGATGTTGGCTAATTTCCAAGCATATGGCAGTTGACCTTGAGCAAAAGAGAGGGTGAAGAGAACAGAGAGAGGGAGTGAAAGAGCGAAGAACAGTATTTTAGGACCCGTGGGCTGATGCCGTCGGGTCCAGTTGCAGAATCAGAGTCGAGGGTTGACAGAAACTTTTCCACCTTGTCAGGAGGAAAGGACACAGAGTCCAGGAGCAGCTGGGTACGACTGGGTACGGTGGGTACAGAGAGGGATGGGTTTGGGACACAAGATTTAGAGGCAAACACAGAGTTGAGGCATTCAGCTTTTTCACGTGCGATAGAGATATTTAATAGAGATGTTAAAGATAATGGAGGGTAAAGACAAAATAAGTGCAGAAGAGTTTTTCAGTAGAATAGATAGTGGTAGGACCAGGGCCATTTTAGCCTGAGAATAAAGAAGAAGAGTTCAGACAGTAAGAAGGCTTACTGTCCGAAGTAAGCGACGTAAGAGGGCTTTCAGTCAGTAGTTAATGCATGGAATAGTCTCCCTAGAAAGGTAGTGGTATGGAGGGGGGTGGGGGGGGGGGGGTGATCGGTTTAAATTGGAATTAGTTGCCAAGCTGTATTGGAGGTACCTCTGTATGGGGATATTGACAGAACCTGTAGGTAGCCTCTGTGTGGATGGTGATGGTTTCTGCAAATGGTGCAGTGCAGGCATGATCGGCCAAATGCCCTCTTTCTGTGCCAAAGTTCCTTGTATGAGCAAGCAGCCTGGATGCAATCGCTTCACCACACAAGCCAATGTACCAGGACCAAGAGGATAGATATACTATCTGCAAATGGGATGGAATCATTGCATGGGAGAAAGTAAGCTTTTGTCAAAGTATTCCCATGTGGAATCGATATCAGGTACTTTGGAAATGTCAGCCCAATCCTTTTGAGAGAGAGAGAGGGCACATTGCAATCCCTGCCAGCTGGCCTGGGCAAACAACCACATTCTGTGGTGTTGTGGTCACTTCGCTAAAAATAGCCAGATAGATATCAGCTTTGAGAAGAAAATTATCAGAGGAGCCTAGAGTAGCTAGAACAAGATAATTTGGGTAGAAAGTTGGCCATTTCAGGTCTCCAGTTGCCAGTTGCAGAAATCCTGCTTGGAAAACTTACTGATTGAGTTAGACCAATAGAGTTGCAGAAACCCTTAGCTACAATGTCATGGCTGATTGTTGTGGAGCTTGTCTTGCAGAAGGCCCGGCTGGCTGGCATTGTTGAAGTTGGTCACCACAAATGAGGAACAAAATGTTGGGATGGATGGTTATGTTGAACCCTTTCAGCAGGAATTGAGGTACATATTTGCTCATCATGGTTGCTGGAATGCTACACTGCACAGAGCAAATACCATGTGGTTGCGGAGAGGTATACCATGATGGGCTCTGATGGGTTATTGCCAACAATGGACAGTGAGGAATATAATTCTTAACCTCAAGCAGTACCACAGACGAGGTAGAGAAGGGGACTATCAAAGTGTAACAGAGAATAGCCAGCATGGCAGGCAATCAAGGCCTCACCTTTATCTTTGCAAAAGTTATTTTCCTGCCTTCAGTTAACTTCCATTTTTTTCCTCTTCTTCACTCTAAACAGGTGCATGTAAATATATCAACAGATATATAAATGATTAAATACAATAATGCGACAGTGAGAGTTTTGATACAAGGTTGAAACTATGTAATGTGACCGTTGGTACGTGTTTCTCCCCGACCTCCTGGTCTCGGTATACCTCCGAACCCCGGGAGGAGCCACGGCAGAAAAATATGTTATTCCGTGTCGAAATCAATAGGGAAACCACACCAAGAGTTATCCACAACCAAAGAATAAATTAAAGTGTACACAGGAATCACGATACAACAATGCTAGCAATCAACCATACAATCAATATCTGAAGATGGTACCATCTTCTCTAGTAACCGAACTCAAACTCACGGCACTCCCAGGGAATGGAACAGAGCCCTCCTCAATGTCTCTATAACACAATGGTGCTCCCGGCGAAGAGGCGATGAGGCGATGAGGTGAGTAAGGAGGTGTAGGCAAGGCGGGGACCGTCACGTGGTCCTAACCAACAGCAAATTAGCGGTGGAAAGAGGATTCCCAAAGACGCGATCCAAATGTGCACCTTCACCGTTCAACCGGCGAACCGCACCGTATTCTTCAAACGCCGCTGTCGCGCACACACATCCTCGGCAAACCACCGGAGGGCGTGACCAGTGGACGCGGCAAAACCTTCCGCGAACGACGCGTGGGGTTCCCAAAATGGCGGACGGCTCTTACTCGAGCCGCAGCCTCTAGGCGAGGATTCTCCGCAATCTCACGCCTGCACCTGACTTCGCAGGCTTTTGCACTACTCCAGCGATAACACCAATCGCACGAGATTCCTTTCAAGAACTCAAAGTTCACTCGCGATGTACGCTCGACCACGCTAGGTACGGAGCTTCTACAAACGCGTCTTTCCACTTCCTCCTCTTCCCCTCTTCTTCTTCCTCTCTCCGTCGTCGTCTTCCGGCTTCCTGTCTCTTTTTCATGAGTGCTTTTAACCTTTTAACCACAATAACCATTTCCCTTAAACAACAATAACCATAATACTTAGAACCAACAATAATAATAACAACAATAATAATTAGTGCCGAATCCGTAACACCGTTACCCCAGTGAACAACGAAGTGGGGCACAAAATAACTCGTACGTGCATGAGGGGTATACGATGAAGTGCTCACCAAAGGAGTTTTTTTTACGGCGTAGCCCACAGTGCAAAGCCGTCTAGAACAGTGTTTGTCCATCTGTATGTCCCCTCAAACGTATACCAATCAGAGCTGATGATCTGGTCACATGACAGGGTGATGTGATTACATCTGATGTCATTACGGCGGAACGGCGGCTGACTCTCCATGCACCGCCATTTTGATTTATATGCCGTTCATGCCGAACATATCGTTGAACCTGTCATATATCACAATCGCCATGCTCTACCTCTACGTTTTTCATTCAGTGTGAAACAAAAACAAACCGATTGTTAAAATGACCATCAAATATCGAAAGCATCGGCGTTACGTCTCTTCCAAAAAAACGGTACGTATAGGCCTTAGGCTTCATGCCCCACCTTTGAGCCATTTCGGACAAATTGAACCCAGGTTCCTTAATACAGTAGTGTATCGTTTCAGTAGTATCGTTTTCGTAATAGTACGGTAATAATAATAATATAGTAAATATGACCATAACACTTTAATCCCAATGTCGTGAATATAAACTTAATGGATTGAAGCGGTGTATGGTTCATGAAGCAATGATAAGCTGTGTACGGTACTAACAACCGCGGAAGTAAGGAATTCACCTCTGTTTTTTGACATCATGTTATTAACCCAACCCTTGTGAGGTATATAAATTACAGTAGATCTTCCCTCAGTTCTGCAAGTAAAACTTACCTCACGGATGTCGGGATTCCTCCAAATTTATTTGTTTAATGTTATAAACAGCATTAGCGACTGTTTAAAAAGCTAATCATGTGTGTTTGTGGTTGATAATATTTCACAAGCCTGGCTACGCCGCTGTTAGACTTTTGGTCTTGCTTTTTACCCCTCAGCCCAAATTGAGCTAAGGGGTATTGTCGTCACGGGCGTCGTCCGGGCGGGCGGGCGTCCGGGCATCCGTCAACTTTTGGTTTCCATCAATTTCAAGGAGAACGGCTTGTCCAATTAAATCCATTTTTGCAGTGTGTGTTCGGGTTGAGAAGAGGAAGGTTTCTTTCGAAAATGTGCAAGGCTGCGATTTTCAATATGGCCGCCACGGCAGCCATCTTGAAATTGGTTTCCGTCAATTTCGAGCAGAACAGCTTGTCAGATTAAATCCATTTGTGCAGTGTGGTTTGGGGTTGAGTAGAGGAAGGTTCCCTTCGAAAATGGGCGTGCTGCGATTTTCAATATGGCCACCACGGTAGCCATCTTGAAATTGGTTTCCGTCAATTTCGAGCAGAACGGCTTGTCCGATTAAATCCATGTTTGCAGTGTGTGTTGGGGTTGAGTAGAGGAAGGTGCCTTTCGAAAATGGGTGCGCTGTGATTTTCAATATGGCCGCCACGGCAGCCATCTTGAAATTGGTCTCCGTCAAATTTCGAGCAGAACGGCTTGTCCGATTAAATCCATTTTTGCAGTGTGTGTTGGGGTTGAGTAGAGGAAGGTTCATGGGCGCGCTGCGATTTTCAATATGGCCACCACGGCAGCCATCTTGAAATTGGTTTCCATCAATTTCGAGCAGAATGGCTTGTCCGATTAAATCCATTTTTGCAGTGTGTGTTGGGGCTGAGTAGAGGAAGGTTCATGGGCATGCTGCGATTTTCAATATGGCCACCACGGCAGCCATCTTGAAATTGGTTTCCATCAATTTCGAGCAGAATGGCTTGTCCGATTAAATCCATTTTTGCAGTGTGTGTTGGGGCTGAGTAGAGGAAGGTTCATGGGCATGCTGCGATTTCCAATATGGCCGCCACGGTAGCCATCTTGAAATTGGTTTCCGTCAATTTCGAGCTGAACGGCTTATCAGATTAAATCCATGTTTGCAGTGTGTGTTGGGGTTGAGTAGAGGAAGGTTCCTTTCGAAAATGGGCGAGCTGCGATTTTCAATATGGCCGCCACGTTAGCCATCTTGAAATTGGTTTCCGTCAATTTTGAGCAGAACGGCTTGTCCGATTAAATCCATGTTTGCAGTGTGTGTTGGGGTTGAGTAGAGGAAGGTTCATGGTGCAAAATGGGTTCATGGGTTCATGGGCGAAAATTTATTTACTGCAAAATCCTACTCGGTATACAACTTCGCTTCAAATAGCAAAATTATCATCAATGCTTCCTTTCACCATGCATGGGCTTACGCCGGCTTTGCGGTGCTATTTATTAATACATGGGCTAAGGCTCGTAATAGAGCTGACACACACACACACACACACACACACACACAGACACACACACACACACACACACACACACACACACACACACACACACTGACGAGACAAACACTTAACACAGCAACTGAGCTTGGGGGAAGTGCCTTCACTACCATCAGATCCAGGGATACTGTGGGCACCAGCGACGTCATAACAATGGCACCGCTTTTCTCACCGTACTCAGCGGAGCATTTCCTCCTCCCCATGGATGCAAATTGATGGGGATTGTCTGTGCTCTATCCTTTTCAAGCAAGGAAGCAGCACGTACCATTTTAAAGTCTTCGGTATGACCTGAACTTGTCCAAACTGGATGGGTAATTTTAGGAGATACCATCTCCTTACTGGATGGCCATTGGCGCCCTATCTATGGGAGCTCATCCGCCCATTGAACTAAAAAAATATATAAATCACTTTAATTTTTTTTTATTTTTTAAATGATATGATAGTTGAAGACATACCAAGGTTTTTATTTTCTCCATGTAAACCTCTTTTTTATTCCAGTGTATACGCCGCCTCATTACACGAGTTCCTTTTGGCATGTATTTGACTGTTGTGAGTATCTCAGTCATATAAATTTTTGAAGACGCCCACGCATTTCTTCCTTCAGAATAAAAGATGTAAACTTGGTCACAATTCATTGGTCACTGTTCATAATATTGATTATGAGCACAGCAGTCTTCATAATGAAGACTTTTCCGTTACCTTCTGATCATTTATCATAGAGAGCAATACATCATGCAGAAATACTGTGAATGGGAAGTTTTGAAATGTGTTTTTTCATGATCAGAAAATCAGAGTTACAAAAATTGAACGATGTTTTCCCGACCGTTCAGAAAGGGTTAAAACACTTTGGTAGTTGTACACAAAAAAGATAAATCTCACTTTACAGGGTCGATCAGAAGCCTGGAGGATCCTCACCTGAAGACGAAGAAGATGATGTCCCCAGCCCTCTTTCGAGTCCTCGTATTATGCGCTCCATGGACATGGCATTTGATTCTGAACAACCGCATCTTGTACGCCGTTTGTCTTGGAGGAAGCAGATCTTCCGTCGTGTATCGATCGACGGACAGAACCTGAATAGCCTATGTGGTGAGCGCGTCCTTTGCCACAGTCTTTGTTAAACTTTGTCATATTTCTGTTTCTTTTGGCTTTCTTCTCTTTGTCAAGTTAACTGTTCGTTCTTTCTACTCATCAATGACATCAAATTTTAAGATCATTTTCCTTAAATTTTGGGTTTGTCATTTAATACCCTTGGATGCAGTGATTGGGCCTCGGAGGCCCACAAGGGTTTTTTTTGTTACAAAAACGATGGTGTACAAAAAAATTTTTGGGAATGAGCCTCATTTTCACCGACTTTCATGTTGTTACACAAAATTCAGTGACATGAATAAAAAAAAATTCATTCAGGCTCGTGGGAAAATCTTCATTCTTCACTTATAACCCGAAAATCCAACACGAATGCAGGCCTGGGGCCTTTGAGGCCCCACATAAATGTTGTTGTATTACTATGTTATATCATTATTTTGTTGATATGAGCCTCATTATATGCTCCTATAACTTAGTTACAAATAATTCAGTGATAAAAATATGAAAATTTAAAAACTTTACACGAATACATTCATGGGGCCTCCGAGGCCCAATGGCTGCATAGGTGTAGGATTTTTGACATTTGTGGACATATACATTCTAAATAAAAGGATTAGTGAATCATATTTTTTTTAGCAAATACTCCTCCATGAGCCTCAACTTTTTAGAGAAAAAAAAATAAAAAAACCAAGAACAAAAAGATGTTTTTGCAAAAAAAAGAAAAAAGATTCATTACTTGTATGGGAATCTTCCAACTAATAGGATCAATGATTCACATTTTCTCAGCAAATACACATCCATGAGCATCGACTTGGATTGAAAAAGGATATGAAAGAAAAAAAAATCTATAAAAAATAAAAATAATAAAAAACGTTACACGAAGAATACATCCGTTGGGCCTCCGAGGCCCAATGGCTGCGTTTATGTAGGATTTTTGACACCTGCATTTAAGAGTTAAAGGAAATCATCACAATGCTCACATGGCCAATTTGCTCTCTTTTATAAACCACAGTCATTTTATTTTTTGGTGCCTTGACAGTTTGTTCGCCAACTAGGATTACTATGCAAGAATCGGTCATTAAATATTTTATTCATTAAAAATAAAATAAAGAAACTATTCTATTAAATGGTTTTTAAAAGTGTACTAAAGAGCAAGTAATGTTAATAAATTAATTAATTGACTGAGTGCTGATCCAACCTTTTTTCTGTACGGTGCTGAGGTTTTTTTTTTTGGAGGAGTTATAACACAGAATGGTTTGTTCATGGAGGAGTTAGAATAGAACAGTAGAAAGAGAGAGGGAGTGGGAACACACCAACAGCAGGACAAAATAAATGGAGGCTTGGACAAAATAGCGATGTGGGGAAGACTAATGGGTAGGATGAGGTGTACAAGTCGGGACGTATGAGGTGTAGAAGATGTAAACAGAAGCAGTCAATGCCGTCACCTCCCGGGGGATACTCTGGGTACCAGCAACATCATAACAATGGTGCTGAAGGAGCTGTGCTCCTACGCGAGTCGAAAGGATTGACGCGACAAAAGACGGGAATTCGTCCGAGTTTCTTTATTGAGCAAAACCAAAATTCGGGTACTCTGAAAAGCCCGTTTATCGGGCAGCAATATATTGTTGCGTATATGAGGACTGTATTTTTTTGATTGTGTTGTATTGTGGTAAATTGGTGATGAATATTGCTTGAGTCTGCGCCTCCTGCCTCCGGAGCTGTGTAAAGGTCAAAAGGGCGTCTCATAATTAGTCCACAAGCATACACGTCAGCCAATCATAGAATACCCCTGTTCGATAGTTATATCTTATTCTGTGTTTTAGGGTAAGGCTGTGTCTCCCATTAATAGAAATACTCCATTGCACCAGTGAAAGAGATAGATTCCCTTCATTCCCACTCCCAAAACTTCCATTTCCCCTTTCGTCTTTGCCAGGCCTCGAGTGCCATTGCCAATTACCTCCCTTCCAATTGCCAACTGCATTTTGGGCGGTTTTCCCTTCATCCGCCATTGACCACGAGGCAGGGTTGGGGAAGAAAGGCGGGTCCCCACCTCGTCATAGAGGGGAGGAGTGAACCAGCCCTTGCCGACCAACCCAGAACGAGGGGTTGGCTTTAGAGGGCAGAGAGAGCGAACGTTTTGGGGAGGTTCGCAAAGGGTCAAGGGTGGGGCTTATATAACCCGAGGCAGAGGCCCCCGGAGAGAGTCGAGGAGGGAGGAGATCAGAAGACAGGAAGGCCTTGAGTTGGACTAAGCAAGAGAGGAAGTTGTTGGACTGGGTGGGACTAAGAAAGAGAGAGAAAGAGTCCTGAAGCTTGAGAGGGAAGGAGAGAGAACCCGTCACACCAACCCCCCACCAGCCGCGTTGGCTCCACCAAGCGTTCACCTCCACCAAGGCTCCACCAAGCTCCGCATTGGCTCCACCAAGCGTTCACCTCCACCAAAGCTCCACCAAGCTCCGCGTTGGCTCCACCAAGCGTTCACCTCCAGCCATCCACCTCCTGCCATTCCTGTCATTCCCCGCGTGAGTCTGTCTTTTGTTTGTTCTGTCCTGGGTTAATTAAGACTGTAGGTAAGCTAGTATTTGCACTGTGTCACCTGCGTCTTATGTGTTGTAAATAAACGTGACTGCTTTCTTCCTACTTATATGTGTAAATAGTAAATAAATTTAGTAGTATTTCCAAACCTTTCTTTGCCTTCGTCTTCCTCTTTGCATTCGTCGTTTTAGTCTTTTCCCTCATTGAGCAGCCGCGGTGCGATCCAGCCAAAGTTTGGGGCAAATCGGGTATTAGTCGGCAAATAACTGTTCGGTCGCGGTTACACCACCGCTCGGTCAAAATAACATCTTTAACCGCGTCCGTAACAATATATATGCAATCAAACACGTCATGCCGGAGCGTTTGCCCGGGAAAGGCGAGACTGGGCGTGCCCGGGTGGCCTGGGCGAGCCCGGGAAAGGCGAGTCTGGACATGCCCGGGAAAGGCGAGATGGGGCGTGCCCGGGCGGCCTGGGCGAGCCCGGGAAAGGCGGGTCCGGGCATGCCCGGGAAAGGCGCGTATGGGCATGTCCGGGCGGCCTGGGCGAACCCGGGAAAGGCGAGTCTGGACATGCCCGGGAAAGGCGAGATGGGGCGTGCCCGGGCGGCCTGGGCGAGCCCGGGAAAGGCGAGACCGGGCGTGCCCGGGAAAGGCGAGTCTGGGCATGCCCGGGAAAGGCGAGATGGGGCGTGCCCGGGCGGCCTGGGCGAGCCCGGGAAAGGCGAGACCGGGCGTGCCCGGGAAAGGCGAGTCTGGGCATGCCCGGGAAAGGCGAGACCGGGCGTGCCCGGGCGGCCTGGGCGAGCCCGGGAAAGGCGGGTCCGGGCATGCCCGGGAAAGGCGAGTCTGGACATGCCCGAGAAAGGCGAGATGGGGCGTGCCCGGGCGGCCTGGGCGAGCCCGGGAAAGGCGAGACCGGGCATGCCCGGGAAAGGCGCGTATGGGCATGTCCGGGCGGCCTGGGCGAGCCCGGTACAGTGATCGCTCCCTGGTTGCGTCTTCGGCAGGTGTAAGGCGATTGTGTATGTTCAGCGGCAACCCCTACACGCGCCCCCCCCAGAATCGACTTGCACCGGCAGGGTCAATTTAAGGGGGGTCCTGATGACCCGGCCGAAGCAACCCCTGGAGGGTCGTCGGGGGGGGGGGGGCGGTGTGGTGGTGGGTGGTCGAGCGGGGGGAACCGTGGATGGAAGGCGACCTCGCCGCGGAGGAAGGGCCAACCGTGGTGGTTGGTCGACGTCCACGTGCGCCGGCTTGAGGCGGTCCACCGAAATCCGGTCCGACCTGCCGCCGACGTCGACGACGAAAGACTTGTCGTCCCGTCGTACGGCGGCCGGCGTGGCCCCCGGTGTGCGTCATGACGCACAAAAATGTACTGCGCTGTGTGAAGCGCTGGGGCGACGTAGGACTGGGGGCCACCGTGGCGGGATGTTGGCACGGGGGTAAACTGTCGGGCGGCCTCCTGGAGGTCCGAGCGCTGGCGAGCTGCGGACCAGGGACTGGTAGCGTCGGGCACAAACTCGCCCGGGATGCGTAGCGGCTGGCCGTAGACGAGCTCGGCGGTGGACGCCTGGAGGTCCCCCTTGGGGGCCGTTGCTCAGGCCCAAAAGGACCCACGGCAGCCGGTCGGCCCAACCGCCGTCCTGAAGGCCGGCCATGAGCACGGCCTTCATGGAGGGGTGAAAGCGCTCGCACAACCCATTGGCTTTTTTGGGTGGTAGGCCATGGTACGGTAGAGCTTGACTCCCAGGTTGCGGGCGACCGCACCCCACAGCTCGGAGGTGAACTGCGGACCGCGTTCCGAAGAGATGTCCGCCGGTGCGCCGAAACGGGCGACCCAGGTGGCGATGAAAGCCTGTGCCATGTCGGCAGTGGTGGTGGAAACGAGGGGAACGGCCTCCGGCCACCTGGTGGTCCGGTCCACCATGGTGAGCAGGTGTGCGAAACCTCGTGATGGGGGAAGGGGGCCCACCAGGTCCACGTTGACGTGGTCGAAACGCCGTTTGGGCATGGTGAAAGGTGCCAGCGGGGCCTGGGTGTGGCGGTGGACCTTGGCCCGCTGGCAGGCCGTGCAGGCGTTGGCCCAATCGCGGATGTCCCGTCGAAGTCCGTGCCAGACGAAACGCGCCGACACCAGCTTCTGGGAAGCTTTCCGGCCCGGGTGGGAAAGGCCGTGGAGGGAGGCGAAAACGCGGCGCTGCCAGGTAACGGGCACGACGGGGCGAGGCTGGCCTTGGGAGACGTCGCAGAGCAGGACAGTGTCCGCGAAGGGGACGTCGGCCAGGCGGAGGCCCGTGTCCGCCGTCCGGAGGGCTTGCACCATGGTGTCGGTGGTCTGGTCGGCCGCCATGAGTGTGAAGTCCACGCCGAGGCAGACCGTGTTCGCGCTGGCCCGAGAAAGACAGTCGGCCACAGCGTTGTCCTTTCCGGCGATGTGCCGGATGTCCGTGGTAAACTCCGACACGGCGGAGAGGTGGCGCTGCTGGCGGGCCGACCACGGCTCCGTGACTTTGGCCATCGCGTAAACCAACGGCTTGTGGTCGACGAAAGCCGTGAATGGGCGGCCCTCCAGGAGGTGGCGGAAATGGCGAACGGCCAGGTATTCGACCGAGGAGCTCGCGGTTAAATGTGCTGTATTTGAGCTCGTTCGGCCGGAGTTGCCGGCTAAAAAAAGCGTGCAGCTGCCAAACCCCGTTCACCCATTGTTCATGTACGGCGCCCACCGCGTAGTCGGAGGCGTCTGTAGTGAGGGCGATGGGAGCGTCGAGCACCGGGTGAGCAAGCAGTGTTGCATCGGCGAGGGCCAGCTTTGCGCCTGTGAATGCCGCGTCCATGGCTGCGGACCAGACGACGTCATGCTTGGCCGGCTTGCCCCGGAGGGCTTCGTAAAGGGGCCGCATGAGCTGAGCAGCGCGGGGCACGAAACGGTGGTAGAAATTCACCATGCCGAGGAACTCCTGCAGGGCCTTGATGGAGCGGGGACGCGGGAACTCGGTGATGGCCTCGACCTTGGTTGGCAGCGGCACGGCCCCGTTCCTGGTGATGTGGTGGCCCAAAAAGTCAACGGCCGTCGTGCCGAAGTGGCATTTGGCCGGGTTGACGATTAAGCCGTGCTCGCTGAGGCGCCCAAACAGTGTTCGGAGGTGGAGGAGGTGCTCGGCCCGGGACGTGCTGGCGACGAGGATGTCGTCCAGGTAGACGAAGAGGAACGGCAGGTCGTGCAGCACGCCGTCCATCAAGCGCTGGAACGCCTGGGCCGCGTTCTTGAGGCCAAACGGCATCCTCAAGAATTCGAACAGGCCGAACGGCGTGATGACGGCCGTTTTTGGGACGTCGGCCGGCCTGACAGGTACCTGGTGGTATCCCCGTATTAAGTCAATTTTCGAGAAAATGACCCGCCCCACCAAACGGGCGGAAAAGTCCTGGATGTGTGGGACCGGATACCTGTCGGGGGTGGTAACGTCATTGAGGCGGCGGTAGTCGCCACATGGGCGCCAGCCGCCCCCCGGCTTCGGCACGATGTGCAGTGGCGAGGCCCACGCGCTATCGGAGCGCCGCACGATGCCGAGGTGCTCCAACGCGTCGAACTCGGCCTTTGCCATGGCGAGCTTGGCCGGGTCGAGATGGCGGGCTCTGGCGTAGACCGGCGGGCCCGTAGTTGGTATGTGGTGCTCGATACCATGTCTCACTGCGACGGCCGAAAACGTCGGCCGCGTGAGGGCCGGGAACTCTGTGAGCAGGCGAGCAAACTCGTTCGCCGCCGGGCGGGCGCATGCTAGTTCGGTCGGCAAGGAGCTGCTCATCGTGCATGCCAGGGAGCTGAAAGTCTCGGCGTTGACAAGGCGACGCCGTTTGACGTCGACCAGCAGCCCGTGCGCGCAGAGGGAGTCGGCGCCTAGCAAAGCCATGGGCACGCTCGCCGTCACAAAGGTCCAATTAAAGCGCTGGCTGCCGAAGCAGAGGGTGATGTTGCACGGGCCGAAGGTGCGGATGGCCGATCCGTTGGCAGCGACCAAGGAGGGGCCGCAAACGGCGGTCTGCCTGTCCTGCTCGGAGGCGGGTATGACGCTCAGTTGGGCGCCGGTGTCACAAAGGAAACGCCACCCGTACGCTTTGTCCTTGATGAAAAGCAAGTTGCCCGAGTGGCCGGCACTCATGGCTGGTAATGAACGCCGGCCCGGCCGTTTCCCGACTTGCCGAAAGTGCATGGGGGTCGGCATGTCCGAGCCTTGTGTCCGAACCTGGCGTGGTAATAACACCACGCCTGGTCAGGTGGAGGTCCCGGCCATCGTGTTGGAAGCAGTCGGCGTGGCGGCCGCCAGTTGCACCGGCAGTTCGGCCTCCAACCGCACCGGGCGCTCAGGCGCCATGGGCATCGCCTCGGACGGCGGCGGGCTCCAGGTAGCCGCCCCGATGTGCTGGCCTGCCGAGGAGATCTTGTCGGCTTCCCTGGCGAGGGCGCGGGGATCCGTGATCTGCGTGCCTGCCAGGGCGAAGCATACCTGGCTAGGCAGCTGGCGGAGGAACAGCTCTCAGAAAAGAAAATCCGGGGAGTGCTCACCGAGCAGCGAGAGCATGTAGTCCATTCGCTCGGACGGGCGCGTGTCGCCGAGCTCGGGCAGGTCGAGCAGGCGTCGTGCGCGTTCTGCCGGTGAGAGGGCGAATGCGTCGAGGAGGAGCGTCTTGATCGCGCCATACTTGTCAGCGGCTGGCGGGTGCTGGAGGAGGCTCAGGGCGCGGGCCGCGGTGGCGGAGCCGAGTGCCGCTACCACATGGTGGAAGCGGGTGTCGTCAGCGGTAATGCCTCGCAGGGAAAACTGGGAGTCCGCCTGGGCGAACCAAACCGCCGCGTGAGCTTCCCAGAAGGTAGGCAGTTTAAGGGCAACTGCCGTGTCCATGTCGGGGGTCACCAGTGAAGGAGCTGTGCTCCTACGCGAGTCGAAAGGATTGACGCGACAAAAGACGGGAATTCGTCCGAGTTTCTTTATTGAGCAAAACCAAAACTCGGGTACTCTGAAAAGCCCATTTATCGGGCAGCAATATATATATATGCAATCAAACACGTCATGCCGGAGCGTTTGCCCGGGACAGGCGAGACTGGGCGTGCCCGGGCGGCCTGGGCGAGCCCGGGAAAGGCGAGTCTGGACATGCCCGGGAAAGGCGTGTCTGGGCATGTCCGGGTTGCCTGGGCGAGCCCGGTACAGTGATCGCTCCCTGGTTGCGTCTTTCGCAGGTGTAAGGCGATTGTGTATGTTCAGCGGCAACCGCTACAGTGCCGCCTTTCTCACAGTACTCAGCGGGGAATATCCTCAGGAGGATGCCAACCGATGGGGATTGTCCATGCTTTATCCTTTTAAATGCGGAACGTCAAGCGAGGAAGCAGCACGTACCATTTTTAAAGTCTTTGGTATGACTCGAACGGATCCAATCCGGATGGGAGTTTTTTAGGAGACACCATGTCCTTACTGGATGGCCGTCAGCTCCCTTCAGCAGGTCATCCACCCTTTGTCAGGTGTTGTTTTTAGTCCTGGTGGGGGTCACAGTCACCCTCTCCGCTAGCAAAGCCAGTGAGGCATGTCGGTTTAGTCGACGACAACCTGACCATGCGGCAGGTAGCACTGGGTTACATGACACCAGTGGCATTCTCAAAAGACTGACCTGACCTTAAAAACAAAAGACTGACCTGACCTTTTGTTTATAAAATCCAGAGTAATATTTATTTATGTCAATTAATAATTTAACAAGGAATCTCAACACAGGAGGAGGAGGCCATTAGCCACATCAAGCCTGTGCAATTATGCCAATATATAACTTCCCTCTTTTGCCAACTACTTCTACATACCTATCCAACACAATTTTAAAACAATCCACTGACTCTACATTGCATTCATTCACCACTCTCTGAGTGTAAGACCCCTGAATTACTGCCACCCTAACTATCCTCCTCTTTACTCTGAAACTACGGCTCCTGCTCCTGTCAGTGTCCATTCTGCTGAAAACCTCTTCTGCGCGGATGTTGTCTATACCCTTCATTATCTTGAACATCTCTATCAGATCCCCTCACACATTGTCTTTGTATAGTGTTGTTGAACAAAATCCATGATCCTAAGTCTTCTGATTTAATGCATTTGATTAAAGCCGAGCCAGTGGCAAGAAGGACAAACTAAGGGAGGCAACTGCAGAGATGAGAAAGAATGCGGAAAAATTAGTGGAGATGAGAATGAAGCTTAGTCTTAGGAAAAGGATAAAAGAATGGGGTACTTGATGAAATTATATGATCTGGGAAGAAGTAAACTGGAGCGGGGTATGCTGGATGAAAAAGTAATAAACTTTTATGATTCCAACCTATGTGTGAAAAGAAGACTTTGTTTCTGATCGTCCTGCTCAGAGATTCCAATATATCTGTGGGTCTTGGTTTCCATTGCCGCATAGGGGTGGTGATGCGATTTAGAAGCATTGGACCATAGCATCTGGGAGTCATACCCCATTGTAACATAGATTCTTATTATATAAATGACAATAAGGACAGTAAAGAAAGGATTTGGTCCCATGTCATATTCCAGGGTGGTGACTGGCTCTGGTTGCTGGATTGTAAGAAAGATGAACTTGCTGTTGAGATTACATAAGAAAGATTGCTGTGGGAGGTATGGTCAGCCCAAGACCACTTGTGGCTAATTGTAAGACCAAGAAAGTCGATGTGATTGTTGAAGTGAATTTGACACTTTGCTGTTTTTTTGTGGATGAACAAAGTGATGTGTAAGTGTAACCTACTAGCTTGGAATGAACCATTTTGATAGCCATTTGCCATGAGCACAGTTATAGTCTCAGATCCAGAAGAATGGTGAGATGGTTCGTTACCTTAAACGGAACAGTTATATGGTGACCAAATGCAGTTTTAATATTTTGATAGGTTTACTTATCATGGGGATCAGCTCATTATCAATCCTGCATTTTATAACTTGTGTAATCTCTTCACCCTATGTGTGTGTCTGTGAGTGTGCTTGATGTTTTTTGGGCCATACTCTTATCAGTTATCAAGGAGGTTAGTCTGTGTGTGATGGGTATTCTGCTGGCTTATGTATAAATTGATTCATAATGGTGATCAGAAAGGTTAACCATTACGTTAAGTGAACCATTACTGACATATTTTCATGCTCTATGCCTTGCATCAAAGCATTATGGTAATTATTTGGGTAAAATTCGAGCCTCACGTATTTCCGAAGGAACACAAAGTGCTATTGTAATAGTAGCCAATTGTGTCAGCGAGTGAGCTAGTCCATACTGATTCTCAGATCTACTGCAATCTATACACCCCAGTGAGGCTGGATTTTGTGTCGTCTTTGCAGTTGTTTATGTAGGATTTTGTCATCTTTGCAGTTGTTTACGTAAGATTTTGTGTGTTTGCAGTTGTTTATGTAAGATTTTGAGTCTTTGCAGTTGTTTACATAGGAATTCGTGCCGTCTTTGCAGTTGTTAACGTAGGATTTTGTGTCGTCTTTGCAGTTGTTTACGTAGGATTTTGTATCATCTTTGCAGTTGTTTATGTAGGATTTCATGTTGTCTTTGCAGTTGTTTACGTAGGATTTCATGTCGTCTTTGCAGTTGTTTACGTGTTGGCTCAAGCCTGGTGTTGGCTTAGCGGTTAGGGTGCCGGCTTGGGACCTGGGTTCGAATCCCGGTCAATCGCTGAATTAACGCCAGGGGGGTTGACTCAGCCTGTCATCCTTCCGAGGTCGGCAAATTGAGTACCGGCTCACTGGTAATTCCCTGCGTGTCGCAAGAGGCGACCAACAGGGTTGGTGGCAGGAAGTGCATCCGGCCGTAAAACATTGCTTCAAAAAGAGGGACCACGGTGCCCGAAAAAGGCCAACCCCTGCTCTGCGGGGAAAAAATGGCCTCTAAAGGTGGTTCTTCTTTGCAGTTGTTTACGTAGGATTTCATGAACACTTCTTGCAATATCCTATCTCTGTAATTCTACACCTTTAACACTTGATAATTTACCTTTTTCTAGTTTATCCCACTCATTTCCACTTCTGAAGTTGTACCATGTTTGTTGTGCTCTCAGCACTATATCAATTATTTTTCATGACAATATTATGTTTAAAGCCCTTCTCAGAATGGGCCTATGGGGGTGTAAAACTATAATTTAATCAGAAGTATTATTATCTCATAATTTATGTAAAAAGAATTAACAAATGGTAATTAATAACGTCTGCTTTGTCATCTCTGAGGACTTAGTCGTTACCAGTAAAGCAATGGCAGTGACGCAATTACACGTGGTAGTGGGGAATTGTGGCAGGGTTGGTAAGAGTTTCCTTTCAGCATTATCTTTGTATTGCATCCTATATAATGGCTGGATTGTTTCAGATATTTAAAGTTTCTTGTGCACAAACAGACTCATCCGCGTTCTCTGAAGCTGAACATATTTTGGAATTGGATGAAATGAAAGGCACTCAGAGGTCCAGAATGGCGCGGAGCCGTTGGAAGAAAGCTATCCACCAACAAGTCCTACTGCTCCGGATGGAGAGGGAGAACCGGAAGCTACAAGGTCTTTATAATCCAAAAACACTCGTCAACCCCACACCTCATGAACAGAGAGCACAATACTTTGTATGCACCAAACAACCACGAATACAAATCATTGTCATGAAAAGGCCACCATGGACCCTTTTACCTTTTCCTCTTAAAACCAGACACAGTCCTTTGGCTATATATTTTAATTTGCCATGTACTCAGGCATAACAATTGTTGCAAATGTCATGCTGGGTATGTCAACAGAGACAAAATATAATTATGGGTCATTGGCTCGAATTTTAAGCTTTTGTAAGTTGATGTTGTCATTGCTAATATATGTAGTGTCTCTTCATCGTAATATATAATTTCATTTTTCATTTATCTCTTCCTTTTCCTTTATTTTAATCCTCATAAAATACCTCCATTCCACTCTTTTAAAAACAGCTTTCAGTTGTTACCTCCGCCACCAAAGGTGGATGGAGGTTATGTTTTCACCACTGGATGTCTGTCTGTTTGTGAACAAGATACACTACATGACCAAAAGTGTGTGGACACCTGAACATCGAACATCTCATTCCAAAATAATGGGCATTAATAAGGAGTTGTGCCCCCCTTTGCTGCTATAACAGCCTCCACTCTTCTGGGAAGGCTTTCCACTAGATGTTGAAACTTTGCTGTGGGGATTTGCTTCCATTCAGCCACAATAGCATTAGTGAGGTCGGGCACTGATGTTGGGTGATTAGGCCTGGCTCGCAGTCGGCATTCCAATTCATCCCGAAGGTGTTCGATGGGGTTGAGGGCAGGATTCTGTGAAGGCCAATAAAGTTCTTCCACACCAATCTCGACAAACCATTTCTGTATGGACCTCGCTTTGTGCACGGGGGCATTGTCATGCTGAAACAGCAAAAGGCCTTCCCCAAACTGTTGCCACAAAGTTGGAAGCACACAATCGTCTAGAATGTCATTGTGTGCTGTAGCGTTAAGATTTCCCTTCACTAGAACTAAGGGGCCTAGTATATAAGTACTATATATATATACTAAGGGGCCTATCAGTGGGATACAAGTGGGCAGACCATTATTCCTCCGCCACAAAACTTTACAGTTGGCACTATGCGTTTAGACAGCGTTCTCCTGGCATCTGCCGAACCCAGAAATACCAGATGGTGAAGCGTGATTCATCACTCCAGAGAACGCGTTTCCACTGCTCCAGAGTCAAATGGCGGCGAGCTTTACACCACTCCAGCCGATGTTTGGCATGGTGATCTTAGGCTTGTGTGTGGCTGCTCAGCCATGGAAACCCATTTCATGAAGCTCCCGACGAACAGTTTTTGTGCTGACGTTGCTGCCAGGGCAGTTTGGAACTCGGTAGTGAGTGTTGCAACCGAGAACAGGCGATTTTTTATGTGCTACGCGCTTCAGCACTCGGCGGTCCCGTTCTGTGAGCTTGTGTGGCCTACCACTTCGCGGCTGAGCTGTTGTTGCTCCTAGACATTTCCACTTCACAATAACAGCACTTACAGTTGACCGGGGGAGCTCTAGCAGGGCAGAAATTTGACGAACTGACTGGTTGGAAAGGTGGCATCCTATGACGGTGCTACGTTGAAAGTCACTGAGCTCTCCATCACGGCCCATTCTACTGCCAATGTTTGTCTATGGAGATTGCATGGCTGTGTGCTTGATTATATATACCTGCCAGCAATGGGTGTGGCTGAAATAGCTGAATCCACTAATTAGAAGGGGGTGTCCGCATACTTTCGGTCATGTAGTGTATCTCAAAAAGTTGTGGGCAGATTCGGACGAAATTTGGCAGAAAGGTAGCTTATGTTACAAGGACGAAGTTATTAGATTTTGGTGAATATCCAGATCTGGCTAGTATAATTTTTTCAGTGATTCTTCACCATTGGGAGATAGGGCCAAAAATGATATTTCAAAAAGTGGTTAATGGATTCGGACGAAACTTGGTGGAGAGTTGGCGTATATGACAAGGAGAAATCGATTCAATTTTGGTGAAAAATTTTCTGAACCGGATCCGGATTAGATAATTTTTTTAGTGATTCTTCATCATTGGAAGATAGGGCTAAAACCGATATATAGCAGGATATAACGCAAAAGGTTGTGGATGAGTTATGACTAAACTTGGGGAATGGGTTGCTTAGGTGACAAGAACAAGCCGATTCGATTTTGGTTCAGGTCCTATCCAGATCCAGCCTATCAGTGGGATACAAAACGTAAACTGTTCAGCCAGGTGGGGGAATGCGCTCTACCGAGTGTCTTTATAGCTCTACATGTCCTGCTTGGCTGCTCTGCTGCACCTTTATCAATTATCATTTGAAGGACTTGTCTGTGACTCGATTCGTATGTTTTACAATGGAGAATCGACTCGGTACATAGAGTAGCTAGAAGAAATCAATGGAATTGTTGTTTATCAAAATTTGCTCTTTTTTCTTCTCCTGTTCCTCCTCTTTTGTATTCCTGCTCATGTACTCATATAGTGATGATTTAATTTCTCAAGTAAACTTGGCACAAGTTTAAACAGTAATATGCAAAGATGAAGTGATTAGATTTTGGGTTCAACAGATGAAAAGTCATGTGCCCTTTAAAATCATTTTGTACATCATGTCAAGTTAGAAGCATCTGACATCTTTTCTACGTATCTCTCTTTTCTCTCTCATGCTCCTTCTCTTTTGTTGCTTTTTTGAGATTGAGATATGAGATCCAATGTAGCAGTGGATTGACATCTAATACGGGCAGAGGGAGGTAAATCCATCGATGTATTCACCTCCAATTCTATTCTCTAGTTTTTCGTTTTTATTTGAAATTTACCATTCTCAATGATATTTGTGTCTTGCATTCATATCGACTTCTCGATAAGTGCAGACTTTGTAATCCAACTTGTAAAGTGATTGTGTTTGTTTTTGTTTTTTACATAGAACGAGTCGTAGCAAAGGTAATATGATTCGTGTTTGTATGATGTTTGACAAATATTAATTTACCTTCACAACACGCGTGTGTATTTAAATGTTTTAATTCTAAATGTATGGATAAGTTTTACGGAGCAGGAGAAAGTGAGAGAAGTTGAATGGTTGGAGAGCAGATTATGATACGTAGATGAGGGTTGACATAAAGACACACATCGGCAATATCTAAAATACGTAACGGATAATTTCCTTCGGTTTATATGAGTTCCCTTACAAGGAACTTCAATGCATGAGGAGGCTATTCGGGCCATCAGGTTTGCGCAATGGTTGTCCATGCTCTATCCTTTTAAAATGCTGAACGTCAAGCAAGGAAGCAGCACGTACCATTTTTGTAGTATTGTGTGTAAATGTCTGTACTATTGTGTGTAAGTCTGTACTATTGTGTGTAAGTCTGTACTATTGTGTGTAAGTCTGTACTATTGTGTGTAAGTCTGTACTATTGTGTGTAAGTCTGTACTATTGTGTGTAAGTCTGTACTATTGTGTGTAAGTCTGTACTATTGTGTGTAAGTCTGTACTATTGTGTGCAAGTCTCTGGTGTTGTGTGTAAGTTTGTACTATTGTGTGTAAATCTGTACTATTGTGTGTAAGTCGTGTGGTATTGTGTGTAAGTCTTTAGTATTGTGTACAAGTCTTTAGTATTGTGTGTAATCTTTAGTATTGTATGTAAGTCTTTAGTATTGTGTGTAAGTCTTTAGTATTGTGTGTAAGTCTTTAGTATTGTGTGTAAGTCTGTAGTATTGTGTGTAAGTCTGTAGTATTGTGTGTAAGTCTGTAGTATTGTGTGCAAGTCTGTAGTATTGTGTGTAAGTCTGTGGTATTGTATGCAAGTCTGTAGTATTGTGTGAAAGTCTGTAGTATTGTGTGTAAGTCTGTAGTATTGTGTGTAAGTCTGTAGTATTGTGTGTAAGTCTGTAGTATTGTGTGTAAGTCTGTAGTATTGTGTGTAAGTCTGTGGTATTGTGTGCAAGTCTGTAGTATTGTGTGTAAGTCTAGTATTGCGTGTAAGTCTGTAGTATTGTGTGTAAGTCTGTAGTATTGTGTGTAAGTCTGTAGTATTGTGTGTACGTCTGTAGTATTGTGTGTAAGTCTGTAGTATTGTGTGTAAGTCTGTGGTATTGTGTGCAAGTCTGTAGTATTGTGTGTAAGTCTAGTATTGCGTGTAAGTCTGTAGTATTGTGTGTAAGTCTGTAGTATTGTGTGTAAGTCTGTAGTATTGTGTGTACGTCTGTAGTATTGTGTGTAAGTCTGTAGTATTGTGTGTAAGTCTGTAGTATTGTGTGCAAGTCTGTAGTATTGTGTGTAAGTCTGTAGTATTGTGTGCAAGTCTGTAGTATTGTGTGCAAGTCTGTAGTATTACTCGGTCGGGGTTCGAACAGCTGATAATTGCCAGACTCGAGAGTTAACAGCTGTAACCATTACAACACCGAGTCTGGTTAGCTTATTTGAGATGACTCAAAACAACATGGGCTATTGTTCCAGAACCGCTCCTGACTGCATTTCTAATACTAATCCTGGCGCCTTCATACTAATACTAATCAATGTCTCTGCATCTCGCTGCAGCCTCGAAGACCAGCCTGCATTCCCGCAGAGTGAATCTCGACTATGAAGAAGTGACACCATTTCTGTTTGACGTGTCGCTAAACTGGCAGAAAATGTTAAACACGCCCAACAGAGAAAACGTGGGACTTCCGACCGACATTCTACAGTCCATTATTCATCGCGGTGCGTCCTTTCTCCTCATGGTGTTGTATGTAAATCAAGGTGTAAACTTTGCAGGGGATTGATGGATTGGCAGATGTTGCTGTATTGAGAAGAGTAAAAACAGTATATATTTGGATAGCGATCAATGCAAGTGTCAACACGGAAAAATCTCTTGTCACTTTGGCATTTGTGATGTTGATAAAACAATGGTGGCCCACATGGTTTGGACTCTTTTTAATTTGGGTCATGGTAAGAGGATGTCTTCATCAGTAGACTAATCGCATTCTCAATCTTGATCATAAGCAGTATTTGTCATATGAATATGTGAGCGGGGGGCGTGGCCTATGCGAAAGAGCGCGGGGGCTGGCAGGCCGGGTGAGAGATACGAGGCCGAGTGACGTGGTTTGCTGTGCTGTTCATTAAAACTGGTCATCTCCTAAGTTGAGACTTGGATTAATCATATTACATGGTAGCAGCGAAAGGCGAACCGACAAACCCGATTGGAACCCCATATAGGGATTTGTAGCCAAGCTCACAATGGCGGACGCACCCATGATGCCACGCATGGATTGGACCAGCGCCAACCTCGGTGAGGCCTTCGAGCTATTCAGAAAGTGTACCCAGCTGTACTTTTCTGTGAAGGATGTAGCAGGTGACAAACAAGTCGACCACATTCTCCTGCTATCAGGTGAGGAAGGCCTGCGACGCTACAGTTTGTGGGGCCTTGAGAACGCCAACGGCACAAGGCCTAACACCGTGACGCCAGCGATTGTTTGGCAGCGTTTTGAAGCTGAGCTGAAACCCCAGGCAAATTACCGTGTGGCTCGTTTCTGCTTACAGCGATTTAAGCAGGACGAAGATGAAACTATGGACAATTTCATCTCCAGATGTCACCAGCAAGCGAACAAATGCAAGTTCAAGACCCCCGAGGCAGACGAGCGCATAATAAAACAGCTCATTGCAGGGACGCGGTATCAGGAGCTACAGAAAGAGCTCCTCGCGAAGGATGACTCTCTCACGCTGGACCAAGCCCTGGAAATAAGTCGGGCACATGAGGCTTCTGTCACTCACATGCAGCAGTTTACCCAGACCCAACAGGCAACCAATTTTGTCCACACCATTGTGTACCACCCAAAGGAGTGCCGTTTCTGTGGAAGACAGCATCCACCCCAGCCCCGACACCAATGCCCAGCATGGGGCTCAACCTGTGAGGCATGCGGAAAGCAAAACCACTGGAAGGCCGTCTGTCTCTCAAGAGCGAGGCAAGAACAAGGCCGGCAGACAACCCGCTCAGACACCAGAGGGCACAAATCCTTCGCCCGAAAGCCCATCCACACCCTGGGGAGAGATGAAGACCCCGATGGGGACTGCGACACTTTGAGTTTCAACACCATCAAAACCCGCAGCCAGACCATGGATTCCCGGCGAGAGATTTTCACGGACTTGGCCATTGAACTACCTGACCGAGCTGGTGTTCACTCCCTGAGAGTCAAGGTCGATATTGGGGCAGAGGGCAATACCTTGCCCCTTCGGATATACAGACAAATGTATCCCCAAAATGTCGACTCCTCTGGGCTGCCACTACCTGGTTGTATTCAGGAGAAACCCCAGACAATACTAACGGCCTACAATGGCTCGCAAATTCGGCAATTTGGCACCCTTGTCGTCCCCTGCAAGAAAAGGAATACCCAGTGGGTCGATGCAGAGTTCTTCGTAGTCAAGGCCGCTGGCCCTGCAATCCTCGGCCTGCTCACCTGTAGGGACCTTCACCTCCTCACCCTGCACTGCTCTGTGAAGGAGAACTGCACGGGTGACAAGCCAGTTAACACGCTGGACGATCTGCTGAGCACGTATGCAGACCAATTTGACAACATTGGAAACTTCCCAGGCCAGTATCGCATCGTGGTAGACCCCAGTCTGCCCCCTGTAATACACGCACCACGTCGATGCCCCATCCAGATGATAGACGAACTAAGGTCAGAACTGGACATAATGCTGAGACAGGGCATCATACGGAAGGTCGACGAGCCTACAGACTGGGTCAGTAGCCTCACCTACGTGGGGAAAGCAAACGGCAAACTTAGGCTCTGCCTGGACTCGAAGGACTTGAACCGTGCCATCAAGAGGTGCCACCACCATACTCCCACGCTTGAAGAGCTGACGCACAAGTTTGCAGGCTCAATGGTTTTCTCCAAGCTGGATGCCAAAAATGGGTACTGGTCAATAAAGCTCGATCCTCCCTCCCAGTTGCTCACGACCTTCAACTCGCCATATGGCTGTTACTGCTTCCGGCGAATGCCGTTTGGACTGGTGATGTCCCAGGACGTGTTCCAAGCCAAGATGGACCAACTTCTTGAGCAATGCCCAGGTGTCATCGGCATTGCTGATGATGTTGCCGTTTACGGAAAAACGGAGCAAGAACATGACCGAAACCTTCACCACCTCTTGAAAACAGCTGCCAGATTCGGCCTGCAGTTCAACAGCGATAAGTGCAGCATGAAAAAGCCACAGATTCATTTTTTTGGTCTCATCTTTGACCAACAAGGTGCCCACCCAGACCCAGGAAAAGTGGACGCAATCCAGAGCTTACCGGACCCGAAAAACGTCTGTGAACTTCGCAAGGCACTTGGTATCATTATGTACATGGGCCCCTTTATACCAAAGCTGTCTGACCTAATAGCCCCCCTTCGGGAACTGGTGAAATCAGAGCAACTAGAATGGACAGCCAGCCACAGCCAGGCTTTCCAAAAGGTCAAGGACGCCATCTGCCAGGAGACCTGCCTAACCTACTTTGACCCACACAAATCCACAATACTACAGGTCGATGCCTCCACAAAAGGCCTTGGGGCTTGCCTAATGCAAGATAACAAGCCCATCGCCTTCGCGTCAAAGAGCCTTTCCGAGGTGGAGCAACGGTATGCCAACATTGAGCGTGAGATGTTAGCCGTCGTGTTCGGGTGCGAACGCTTCCACACTTACCTATACGGTCGGCCCTTCGTTGTCGAGAGTGACCACAAGCCCCTGGAAATTATCAGCTTGAAAAACCTCACTGCTGCCCCCACCCCGACTGCAACGGATGCTACTGCGGCTTCAGGGATATGACACACGCATCAAGTACAAAGCTGGAAAAGACATGCTCCTAGCCGATGGACTGCCTCGCTTGCTGGCACCAACGCAAGCACCAACTATCCAGCTTGACGTGAAAGTGGAGCACCTCCAATTCAGCCACCAGAAGACGCAACAAGTGCAGCAAGCCACAGATGCGGATGCCCTCCTAACCACGCTCAGGAGAGTCATCATGACTGGATGGCCGGAAAGGCACCAGGATCTGCCCAGTGAACTGAGGCCATACTGGAATTATCGCGATGAGCTGAGTGTTGAAGATGGTGTCATGTGGAAGGGGGGCTGGCTCCTTATCCCTGCCAGTCTACAACATGAAACCCTCAGGAAGCTACATGAGGGCCACCTCGGTATCCTCAAAACCCAGCTCAGGGCACGCAATTGCGTGTTCTGGCCCAAGGTGAACGAGGACATTGAAAACTGGATTGGCTCCTGCCACAACTGCCAGACCCATCAGCATCGGCAGTCCCAGGAACCAATGATCCCACACAAGATCCCGACCAGGCCATGGCAAACACTGGCTGCAGACTTATTCCACCTGGATGGACATGACTACCTCCTGCTCACAGATGTGTACTCCAGGTTTCCCATTGTTCGAAAACTTCCAACAGGGGCAACGAGTAACGACGTAAATGGTATTCTGCGGCTGGTATTTTCAGAGCAGGGCATTCCAGAGACTCTCATGAGCGACAATGGAGGCCATTTTAGCAGCCGCGTTTTAAAAAAATTTGCTGAGGACTGGAGCTTCAACCTACGTACTTCAAGCCCACACTACCCGCAATCAAACGGCTTCATAGAACGCCAAGTGCAAACCATAAAGAACACACTACACAAAACAAAGCTCTCTGGTGCTGACCCACACATGGCCCTCCTCATTTTGAGGACCACTCCCATCGACAGCCACGTCACATCACCTGCGGAGCTACTGAATCAGAGGAAAAAGAAATCCAACCTGCCTACCAAGGTGCCAAACGTAGCACTGAATCGGGACGCAACCCTAGAGGCACTTGAACGTCGGCAAGCAACCCAAAAACAATACTTTGACTGCCGGGCTGGCCCCGATCTTGGGCCACTTCAACCGGGCCAACGAGTTCGGGTTCTCGAGGAGGCTGGGCGGTACCACACTTGGGAACCAGCAATTGTGTCCACCACCCGCTCGGAGCCAAGGTCGTACGAAGTCGTCACGGAAACAGGAAACATCCTGAGGCGGAATCTCTGCCACATCCGGCACGCTCTACAGACCCAGCCAAGGCGGCCGGAGCCCGAGATGTTCCAGAATTCCCTCGACGAAACCGATGTTGACCGTGCCATTGCCAAGGGACAACTGGGTGCTGACGAGGAGCCACCATCCTCTCCACATACCCAAGCGCCAACCACACCACCAGCATCCCAAACTTGATCTGGTCGCACGGTCAGACGGCCTGTCAGGCTGGATATTTGATTCCTAGTGGTCTAGCTAATGTAAATATGTGGGTGGGTAGCCATCCTGAACTGCATTGCAATTCACCCGGTAATACTGTGATTTTCTTTTTTGTTTTGTTTTGTTTCTCTCTCTCCTTATGTTTCCAGCCCATTTGATGCTCTGTATGAACTTGTCTATTATTATTATTATTATTATTATTTTTATTTTTTTGGGAGAAAGGGGGATGTCATATGAATATGTGAGCGGGGGGCGTGGCCCATGCGAAAGAGCGCGGGGGCTGGCAGGCCGGGTGAGAGATACGAGGCCGAGTGACGTGGTTTGCTGTGCTGTTCATTAAAACTGGTCATCTCCTAAGTTGAGACTTGGATTCATCTTGTTACAGTATTCACGTGCTTCTTTAAAAGGTACAAATTTGCCATATTTTGAACCTTTCACTGTTATTAGTAAATTTTATCTCTAAATTATTGAAACTCCATTACCTTTTGCAAAGTACCTATCCATTTCTTCAACCTATCTGTCATAGTCCTCAGGTAGGCCATTTCTACACACCTCCTACAGCAAAGACTACCACTACCCCTGATACTGCCCATATCCAGCATTTATCAAACCATTTCTAATCACAATCAACCTCTCTAATTCTCCTTGTTCCCAACAATCTTTTCACTTCCTTTTCTTTCCTGCACTAACCCACCCTCTCATCCAATCCCAGGATAAAATAAATAGCACCGCAAAGCGGGCGTAACCCCTCAGCCCATGCATGGTGGAAACCAATTTCAAGATGGCTGCCGTGGCGGCCATATTGAAAATCTCAGCACGCCAATTTTCGAAAGGAACCTTCCTCTACTCAACCCCAACACACACTGCAAAAATGTATTTAATCGGACAAGCCGTTCTCCTTGAAATTGACGGAAACCAAAAGTTGATGGACGCCCGTGACGACAATACCCCTTAGCCCAATTTGGGGTGAGGGGTGAAAAGTATTGCTCGACTTGCCTCTAAAACAACAACTAAACAACTGAAACAACTACCTCTAAAACAGGTATCTGCTAATCTGCTACTAACAATACTGCAACCTAAATGGAGACGTTCATCTACTGCTCGTAAATGTACCAACTCAATAAGCCAAATTCTCGTTGCTTTGACGAATGTTTTTCATGTGAACGAATATGTGCATTTTCCAGGAGTTCCGCGGCAGTTGCGCGGTGAGATTTGGCAGCTTCTAATGGAGCAGCATCGGCTGAGTAGCACGAGGGCAACCCGCAAGCCTACTTCTAATATGCCTTACAATGATCTTCTTAAGCAACTAACCTCGCAACAACACGCCATCCTCATTGATTTAGGTAACATCATCTGATCGCATATCGATTGCCATTTTCTCATTGATCCTCATTTTCATTCAAACTTTTGTTTTTTACTTGTTACGATCATATCGGTAATTTTTGTGACCACAATAACCTGTGAACCATTGTAAAGAGATTTAAACAAAACTTGGCACTAGTTTACTGTACCGTAGTAAGAAGTTAAACTGATGACGTTTTATATTCAAAAGGTCAAAGGGCATGTGACCTTCAATTGAAAATCCTTTTTGTACTGCAATAACTTGTGAACCACAAAAGGGATTTCAACGAAACTTGGCACTAGTATAACTTGTAATACAAAGATGAAATGACTCGATTTTGGGTTCAACAGGTCAAAGGTCATGTGCCTTTCGAGAATACTTTTGCAGGCCGTAACTCAATTTGGAAGCCTCTGATGTTGCCTTTCTCTCTCTCTCTCTCCCTCTCCCTCTCCCTCTCCCTCTCCCTCCCCCTCCTTCTGTATTTCCTTCTCATACGACGTTTAATTGGGGTCAAATAAAACAGTGGGTTGCCATCTAATGTGGGTGGAACTGGAGGCATATATCCACCAACACATTCATGTCAAATTCTAGTTTGTTTTTACTTATTACTATCACATCTGTAATGTTGTTATGACATTACTTTTGGACCAACAGTCGTACTAAGGAGCAATTCAAAAGACAAATAAACAATAGTAACAGCAATTACAATGACCAAAACATTAAAATGTAGAATGCCAAACGTAACATTGCAACTTCAACTACCTCAACATCTCTGTATTTCTTACACAAAGCTTCCTTTCTGGCAGGACGTACATTTCCCACGCACCCGTACTTCTCGGCCCAGCTGGGTGCTGGCCAACTCTCTCTTTTCAACTTGCTGAAGGCCTATTCTCTGTTAGACCGAGAGGTTGGTTACTGCCAAGGCCTCAGCTTCGTAGCTGGTGTATTGATACTCCACCTGCCAGAGGAAGAAGCCTTTGAGTTGCTCAAGTTCCTCATGTACGAGCTCGGCCTACGCAGGCAGTACCGGCCAGACATGGCTCCTCTACAGGTGAACTCGTGTGTCCGTCCATTTACATCACTCACTGCTTGACATATTCACTCTTGCTGCACATATTTCCTTCCCAAGCAATGTCTGTACCTTTTAATAATTAATTGATAGTTTATTTGGAATCTTTTAATATCTTGCTTATCTTCATTAATATTGTAGCACCACACACACACACTGTTCTGTAAATATATTTAAATATATATATATAAGTACCGGCCAGACATGGCTCCTCTCTGTAAATGGTGAAACAAAATGGCAATGACCAATCAGTTTAGTACATTTTCTCTATTGACATAATATTGCTATGCCCGCCCGGTTGTTCAAGTTGCCTCATTCGAATCTGGCGAGACAAACTGACGAAACAAAACTTAACATAGTCACTGAGCTTGGCGGAATTGCCGTCACTTCCCGGAATACTCTGGGTACCAGTGACGTCACAACAATGGTGCCGCTTTTCGCACTGCACTCAGCGGGGCATTTCTTCAGGAGGAATTTCCTCCTCCCCATGGATGCTAACCGATGTTTCGGGGACCTCCATGTTGGATCACATTTCTAAAAGCCATGATACGATGCAGATTAGAGGTACCAAATCAGGTAGGTGCTATGTCAATTACGCACCATGTGTCTCCTTCCAATTTGGCAGAGCGAATCTGAGATGCACGACACAATCTAAGATGCAATGTTGAGAACTGCTGCAGTCAATTATCCCTCAATGGGTCTTTCTTAATCAGCCAATGAAGCAATGACAACAGACAAAATTTCCAAACGAGACCAGTGTGTTTAATCACAAGGAAGAATTCAATGGTTGTGGGGAAGGAAATGCAAGGAAAGCAAGCAATAACCAGTACATAATAAATAAACCCCTTTTCCGCAACTGAAACATACATGCCCAATGGAATGAAAAAATGATCAGAGATCTTAATTATCTAACTCAGGGTCCAGCAGACATGTTTCAGTTATAGGCAATACGTGAGATAGACAATAGTGGAGATGACAATACAGAAGAGTTTTGGAGTATTTGGTTATGGTTTGGCATTTGGCATTTCCGCATTGTCTGTTTGTATTTGGGCTCCCAGAGCATGGGTACCTTGCTAGTTATGCATATACTTCTACTGCTAAAAATGTGATTCGAACAAAACAATCCAAGAACAAACCCTGGATCTCACTACAAACATGAAAACACATCGGAGAAAGGAAGAAAAACAAACAAAGATTAGAAGAATGTGGAACATGCAGAGAAAAGGAAGTGCTGAAAAAAGATTACACAGGAAGAAACAAGGAAGTAAAGATATCTGCAAGGAGGGATAATAGGAAGAAAATTGACGACTTTGTTGGAGAAGCAGAAACAGTTGCTGAAAAGGGAGACATAGCAAAATAAGATTACATGACAATTAACAGCAGATAGGAAGGGATGTGATAAACCAGTGAAAGATAAACAGGAGAACATTGTAACATCTAAAAAGCTCAATTGTTAAGGTGAGCAGAGCGTTTAAGGAAGTTTTAGAGAGAGAGAGACAGAGAGAGTCAGAGTCAGAGAGAGAGTCAGAGTCAGAGAGCAAACTAATGTTGCAGCACAAGCTGGAGGCGGATTTACCTATTGACACAGGACCTATTAGACAGTCAGAGGTGAAAGATGGCATCAAAAGTCTGAAGAGCGAAAAGACACCAGGAGTGGACAACATTGATGCAGAGTTGTACAAATGTAGTCTGGAAATATCAATGCATGTGATACACAAATTGATTTAGAAAATATGGAATATGAAGTGATACCAGAAGAATGTAAAATCGGACTCGTAGTCAAGTTGCCAAAGAAAGGGGATCTAACAGAGTGTGGAAACTGGAGAGTAATAACACTACTACCAATTGCATGCCAAGAGCTCTGCAAGAAAATGTTAAATGGAATGCAAAACGCAGTGGAAGGGGTTATTCGGAAAGAATAAGCTGGTTTCTGAAGGAACAGAGGTCGGTGCAAAGACAAGATCTTCATGCTGCGGACTATCATTGAACAATACAACAAATGGAGTTCAAGTCTCGATTTCATTTTGATAGACTTTGTAAAAAGCATTTGCTAGTGTGAGCAGAGAATATGTGTGGAAAATACTCAGGAATACCAGATAAGTTTTTTAAGATGATAGCAAAGATCTATGCATGAGGTAAATGTAAAGTAATCTGCAGTAACAATATATCTCTTGCCTTCAAGATCAGTACAGGGGTTAGGCAGGGCTGGATGCTGTCACCATGGCTATTCCTTCTGGTACTAGATTGGGTGTTAAGAAAGACCACAGACGAGAATCCATGCGGAATGCAGTGGACACAAAATGAACAGCTTGAAAAATATAATTTTGCAGCTATATTTGCCTCATGTGGCAGACACGACAGGGTATATAGAGTAAAGTAACTCTTCTCCAGCATACAGCAGCATTGGACTTAGGGTAAACATTGCTAAAACAGAAAGAATGAAACTACATACAATAGATGTGGACAGAATCACATGCAATGATATACACATTGAAGAAGTTGACATATTTGGGATCGATGGTCAACGCCAATGAAGGGTGAGACAAAGATGTTCTACAACGAATAAAAAAGAGCAAGACGTGCATTCATGAAGATGAAAGAAATATGGAAATCAAAATAATACAGCAGAATAACAATGCGGAGGATTTTTGATAGTGCAATAATGTAAAATCAATGCTTCTCTAATCCCTATGGATGGAAGTCCTGGAAAGTCACCAAAGGAATCACAGAAAGTGGAGTTTTTCATCTACAGCTGCCAAAAGAAGATCCTACGAATCTTACGAAGCAAGAAAGAAGTAGAGAGAACGACAGGAAGGAGAAATATCATGGAAGAAATTAAATTAAGAAAACTAGTGGGGTCACCCATGGGAATCCCATGGGCATGGAGGTGCATCGTTTCGGTGCAGCCGTTTTTGCGGTACCCTGGACAATAACATCAGGCGGGAGTCCAAACCTGAAAATGCTGGAGACCAAAGCTGAAATTGGAAAAATAATATAGCCTATTTTACTCCAGAGGGTCCCAGGATTACCCACTCAAAATTTCGTTGCGATCGGTTCAGCTGTTTTTGCGGTACCTGGGAACGGACGGACGGACGGACAGATGGACGGACAGACAGACAGACGGATGGACATTTGGTGAATTATAGTAAGATGGAAATCGATAGGTCCAACATTACGCATGGAGAATGACAACATAGTAAAAACCGCACTACGATGGGCACCACAGAGATAATGGAGGTGGAGGGGCCAAGGGATACCTGGCGACAAACTGTAGAAAAAGAAACGAGAGACACAAGAGTCACATCGATGCAACTCGAGCACTTGGCACAAGACTGACAGGAATGGTGTGATTTCCTGAGGAGCTTCATATGTCGTCCGGCATGAATGGATTATGAGAAGAGCAGTGCCAAGTTCAAGGTGCCAGCTCTATCAGAATGTGTCTTGAGTTGGGTCGAGTTTGCGTTGATAGGTTTTGAGTGCGGGGTGGTAACTGGAATTAAGTTTAGATAATGCTACTCTGGAGGAGGGTTTGTTCAGATGGATGGATCACGGGGTGTGGTTCGTTGGGTATTTTATTGTACTGTTGTTGCAAAATGATGGTGGTGATGATATGATTGTGAGATGTTGTGTTCAAAGGTGGAGGTGGTGCGTTTGAAAAAAATGTTCTAATAAGTTCATGGTGAGATGTTTTTGTGTCTGAGTACGGGTGGGTGATTGGACAAGTGACAAACATGGGTGTTCTAATGTTTGAGTGGCATCGATGATGTGTGTACCTCCGATACCAAGGTGGTGTTAGCGATAACGCCAAGGTCGCGGGTTCGATCCCCGTACGGGCCACCAACTATTGAAGAATTCCTAATACTCCAACAAGGAAACTCCAAACTTGATTCTCACGTGAGGTTTATTAAAACTCAAAAAAGGGGTAGGGAATTAACGAACTGATTCAAGATAATTACTAACGAAGAACTAACTGAACTTTAACGAAGCCTCGTTCAGCCGGTCATGGCATGGCACAATCTTCTCCTGCGGGCAGATCTTCCCTCCGTCTTCAGCCTCGGTCAGCGCAGCTCTCTCCTCAATGTTCCTTTTATCTAATAAAGGTTCCCCCATCCCTTTGTTGCACAAATCACCTTATTCGGGCATGGAATTTCCAGACCTTGCACCGGGCTTTTGGCCCGGTCGGTAAGACCTCTGGTTTCCATCTTGGAGAATTCTAAGGGCTATTTTAGACAGTTATTATCTGTTAAATGATTAAGCACCTTTATCTGTTCCCCACAGGTCACTCTCTTTCTGACCCCTCCGAACAGGAATGTTCCAAGTTTCATTTCCAAGAGGAAAACACATTTTAACCAAGGGGAGAATATAAATAATTATATGCCTCCACAGATGGGTGTTCTAATGTTTGAGTGGCATCGATGATGTGTGTACCTCCGATACCAAGGTGGTGTTAGAGAGGAAGTATTTTTGTTTTGGCGTGGAGATGATCTATGTCGATGAGTTTGGTGCAGCCTGTGATAGTGTGATTCTGTCCAGAATTAGATATCGAACCCATCAAATTTCGAAGATTAAACATAGCCTAATCTCACATCATTTTGTAAGCAACATAGATGTGCGATTTAGCCATTCATCGCTGTAGCATATCGTATTTACAGATGCCATGTACAATTTGGTTACTTTGTCCGTTACTCCATTGTCGCAGGTCGACAAGAGCTCCATATAGTTGTTGTTGTTTTTGTTGTGGTTCTTGTTTGGGGTTGATTTTTGAAAAGTCCACCCATTGGTCGGACAGCTGTCGCACCCCACCCACATTTATCGCTCGACTCCACTCACCATGGCACCCAGACAAAATAATATGGCCGCCATCTTGGTTTTATGTTGGGTATCTGCTGATTATTTACACTGCCCAGGTTTGTTGCGTCAGATTTCCATTGGCTTTGTTTGAGTTGAGTGTCACGATGAGCTAGGGACCCCAAAAAATACAATCCATGTCGAATAAAAATTATTAGTTTGATTTAATCAAGCTCGTCGGTATGCACCTTCCTAGAAAATAGTGTTACGTAATTTTTGAACAGCCCCGTATTGGGGTTAAACATTCTGTGACTGCGTGAGGAATCGGCTCATTCTGATATAACCATGGTGGAGGCTGTCATGGGTCAGAGGTGTCAAATAGGAATTGTTTTGTTGTTTTAAGGTTTACATTTCAATTCTCAGGCCTGCTTAACCTCGCACCTTATTGTTTGAACAGAAAGTGATACTCGTATGGCTATCATTTGGCTTGTCATCATTTCAATGGTGTGTATGTTGCTTTTGCCCTTGTGGATAGGTTCAGATGTACCAACTTTCACGACTCTTGCACGACCAACATAGGGACCTGCATGACCATCTGGAGGCGCTGGACATCGGGCCCAGCCTGTATGCCGCACCCTGGTTCCTCACCCTCTTCTCCTCACAGTTCCCTCTGGGTTTTGTTGCACGCATATTTGGTGAGACACTTCTATTGATGATCACTCAGTTTCCAAAAGTACTTATAGGTACAATACTACATGTGAGGTTTTTGGGTGGCGATTGCACGGGAATATTTTTAAGGGACCTAGCCAAAAGTTCACAAAAATATTTACCTCATGTGTTTGGAGAAATGCCAGCATTCGACTAAACCCTGAAAAAGGGGGATGTTGTCAAAAACGTTTGCTGTTATTTGCTAATACTGTTTCTCATTGAAGTATCTTAAGGTGTTTTTATAATTCATTTATTGGAATATTTTTTGTTTCACAACAAGAGTTTGGGATTGATTGAACATTGGGTACAAGATGGTGGGTGAGCTTTTGAAAAGAGCAGGCTATCGGTAGGAGTCTCATTGCCTTCTCTTATTCAACTTTGCACAGACTTTGTTTGCTTCAAAGGACCCGAAGTGGTGTTCAAAGTGGCGCTCAGCCTTTTGGGTAGCCACAAAAACCTCATCATGCAGACATGCAATACATTCGAGACTGTGGTGGACTTTCTCAAGACCACACTGCCCAAACTGAGCCTTGTGCAGTTGGAGAAAACAATCAACCAGGTAAACGTCTGATGATCATAACTCCAGCTATAATCCGAATTAAAACTACTGAACGGCTTTCATTGTACAATTTTATTCTTTTCTGCTTTCACTGTTCCCAGATTAAAAACTATAACGGCACTTGGTAGACAGCATACCTCCGCCTGGTGAACAGTTTACGTTTGGTATCCCACTGATAGGCAGGATCTGGATTCGGACCTGAACCAAAATATAATCGGCTTGTTCTTGTCACTTACCCAACTTATCCACCAAGTTTATTCATAGCTCGTCCATAACTTTTTTTAAATATCATGTTACATATCGCTTTTCACCCGATCTCTCAATGGTGAAGAATCACTTTAAAATTAAATAATTCTTGGAGCCGAATCCATACTCAGATCTTCACCAAAATCGAAACAATTAGTCATTTTCACACACACAACCGGTCCACCAAGTTTCGTCCAAATCCGTCTCCAACTTTTTAAGATATCCTGCTATATATCATTTTTGGCCATATCACTCAATAGTGAAGAATCACTTAAAAAATTCTTCTAGCTGGATCCAGATCTGGATCTTCACCAAAATTGAATAGATTCTTCCTTGTCAGACACCCAACCGGTCCAACAAGTTTCGTCAAAATCCATCCTTAACTTATTTAGATATCCCGCAATGTATAGTTTTTTGTCATATCTCCCAATGGAGAAAAATCACTTTTTTTTTTCTTTTTTTTTGTATACAGAGTCGAGGCTCGTGAAAGAGCTAACATTTATCAAACAAACAAATCAAACAAACAAGTAAACAAAGTATATAAAAATGGGAGTGGTCGACAAGATGGGGAGAGAAGGGGAGGAAGCACACAAACACAACATTTGAGGGCAGGGACATCGGGAGATGTGTGGGAGGCAGAGGGCCTGGGGGGAGGCAGGATAGGTATAAAATGCAAGGACACCAAGGACTTCCAGGAAAGAAGACAAAAGTCACCTCAAAAAAGTGGATTTGGGGTGAAATTAGCGGGGGTAGAAAAGATCAAGGTTTTGGATTGGGGAAGATAAGAGATGGTGGTGAACAGCCGTTTTAAAGACCTGGAGGGAGGAGTGGGATTGAAGAGAGTGAGGGAGTTTGTTCCAGAGGCTGGAGAAAAGAGGAATGAAGGAGTGAAGGTGAGCAGAGAGTCTTGATTTTGGCAGTTTAACCATAAGAGGGTTGCAGGCAGATCTTGTGCGACCTGCAGGAATATTTGGGGGACAGAGCCCAGAGAGAGCTGGGGGAGCAAGGCCGGAGAGGAGTCGGTAGAAGACGGAAGGACCACCAACCTGCCTGCGGTGAGTAAGTGAAAGGCCCTCGGAGATAGCGTCATCGCGGGAGATTCCAATGATTCTGAACGCTTTGGTTACAACAGCGTGAAGACGAGCTAGGTGTGAGGCAGGAGCACCAGCCCAGAGGGGAGAGCAGTATTCCATTGAGCTGCGGATGAAAGCCTTGTCTGTGGTGAGGAGCTCAGGTGTGCCAAGGAAGGACTTCGCATGACGGAGGATGCCCAGTCGGCGACTGGCTTTGGAGGCCAGCTTGGAAATGTGGTTTTCCCAGGAAAGATCATGGCAGATAGTGAGACCCAAAAGCTTGAGTGACAGAACTTCTTGGAGGGGATTATTCAGAAAGTAGATGGGAGGGTTGTCCAGTCGGTCTTTTCGGAGAGACATCGTAAGAGTGAAATTTTTTTTATAACTCTCATATCCGAAGCCATATTCACATATTCACCAAAATCGAATATGTTTGTCCTTGTCAGACACCCAACCGGTCCACCAACTTTCGTCCAAATCTGTCCACAACTTTTTGAGATATCCTGCTATGTATCGTTTATGGCCCTATCTCCCAATGGTGAAGAATCACTTTAATAATTCTACTATCTGGATCCAGATCTGGATCTTAAGTAACAAATACTCATGTTTGCTATGCTGTGTTTTGCACAGACCAAGCCTATAGGGACAGAAAATAGAAATTGTATTGTTGTTTTTACATTTCAATCCTTAAAATATATTTAAAAATCAGTTTGGCCCTATCTCCCAATGGTGAAAAATCACTTTAAAACTTTATAACTCTCATATCCGAATCCATATTCAGATATTCACCAAAAATCGAATCTGTCTGTCCTTGTCCGACACCCAACCGGTCCACCAAGTTTCGTCAAAATCCATCCACAACTTTTTGAGATATCCTGCTATGTATCGTTTTTGGCCCTATCTCCCAATGGTGAAGAATCACTTTAAAATTCTAGTAGCTGAACCCGGATCTTCATCAAAATCGAATCATTTCGTCCTGCTCACATACGCTACATCTCTGCCAAATTTCGTCCGAATCCGTAAACAACTTTTTGAGATATTTTGTTCACAAACGGACAGACAAACAAACAGACAGACAGGGGTGAAAACATAACCTCCATCCACCTTTGGTGGTGGAGGTAAAAATATATTGGTACTACCTTGGCTAAAGTCCTTTGCTACATGCTATTCACATGCTATCTTGACTTTTTTTTTTCGACACCTATTTTATGTGAACTTTTCAATTAGTGGTGTATTTTGCTGCCATTAGAACAGTTATACAAATGGAGCAATGTACTTTTTGGATGAACAACTAAGGATATGGGTTTGCATGACTTTTGAGTTCAACCTTTAGCCAAAGTTGGAAGTAATTTTGAATGTTTGGGAATTTCAGTGTTCTAAGTCATACAAAGTCGGGCGACGAATATTTAAGCTTGCATGTGTTTGGAGTGTTATTATATTTGACTAGTTTCAGCCTTCCAACAATTGAGCTACCAAATTGTCGTCGGATGTTCTCAATGACGACGTTCTGCTCATGTGTCCTCTCAAGGTGATCGACATGGACCTCTCCAAACAGCTGCATGCATATGAAGTGGAATACCATGTCTTGCAAGATGTAGCAGAAGAGACGCTGCCGGCAGCAGAAAGTGACAGACTTCTTGCCTTTGAGCGAACAACTGTTCATTTACGTCAACAAAACTTCGACCTCCTGGAGGAGTTGCAGGTATATAACTCTATGTAGCAAATGTCATTGACCGTTTATCACCCTACAAATGTTTACTGTGCTGGAGAAACTGATTAATGTGCTCGCCCTTAAACTTAAACTCTGACCCCCAACCGCAGCACTGCCATGCACATATCCACAGTCTGGAGGACACAATTGCCGGGCTGCATACTGAAAGGGAGAAGCAGCAGCGAGCCAACAGTGCTGTCGAACTTGAACGCCTCGCTCTGCTCAACACTGTACAAGATCTTCGCAACAAGCTGGCTACTGCTCACCAAGAGAACCTTCACTCGAACGGACCGTACCATGCTTGGCCGAGGTCATATGGAGATGACCGGAACAACAGTTAACCGGGTGCCTGCCAAAGGCCTGGCCAGATTTGGTGATACCATGACTGAGCTTTCTTCCTTGAAAGTTATTGCGGTTAAGACACCGCTTTGATGACGAGCAGAGCGAAACATGCCTAAATGCATGTTGTGCACCAATTGACTGAAAATGGTCATTTTCCTTACCTTGGGTCGGACTCGTGTTTCACTTAATCTTTCTTTTGTTGATCTGCTCAAATTTACCAAAGCATAATCCTTACAACATGCAGTGTCTTCCATTTCAGGATCGTGACAAAACTTTTTTTCCCCAAATCAGATCAGCATGTCACTCCACATCTTCGACAAACCTCTTCCACATGGTCAAAAGCAAGATAGTCAGCATCCTCCATGTGTACTGTTCATTGTGTCATGTCACTCACAAAATGATAGTCTGGGTTTGCGTTTTTCACATGATGAACATCATGTGATTGCATGTCTTCCTCATTGTGGTTGCCACACCTCGCAGTCACCTGGTGCTCATTGCACACCTCGTATGTTCTCATCATGGTGATTGACATTTTGACGTCACATTTTGCATTGTGAGCACACTATCATCTATTTTGCAGTGATCATCATGTGTTGACACATATTTCAAACAGCAAGTACTCTTTCCTTTGAAAAAGGGACAGAATGTGGAGGAAGAGCCAAGCAGTTTTTGAGGGTGGGGAGGATTAGGGTGTTTGCCAGAAACAGGTAAGCTGAGTAATTATCACTTCAATACAGTTGAATTTCTGTACAAGACGGAGTGGAAAATGAAGTCATAAAACTGATCCTCATTCTGTACCGGTGAGTTTGGGAAACTTTCAAACCCAGCTCAAAAAAGTCACATACCAAGCCTGCCGTCGCTCTCAGGGCGGATGGTCCTTTAACTGCCAAGTTTATTTTCCTGGTCTTTGAAAATTCGAAGGTAATTCTTTTTTCCCCCAAAAGTAAATTGATGAATGTCAATGTTCTATTACAAAATGCAACAACAATAAATTATTGTTGTACTTCTTCTAAATGGTTTTTCAGAGCCAATGTCCTGATAAGAGAGGTTTGATTTTAGAGGTCTCCCGGTGCACCGGTTCACCTTTTATTCTCGACTGGCGCTTGGCAGGACTTCCTAAAGTTCCGTACGTTCATCATTGAGCTACGTTTCCTGGGTTTGAATCTTAGCCCAGCTGTGCACCGTCACCCTGGTGTTTCGAATACAGGGCGACGCATCAATATTTTAATGGCCATGCGGTCTCTAAGACCTCCAGGCAGATAGGGGGTGAGTGGCCGCCACTCCTGCTCATAAGTTACTGTTCGGCGGTTTAAGAACCACGCCATTCTAAAGTTGCGCTCCCAAATTTGGCCGAGCGATGCGGAGGGTACTTTGATTTTAATTAATGGCGACTTAGCGTGCCGATTGAAGCCTGGTGTTGGCTTAGCGGTTAGGGTGACGGCTTGGGATCCTAGGATCCTGGGTTCGAATCCTGGTCGATCACTGAATTAACGCCAAGGGGGTTGACTCAGCCTGTCATCCTTCCGAGTTCGGCAAATTGAGTACCAGTTCACTGGTAATTCCCTGTGTCGCAAGAGGTGACTAACAGGGTTGACGAAAGGAAGAGCATCCGGCCATAAAACATTGCTTCAAAAAGGGGACCACGGTGCCCAAAAAAGGCCAACCCCCTGCTCTGCGGGGGAAAATGGCTTCGAAAGGCGGTTCTTCTTCTTCTTAGCATGCCGATTCACAAAGGTTCCCACATACGGGAGTAATTGTCCAATCATCTCATATGCTACAGAGCCCCCATTCCCTCAGTGACCACAGACAGGGTTCTCATTAATAAAGGATTTATTGCAATGAGAAACAGAGTGAGGTAGAAGAAGCTAACACAGCCACAAGCAGCAATATAGACTGTGACTAATGAAATCAAGATAAATCCTTCACACCTGCAAACCCCGTTGGCTTAAAACAAATAACTCATGCACTCATCTGGGGGGTGAGGAGACTGATAGAGGAGAGGATGAGAAAGTAAGAGACCTGCGGTGCTAGCGGTCTTTGATTGTGCCCGGTCTTTGCGCCAATCAGGCCGACACGTTCAGTTTGGGGCGACTTGTCCATGCAGCAACCACCGGGAAGAGAGAGATCGTGCAACCAGGAAAAGTCTTCATCCAGGGAGGAAGAACTACCAAGTGATCCAGCGATTCTCTGCCACTCTTACAATCCCTCGACTCTCTCCCACTTTCTTGATCCAGTGATACTCTCTTGATCCAGTGATTCTCTCCCACTCTCTTAATCTAGTGATGATCTCTTGATCTGGCGATTTTCTCCTGCTCTCTCGATCCAGTCATCCTCCCTTGCTCTCTTAGTGCAGTGTGCTTAGCCTTATTAATAACCCTCATTTGGGGAGTTGTCATAGACTGCCTGTCACGCGCTCATTGGTCACTCGCAGTAGGGAGGATGGGGCGAGGGACTCTCTCACATCTGGAAGACAATGGCCTCCTATGCTCATCTCCCATTCAAGCCCTATGGACTTTTCGCCACTCCGTCACTGGAGCAACATGGTGCCATATGTCATCCCGTTTGGGCCACGTGGACTCCTGGCGCTGCAGAATGGAAGTTTGCACATAAAGACAGATAACATTGAGGAATGTAAAGAAGAGAGGGGTGATTCCACATAAACACTGGGGCAGGGAAGACAAGAGCTTCCTACACACTAACCAGACACTGTCTCATTAATTACAAGAACTAGCAGAATACCCACCCTACGGGCAATCTTGTTCCAAGCGTGTCACACATTTTTCTGCCATCGGAGATTTTTGTGCTGACACAACTACTTTGACTTGGATTTCTTGCTGATTTCCTTTGTGTAGCCTGTGGGACTAATCATTAGTCCCCGCCAGAGATAATTACATTGGTTGCGCCCCTTTTTGCTTGATAAGCTACCTGTGCAGGCATATCGGGAGATGACTATTGCTCAGGTCCTCTGCGATAGTACTTCCTGGTTGTCCCAGCTAGGGTGCTGTGCTTGGTTGCAGCTATTCAAGAAGTGTATTTCCGAGTTTTTGTACTCTCCAGTGAATTCCTGGCTGTCCAGTGGGTGTGTGCATGTAACCGGCAGACCGAGGCAGAGGTACAGTAGAGTGTTTCCACCGTGTTCTGGGTAACCCCTGATCTCTTGTGAAAAGGATATCTGCACAGTGCTGTCAGCTGCTGTTCTTTTGATAGTTTTTTTTATTACTTGGCTGCTATTCGCCTTTTGGGATATTCTCAAGTTTAATAAAGTATTGTATTGTGCTCTCCAACCAAACTTTCAAATAAATTCCATTTGTTTGAAATCTCTGTTTCTTCAGTTAATTGAACACTTACCTTTGGGGAATTGCCTTAAAATTACTTATTTAGGGTCTCCCACCCCATATTGGGGGAGTGGTGTAGTCTGTAAACAAACTACCAGGAGCCCTGGACTCCCCTGGGTGCCACATTTGGTGTAGTCGGCAGGATATTTCAGAGTTTGGTTGGAGAGCCATACATTGGATTATGGAAAATGGTAGCAGCATAATGTTTTATTGATTGTAAAGAACAGCGGTTGGCAGTGAAGACTCCACCCATCAGTGGACTTGAAAGCCCTGACCTTGTGCAGCTTTGCCACTTGGTGGCCCTTCCCTTGAACTTTTGTTCTCAAACGGTGTCATAGGATCATGGAGGCGGAACTACAGAGGCTACGGGACCAGCCGGAGCAGCTTCTAGTTGAAAAAGAGACTGTCAGGCCATATATCGGGACCTGCTGATAACGTGTCTGTACCTCCGCCAAGGAGAGAAAAAACTGTTTACCTCCCTAGAGAGAGGAAATGTCCTAAATTTTCTGGATGTTCATCTGTTGGGGCCTTAACCGTAGACCTAAACCTTAACCGTAGTGGGTGGAGGAAGTGCAGAGTTGTATAAAGGCAAGACATATGTCAGAGTTGGACAAAGCACTGTTTGTTTATGATCACCTAGAAGGAGTCGCATGCACTGAGATTAAGTTTAGAGATATAATGATAAAAGAAGATGCTGAGCAGATCATTGAAGTATTGCAGGAAGTGGATGGTTGTTCTAAATCCTATGTGTCCTTGCAGCAGAAATTATTTGATAGAAAGCAGAAGGAAGGAGAATCATTGCAGGATTTTTCCCATGTCCTTATGATATTGTTGCAGATCTCTCGAAGCGTACAGAGGGGGGGTTAAACCAGAGGACGTACAGAGGGGGGGTTAAACCTCCTTCCCCCCTCGGGTCTTCAAGTCCACGAGGCCGAATCGCCACTCCCGTAGCGAGCGTGCGGAAGGGTATCGGGTCGATTCCACACGTACCCACGCTGCCACGAAAACGGGGACTGGACCTCGCACAAGCCACGCTAATCGAATACGCCCGAGCGGTTTGCGTATCACGTGACTCATGCCGTTACTTTTATTGAACCCGATTCGAGCGGTTTTATTCGTGCGATGCTAAGCCAATAGTGAAATGACGGGAACGGTCAAATGGAAGAAAGAACAGGTTTATTTATAACTATACAAGGTGAAGAGACACAGAGCAGGCTTAATCAGTCGTAACTTATCTCCCAGACAAGGGCCCACTCACTCACGCAGGGAAAAGGAGGAAGGACAAGTTCACGCTCCAAACGCACCTTAGCGCCATTCACTCCTGGACAGCTCGCCAGGCGTGGCCCTCGGATGTTCACGGCACGTGTGCTGGGAGCGCAGGCAGGGAGACCGTGCGTCAGTGGCCCGGAATGGATCGTCCTCACGAGTGCGTTATTCACAGGCAGCAGCAGAGCGCAGGGCACAGGGATGGTTCGTGCACAGAGGCTATAACAAGCAAGGGACTTCACTCGTGCTGTGACAAAAGCTCTGACTGGGAGACTCTGACCGATTCTGCTGCGGGGGGCTCGGGGCAGGGTCTTATATGGCCCCTCCCCAGCCTTACCCGAATGTGCCAAGCCCCTCCTCTCGCTGCCGTTGTGAGCCGCTCCCATTGAGCTCCGATTGGCTGCTCGCTGCTTACCGGCCACTCCCCTGCAGCTCCTCCCTTCGGCCTTGCCAGACTTGTTCCAGGCCTAGCACGTGGCATTCCTACTCAAATAACACCTAACTCACTGGCCTGCTCAACGCATACTAACACAGGAAAGGAGACTACGCTTACATTTACTAAGAAATAACTGAACTAAAGCGAGGCTACATGTTGTGGTGCAACTACCTACGAGGGGGGTCATCCTTTATTCGCAAAACCGCAACACTATCCCCCTCTCTCACCAGACTTGCCCCGAGTCGACCCCAACAATGGAACGACCGGTAGAGCCTGGGATGCAAAGTTATCTTTACTTTTAAATGTGACACATAGGTGTAATTCCCCTAGCATTTATTCTGACCCATGTGTGCGACATTTTTAACACTAGATATGTCCCCCCTAATGCGTTGAGCAGCTATTCTAACAGACTCACACCCACAACTATCCGAGTATTTCCGGAATTTCAAACTAAACACATGGCCGGTGGGCACATTCTTATATTTACATGCAGAGAACTTAACTTTTATTTACAATTCTATGACCCAGGACCTGCACTTTAGGAAAGAAAATTGGAGGAAAGAAACAAAACACTCAATGTGGCACTTGCTGCTTGCATCTTGCGTCTTCTGTGTGCAGCTAACAAAACCGGCTGGCCCTGACCGGCATACAGTCCATATGAAGCATCAGGGCCATCTAAGCTTCCACATCTTCTTCATACCTGGCACACGATAGCAAACAATGCTTTTTATTGGCCAGCAGGGCCACTCTCATGCGATCCAACTGCGTGGCATCAGTGCCACTCAACAATTGGTCCGAAGGTGCAAGATGATCTTGCAACAAGATGCTGCACAAAAGAAGTGCGAGCCACAAGGCTTGTGGTCCATAAGTGTGACAAGGGTGCAGCAAGGTGGGTTTGGCAGCAAAGTGCTGTACAGGTCAGCTGTACAGATGTAGCAAGGGTGCAGTAAAAGGACTGGCAGCAAGGTGCTGCACAGGTGCAGCAAGGGTGCAGCAAAAGGACTGGCAGCAAGGTGCTGCACAGTTCGGCCTCCAAAATGGTCATGGGGCAGGGAGGGAAGACGAAGCGCAACAAGCAAAATGGAAAGGACACAGTGGCACACAAAAAACAAGGTGACCAGGCACCACCATGCCTGGTGCGGTGCGAGGGATTCGGTAGAGCGAGCAGAGCAAACTCGTCCCTAGCCGTGCGTACCCCCCACCGTTGGCTAGACTACCCTAGCCCCCCTTGTATTTAGAATCCGTCTCTACGTCCTGTCTCCCATATCCCCCTCTATGCCAAATTCGTCCCCAACTCCCTCCCAGGAAGGAAGGGATTGATCAACAACAATGTCTCACTTACGTCATGATGCATCTCATCACTCAAACAGTCTACAGAGCCTCGGTGTGGAGCTCGTCCTCCTCGGTGACTGGCTGTGTATGGTGCGAAGGGATTTCTCATATCCTAACTACACTAATGGCATTACTCATTTACACTACCCGGGGTCGTACCCTGCCAATCGGCCTCTTTAAACTATGTGGTTCTAAGAACCCGAATTCCCATTGCCCACACTGTGGTGCCCTCCAAATTTGGGTCTCACCCCACAAATTTTCACACTGTGCCCTCGCACAATTTCGGGGCTGGGTCATGTGGCTCTACCAGCAGGTTTAACTACCTGCGCACCTCCGCCACTGAAGTCGCCTCCCGAGCTTGCCTGCTCCTGCGACTACCTAACCGGGGAAGGCCCTCCCTGGCACTTACCCCCTCTATGCCCACCTTGGCATCGGGCAACCCGGGTCGTCTCCTGGGATCCTCGGGCCCCATTCACAACTACAACTAACTGGCTCCCAGAGCCTACCTGCGGCGGAGTAGGCCGACACCTGGCCGACAAACTACCAGTGGCGGAGTGCCCCAATAATCATACGCACCAATTAAGCCACACGCCCAGCCATTCCACAGTCTCATGTACCCTACAAAACACCTTTTTTTTTTCTTTTCTGTTTTTTTGTATACAGAGTCGAGGCTCGTGAAAGAGCTAACATTTATCAAAGAAACAAACAAGCAAACAAAGTATATCAAAAGGGGAGCGGTCGACAAGATGGGGAGAGAAGGGGAGGAAGCACACAAACACAACATTTGAGAGCAGGGACATCGGGAGATGTGTGGGAGGGACAGGGCCTAGGGGGAGGCAGATAGGTATAAAACGCAAGTACACCAAGGACTTCCAGGGAAGAAGTCAAAAGTCACCTCAAAAAAGTGGATTTGGGGTGGAATTAGCGGGGGTAGAAAAGATCAAGGTTTTGGATTGGGGAAGATAAGAGATGGTGGTGAACAGCCGTTTTAAAGACCTGGAGGGAGGAGTGGGATTGAAGAGAGTGAGGGAGTTTGTTCCAGAGGTGGGAGAAAAGAGGAATGAAGGAGTGAAGGTGAGCAGAGAGTCTTGATTTTGGCAGTTTAACCATAAGAGGGTTGCAGTCAGAACTTGTGCGACCTGTAGGAATATTTGGGGGACAGAGCCCGGAGAGAGCCGGGGGAGCAAGGCCGGAGAGGAGTCGACAGAAGACGGAAAGACCACCAACCTGCCTGCGGTGAGTAAGTGAAAGGCCCTCGGAGATAGCGTCATCGCGGGAGATTCCAATGATTCTGAACGCTTTGGTTTCAACAGCGTGAAGACGAGCTAGGTGTGAGGCAGGAGCACCAGCCCAGAGGGGAGAGCAGTACTCCATTGAGCTGCGGATGAAAGCCTTGTATGTGGTGTGCCAAGGTGTGCCAAGGAAGGACTTCGCACAACGGAGGATGCCTAGTCGGCGACTGGCTTTGGAGGCCAGATTGGAAATGTGGTTTTCCCAGGAAAGATCATGGCAGATAGTGAGACCCAAAAGCTTGAGTGACAGAACTTCTTGGAGAGGATTATTCAGAAAGTAGATGGGAGGGTTGTCCAGTCGGTCTTTTCGGAGAGACATCGTAAGAGTGTGAGATTTGTCAGGATTGAAAGACATGTTCCACTTGTTTGCCCAGTCTGTGATTTTGTCCAGGTCTGCAGAGAGTGAGGAGGCTGCAGACTGCCGATCTGAGGGATGAGGAATGGAGTGGCAGAGTGTGGAGTCATCAGCAAAGAGATATAGAGGATTTTCAAGAGAGTCAGAGAGATCATTGATGAAGACCAGAAAAAGCACAGGGCCCAGAACACTGCCTTGGGGAACTCCAGCCTGAACAGGAAGAGGAGATGAGAGAAACCCATTCAGGGCCACACGTTGACTACGACTATAGAGGAAGTCCGCCAGCCATGCGTGGAGATTTCCATGGATACCAAAGGAGGAGAGTTTGGTGAGCAGAGCGGGGTGCCAGACCGTATCGAAGGCACGTGATATGTCGAGGGAGACAGCTCTAATTTCCTGTTTGGCATTGAGGACCTCCATCCATTGTTGAGACAGCAGAAGCAGCATGTCCAGAGTAGAGTGACCTGGTCTGAAACCAAATTGATGATCAGAGATCAAGCCATTGGAGAAGAGGAAAGATTTCATATCCAAAGCAATGATGGATTCCATGACTTTGCTGATAATTGGGAGAAGGCTGATTGGTCTGTAGTTGCTAGGATCTGTTTTTGCACCTTTTTTGTGCAAAGCGGTGATGTTGGCTGATTTCCAAGCAGATGGCAGTTGACCTTGAGCAAAAGAGAGGGTGAAGCGAACAGAGAGAGGGAGTGAAAGGTCTCGTCTCTTCAAAGCTGAACATGCGCGCTCGCTTTCGAAGTTAAGTAACTTTTCACAATTGTGTTTTTGTCGAAACTGGTCTTGTATGTACCTATTGGGGTGTCTTTAATAGTATTCTTGGCGTTGGTTTTTCATACCTGTGTACAGAATCGTCGGTCTTTCTTATCGCGTATTCTGAGGCCGAAGTGTAGTACTAGGCTACCGTGTCCGACCTTGGCTTGAGGCTTTGTTTTTGTCTCAGCGGTTCTCCGATCGCGCTGCAATTATTTTCCGGTCTCTGTTTTTCATGGTCTTTTCATCCCATACTTCCTTGTTTTTAAATCTCAAAAAAAAACAAAAACATTTCCTTCTGTTCTTATTCGTTTATTCGTTCTTATTTGTTCGTTCGTTCTTCGACCACGTTGTTTGTGATCACGTTGTTAAAAAATGTCTCATCTGAACCCTGAAGACCTGTATTCTGTCATATTCTATAACACCTTTTTCTTCTTCTTCTATAAAAGGATGCTTTCGACTTGCTCACCAAATCCATTCATTCCAAAAAAAAAATTCCATCTCTTATAGTGCATCTTTCATTCATTCCCTAAACTCTCCAGCACTCCATCCTCCCTCCAGCGTCCTCAAACGTATTTTTGACTCGAATGTCTCAAGAAACTCATTTTGCAATAAATGTTAGTTTCCCATTAATCGTACATTTTTCAAAATCCCATCACCCCAAAATCCCATTTCCCATCACCCCTCCCCTCTAAATCTACCCCCTTGCCCCTCCCCTCCAAATCATCCCCATCACCCATCTCTTTCAAATCTTCCCCCTTGCCCCTCCCCTCCAAATCTTCCCAATCACCCATTCCTTTCAAATCTCCCCCCACACCCCTCCCCTCCGAGACTCTCCCTCGCTCCTCCCCTCCTAGACTCCCCTCTCACCCCTCTTCCTCAAAGCGTCCTCCCCGCTTCTTCCCCCTTCCAACTTTCACCTTCATCTCCCTCAACCTTCTGCCTCGCTCTTCCCCCTCGTCAAATAACACCTCACTGCGCCTCTCCCAATCACCATCAAACCTTTTGTCTGCCCCATTCTTCCCTTTCTCCAAGCTATTCTGTAATCTCCGACACACCTTCAACAGCTCTCCCTACCTCTTCCTCCTCTTCCACATCTTACCCTACCGCTCCCCCCCCCCCCCCCCCCCCTGTTCTGTATCCGATGCTCCCCCTTCCTCTTCCTTAACAGTATGGACCTCAAACATCCGGGGCCTTCGCTCAAACTTGTCTGATCTCTCCATACAGGTTGCTTCTGACAAACCAGACGTGATCTGCTTAACAGAAACTTTCCTCCTTCATGATGTCTCTGATTCCTTCGTATCTCTCCCAGGTTACTCCCTCCTCCGGTATGATAGACCTGAGCCTCGTCCTGGAGGTGGGGTTGCTATCTTTATAAAAAAAACTCTCTTCCTCACTCGCCCTGCACTGCCCTCTCTCCACCTCACCCCCAGGAATACCTTTGGCTACGGCTTCCCCTTCGCTCCCACCTTTTGTTCATATGTGTGTTGTACCGTCCACGAAACAGTGATGACTTCATCTACATCTCGCTGTCTGAGATTATGGACCAACTTCTATCTACCCATCCCAACTCTCTCTTCCTCATATGTGGTGATTTCAACTGTCACCATGCCAGTTGGCTGGGTGTGGGTACCTCTCTCACCAGCCATGGCTCTTCAGCAAAGGACTTCTGTGACTCACTGGGACTGACACAATCTGTCAATTTCCCGACCCGGATTTCAGTCAACGGAGCATCTTCTCTTCTGGACTTGGTTATGACTAACTTCCATGAAAATGTCTGCTGCTCTTCTTCTGCTCCAATCGGCTCTTCTGATCATGTGCTTGTTAAAGTGGACATCTCTCTGACCATTCTCAGAGAGCCTCCTCAGCGTCGACGAGTCTGGCATTTCACTCAGGCCAACTGGCACGGTCTTCAAGCAGCCATCAATCATCTGGACTGGTCTCCCATCTCTACTGCCTCTGACATAAATTCTTCCTGGGAATTCTTCCAAAGCAAACTGCTCTCTCTCATGCACAGATTTATCCCATCTCGTCTTCTGTTGTCATACCCTTCCTCCCGTCCATGGTACATGGAATCTTGTGGTGAGGCTATTGCCCAGAAACAACTTGCTTTCGTCTCCTGGAAAGCAAATCCAACGGAAGGAAATCTCATTTCCTTTCACAAAGCCCGAAACAAGTGTGTGTCCACCCTCAGGAGAGCCAGGAAACAATATCTCTCCGTTCTCAGGGCCGAACTCTCTTATCTGTCTCCCTCTTCCAAATCCTGGTGGCGTCTGGTCAAATCTGTTTCTGGTGTTTGTTCCCCCTCCATCCCCTCCCTCACCTCAAATGGCCACACGGCTGACTCTGCACGTGAAAAAGCTGAATGCCTCAACTCTGTGTTTGCCTCTAAATCTTGTGTCCCAAACCCATCCCTCTCTGTACCCACCGTACCCAGTCGTACCCAGCTGCTCCTGGACTCTGTGTCCTTTCCTCCTGACAAGGTGGAAAAGTTTCTGTCAACCCTCGACTCGGATTCTGCAACTGGACCTGACGGCATCAGCCCACGGGTCCTAAAATACTGTTCTTCCGCTCTTTCACTCCCTCCCTCTCTTCTCTTCACCCTCTCTTTTGCTCACGTCATCTTCCATCTGCTTGGAAATCTGCCAACATCACCGCTTTGCACAAAAAAGGTGCAAAAACAGATCCCAGCAACTACAGACCAATCAGCCTTCTCCCAATTATCAGCAAAGTCATGGAATCCATCATTGCTTCAGATATGAAATCTTTCCTCTTCTCCAATGGCTTGATCTCTGATCATCAATTTGGTTTCAGACCTGGACACTCTACTCTGGACATGCTGCTTCTGCTTTCTCAACAATGGATGGAGGTCCTCAATGCCAAACAGGAAATTAGAGCAGTCTCCCTTGACATATCATGTGCCTTCGATACGGTCTGGCACCCCGCTCTGCTCACCAAACTCTCCTCTTTTGGTATCCATGGAAATCTCCACGCATGGCTGGCGGACTTCCTCTCTAGTCGTAGTCAACGTGTGGCCCTGAATGGGTTTCTCTCATCTCCTCTTCCTGTTCAGGCTGGAGTTCCACAAGGCAGTGTTCTGGGCCCTGTGCTTTTTCTGGTCTTCATCAATGATCTCTCTGACTCTCTTGAAAATCCTCTGTATCTCTTTGCTGATGACTCTACTCTCTGTCGCTCCATTCTTCATCCCTCAGATCGGCAGTCTGGTGCCTCCTCACTCTCTGCAGACCTGGACAAAATCACAGACTGGGCAAAGAAGTGGAACATGTCTTTCAATCCTGACAAATCTCACACTCTTACGATGTCTCTCCGAAAAGACCGACTGGACAACCCTCCCATCCACTTTCTGAATAATCCTCTCCAAGAAGTTCTGTCACTCAAGCTTTTGGGTCTCACTATCTGCCATGATCTTTCCTGGGAAAACCACATTTCAAATCTGGCCTCCAAACCCAGTCGCCGACTGGGCATCCTCCGTCATGCGAAGTCCTTCCTTGGCACACCTGAGCTCCTCACCACATACAAGGCTTTCATCCGCAGCTCAATGGAGTACTGCTCTCCCCTCTGGGCTGGTGCTCCTGCCTCACACCTAGCTCGTCTTCACGCTGTTTAAACCAAAGCATTCAGAATCATTGGAATCTCCCGCGATGAAGCTAACTCCAAGGGCCTCTCACTCACTCACCGCAGGCAGGTTGGTGGTCTTTCCATCTTCTACCGACTCCTTGCTGGCCTTGCCCCCCCAGCTCTCTCTGGGCTCTGTCCCGCAAATATTCCTACAGGTCGCACAAGATCTGCCTGCAACCCTCTTATGGTCAAACTGCCAAAATCAAGACTCTCTGCTCACCTTCACTCCTTCATTCCTCTTTTCTCCCGCCTCTGGAACAAACTCCCTCACTCTCTTCAATCCCACTCCACCCTCCAGGTCTTTAAAACAGCTGTTCACCACCATCTCTTATCTTCCCCCATCCAAAACCTTGATCTTTTCTACCCCCGCTAATTTCACCCCAATTCCACTTTTTTGAAATACCAACTTCTGTCCTGGAAGTCCTTGGTGTCCTTGTGTTTTATACTTCTCCCTCCACCCCCCCCCCCCTTCCCACGCCTCCTCCCCCCAAGCCCTCTCCCTTCCACACATCTCCCTGCTCTCAAATGTTGTGTTTGTGTGCTTCCCCTTCTCTCCCCATCTTGTTTTCCACTCCCTATTTTTATATATTTTGTTTGTCTGGTTGATTTGTTTGTGAAGTAAATGTTAGCTCTGTCACGAGCCTCGATTAAGTATACAAAAAAAAGAAAAAAAAAGAGCGGAAGAACAGGATTTTAGGACCCATGGGCTGATGCTGTCAGGTCCAGTTGCAGAATCAGAGTCGAGGGTTGACAGAAACTTTTCCACCTTGTCAGGAGGAAAGGACACGGAGTCCAGGAGCAGCTGGGTACGACTGGGTACGGTGGGTACAGAGAGGGATGGGTTTGGGACACAAGATTTAGAGGCAAACACAGAGTTGAGGCATTCAGCTTTTTCACATGCGGAGTCAGCTGTGTAGCCATTTGAGGTAAGGGAGGGGATGGAGGGGGAACAAACACCAGAAACAGATTTGACGACGCCACCAGGATTTGGAAGAGGGAGACAGAAAAGAGAGTTCGGTCTTGAGAACGGAGAGATATTTTATCCTGGCTCTCCTGAGGGTGGACAAACACTTGTTTCGGGCTTTGTGAAAGGAAATGAGATTTCCTTCCGTTGGATTTGCTTTCCAGGAGACGAAGGCAAGTTGTTTCTGGGCAACAGCCTCACCACAAGATTCCGTGTACCATGGACGGGAGGAAGGGTATGACAACTGAAGACGAGATGGGATAAATCTGTGCATGAGAGAGAGCAATTTACTTTGGAAGAATTCCCAGGATGAGTTGATGTCAGAGGTGGTAGAGATGGGAGGCCAGTCCAGATGATTGATGGCTGCTTGAAGACCGTGCCAGTTGGCCTGAGTGTAATGCCAGACTCGTCGACGCTGAGGAGGCTCTCTGAGAATGGTCAGAGAGATGTCCACTTTAACAAGCACATGATCAGATGAGCCGATTGGAGCAGAAGAAGAGCAGCAGACATTTTCAGGGAAGTTAGTCAGAACCAAGTCCAGAAGAGAAGATGCTCCGTTGACTGAGATCCGGGTTGGGAAATTGACAGATTGTGTCAGTCCCAGTGAGTCACTTCTTTCTACTACCCTCACCACAGGTGTCAATATGCATGCAATTTACCTACGCCCTCCACCTGGCTTTACACTACCCCCCCCCCCCGGGCTTTCGTGAATGGGTTCCACTTTCCCCCATTCACTCCTTCGCACCATGCATTCCACACCAAGCATTCTCACACACCATGCATTCTACACCTTTTGTTCTCACTCCTCAAACACAATTCCATTTATCTCTACAACACAACTCCTCACACACACAGCATCATCTATCTAACTACTTCCCCTACAACTCGTGCTTCCCCGTCGTCCCTTTACACTACGCACACCCTTTATTAACAACCACCTTAACTCTCTATGGCCCCACTATAGTTCAGGTGTCACTACTTAAATCTCAATCTCTACTGTCTTCTAAATCCCAAACAATTATCCTAGCCCCAAACAATCCCAAACAATCCCTCGGCTAGCTTCAGTGCCCCATGGAGGTAACCATTGCCGGCCCCTCCATGTGCCTAACACTGCCATCCCCCTAAACTAATGCTCATGCCCCCCCACCCCCGTGGGAGGAATGGTGACACTACCATTCCCTCACGTGGGGTACACTACTCCCCCCAGTCCTCTAAACTATGAGCCCCCGTCATTAGAGGCACTGGGTCCTGCCTCGGCCTCTAAGGCCAAGGCGATCCACGAGGGCGCCTGCTCGCCCGTGTAGGGTCTTAAACGGTCGGCATGGACGATCCGAGGGAGGGCTCGTGGTCCCATTTTGATCTAAACGACCACGTCACAAATTTGCGCCAGGACGGCCCCCGGGCCTTGCCAAGGCGACGTGAGCTTGGGGCATCTGCCCTTCCGTCTCCGGGGATTGAAGAGCCAAATCTTCATCCCCGGAGAATATTGGCTCCCCTGGCTCCGGTGGTCGTACCTGCGCTTCATTTTGGCACCCGCCAGCTGAAGCTGGCGACGTGCGAAGGCATGGACCCGCTCCATGCCTTCCTCCAAGTGACGGGCATAGCCCTCCCTCGGCGGTCTGTCAGGGACTTCGGGCACGGGTCCGCATAGCAAATCGGCGGGAGCCCGCAACTCCCCGCCCGTACATAAGCAGCGCTGGACTGCATGCGGTGGCCCCGTGCTGGCTAGTGCGGTAGGCCATTAACAAATACGGGAGATGTTCGTCCCAGTTGTCCTGTCGGGTGGTGGTGAACAGGGCCAATTGCTGGACCAGGGTTCGATTGAACCTTTCCACCATCCCGTCAGATTGTGGTCTCAAGGGCGTTGTCCTTGTTTTGCGAATTGACAGGAGCCTGCACACATCTTTTAACAATTGACTCTCAAAATTTCGACCCTGGTCGGTGTGCAGCTCCTCCGGAATCCCATGCCGACATACAAATCCTTCCACGAAGGCCTGTGCCACAACCCCGGCTTCTTCATTGGGGCGGGCATAGGCCTCCGGCCACTTTGTGAAATAGTCCATGACCACGAGGATGTATTTATTACCTTGGCGGGTGCGGGGTAGTTGTCCTAATATGTCCATGGTCACCCGCTCAAGGGGGGCCCCCACCTGGTGTAATTGAAGGGGGGCCCTCGTCCTCCGTGATGGCCCCTTTTTAGCAGTACAGGCGTCGCATCTCCGACACCATTCCTGTATATCGCGCCACATATTTACCCAATAGAACCTCCGGCGGACCCGAGATGTTGTCTTTGTTCTGCCCAAATGGCCGACGGGGCGGTTACCATGCACCTGCTGTAAAATGGTGGTCTTAAATTGTTCTGGGACTATCACCAGCCAGGAAGTTCTCTCAGAGGGAATATCTACCCACTTGCGGTACAAGATGTTATTTTTCAATTCCAGGGTTTGCCATTGAGCCCAGTATGCCTTTGTTGGCGCCCCGAGGGGGGTGACCTCTTCCCCACTAGGTCTTCTCCCCGATCAAACCCATTTGTGCACCGGTCCCAGTACGGGATCCTCCCGCTGGGCCATGCTCCAAGCCAAAGTTCCAAATTACTCATCAGTGGTTAGTGGCAAGATTGGCCCTCTCACCCGGGTTGCACGGACTACGAGGGTAGGGGTGGGGTCTGCCAATTGTTCCCTGTCCTCGTGTCTCGCACAAAATTTACAATTTTCCCCCAAACAGGGACGTCGTGAGAGTGCGTCGGCATTCCCATGGGCCTTCTCGGCCCTATGGGTCACACTGAAATCGTACTGCTGCAACTTTTCCAACCACCTTGCAATTTGGCCCTCCGATTCCTTGAACCGGAGGAGCCATTGCAAGGAGGAATGGTCAGTTCGAACCAGAAATTTCCGCCTGTACAAGTACGGGTGGAAATGGCTCATGGCAGCCAGCATGGCCAATAACTCTTTACGAGTGACACAATAATTTCGCTCGGGCCTACTCATGGCCCGACTATAATACGCGATCACTCTCTCCACGCCCCCCTGTGCCTGCGACAAAACCGCGCCCAATCCCTCCTGGCTTGCATCCGTGTCCAGGGTAAACGTCCCGTCATTGGTGGGGTAAGCTAGAATGGGTGCGGATGTCAAACACCCCTTCAATGCTAGGAAGGCCTCATTGCACTCCCTTGTCCAATTAAACCTCGTCCCCTTCTCCGTAAGCTGGTGAAGGGGCCTGGCTATCTCCGCAAATTTTGCCACAAAGCGCCTGTAATAGGAGCAGAGTCCCAAAAACCCCGCACCTTTTTGATGTTGCGAGGTGCAGGCCACTCCTCTACCGCTGTAATTTTGCCTGGGTCTGTTTTTACCCCCTCGTGACTGATGACGTGACCTAGATAGGCCACTTCCTTGGCAAACAAAGTGCACTTACTCGGACTCAACTTCAACCCTGCCTGTCTGAGGCACCCAAACACCTGGTCCAAATTAGCTATGGCTTGGGGAAATGTTTTCGCATGTACCAGGACGTCATCCAAATACACCAGGCATGACTGCCATGGCATGCTGCCCAGCACATGCTTTATCAATTGTTCAAAGGTGGCGGGGGCGTTACACAAACCAAACGGCATCACAGTGAACTGATACAGCCCCTTACCTGTGGAATATGCCGTTTTCTCCTTCCCAGCCCTATCCATCTCCACCTGCCAATACCCACTCTTAAGGTCCAAGGTTGAGAACCAATTTGAGCCCGCAACGGCATCGAGGGTATCGTCAATTCTTGGCAGGGGATACGAGTCTTGAGTGTCACGTTGTTTAGTTGGCAATAGTCCACGCAAAACCGCGTGGTTCCATCTTTATTTTTAACCAACACAACTGGTGACATCCAAGGACTTCCCGAGGACTCAATGATACCTGCATTGAGCATTTTTTCTACCTGCTCATCAGCTTCCTCCCTCTTGCTCCAAGGGAGACGTCGTGGGGGGGGGGGGGGGGGGGGTGACGAATAGGCTGGGCCTCACCGGTGTGGATCTGATGTTTCACCAGGCCCCTACGTCAAATATCCTCGGAGGCCAAGGAGAAGATGTCCAAATGGGTTTCAATTAATTTGTGTAAGGCCTCCTGCTGGGACTCCTCCAACTCTACACTATTCCTGTTTACCATCTCACAAATGGGATCGGGCCAATTCCTAGTAGTTTCTAGGGACTCCCTCTGGGACCGGCTAGGCTGGATGTTCTCGTCCTTCACCTCCGTGACTTCATTAACTGGGGTGCAGCCGGCTATCTTCGTGCCCCGTCCTATAGTGCGTGGTTCTGTACTTACATTAATTACTCGGACGGCCACCACCGGCCCGTCCGTTTTTACGAGGGTGCGGCCCATGACTAAACCTGGGACGGACTGCGCTGCCACCGGTTCGACCAGGCCGCAGGACTCCTGCCAGGTTGGGTGAGCCCACCATCGGGCCGGCACTATTGCCTCGGCCCTCAGGGGAATGTTCACGGCCTCAGAAGCCTCCAGCTCCGTCCTTTCGGCCGTGCTCACCCCGTCCAATGGCAGCTCATCTACTCCCACTTGCAGGGTCCCCCGGCACAAATCGATTTTACAACCGCTGGCAGTCAACAGGTCCAGCCCGATTAGGCATGGGTCGCACACCTCTGCCACCCAAACTTCTATCTCCCTCTTAACCGACCCTAACTTGAGGGTTACAAAACCACGCCCTATGATGGGGACCGTTTCCCCGGTAGCCAACTGCAAACTATGATTTTCCAGACACTGGATGTTATCCGAGCCGTCTGCACTCGAATCCAGGACCACCGGGCTGATGATCGTGGCGCTTGCTCCTGTGTCCACAACAGCGTCTACCCCCACGCCGGCAATTTTGCATCGAATTGTCAAACTACCAGTGCCAATTTGGCCACAATAGATGACCTGTCGCGTCAATGAGGGCTCTTCACCATCCCCTGCTGCCGAACGCGGCCCTGCATGCTCGGCACATATTAGTTTCCCGGGCCCTGGCGGGGGGGGGGGGGTGTCTAGGGTCGGCTAGTCCGATCCGTACGGGGTGGAGTGGTACGGGGTGGGTTCTGCAATCCCGCGCGCGGTGACCCATCCGGTTGCAGTTATAACACCTCACCTGGTAAGGTGTGTGCCTCCGAAATTGCAAATTGCCCCCCCTGTAGTCCCGAATTGGGGCATTTGATAGTGGCCCACTGCGTGCCACCGCTGGGGCTGCCTGCCATGGTCCAGATCCCGCTAACCACTGGTCCACCAGCCTTCGGACCATGTTCTCCAGGTCCGGGCCCCTTTCAGGGGCGGACCCTCTCAGGGGCCCGTCACTAGCCACGGGCCCTACCTGTGTCACCGCCACTGCGTGACGCTTGCTCCCCTGGGCCAGGGGCGTCGCTGCCTCCCAACGGGCCGCAGCGTTGGCCGCCTGGCTCAGGGTCTGCGGCGCCACATGGCGAGCTGTTGCCGAAGCTCGGGGTCCGAAAAGGCCTGGATAAAATGGTCCAGCGCCAAGCTCTCTTGGGGGGTCGCCGTGTGCTATCCCCACTGTGCGGCGAATGTCGTATACCAACTCCCCGATGGTCTCCTGGGGTTTCCCCTTTCGCACCGCTAGCTGAGCTTTAACAAGCTCGCTCTGCTGTTCCACGCCGAATCGATTAATTCGCGCCGAACGGAGGTCCAACAGGGTGATAGCACCCGGTGGTAAAGCAGTCAGGACCTCCGCCGCCACGCTGCACAGTGCTGCCACGAGGTGTATCCCCCCTTCGTCCGGCTCCCAACCGTTACCCCTACACACGTGGTCGAATTGCGCCAGGTACGCCCTCAAATCGCTCTTGCCGTCGTACGGCGCGAGCGGACCCTTATGGCCGCCCGACGTTCGGACCTCATACGCCGCTCCCTGCGGGGTTGATGCTGGGCCGAACCGTTCGGGTCCCCATAGTACACTACCTCTTGGGGGCTCACGTGTGTTACCCATCCCACTTAGGACTACCCCGGTCGGTGTCGATGCCTGGGCCGCCTCTTCGCAACCCGCTACCCACTCCATGCTCACACACCCAGGTGCACACACACCCTTCACACACCCCATTATCGCACACCCCGGCACACACTCTTTCTCCACGCACTCCGTAACAGTCACACACCTCGCCATGGGCCTTTCATGAACGCCCGGGTCCATTCCGACCCCCAAGCTCGTCGAACCTCCCCTTACACCAAACACATTTCCGCCATCATCGCCACTCACCTCGGGGCTTCTTCCTCCACGCTTCTCCTCCAGCACCTGCAAACTTTTTATTTGGTCAGCAAGCACCTCATCACGATGTGAACACAGACCTTGCACATAGTCCATCACCTCTTCCTTTATTTCATTTTTGGTCTCCCTCCGTCTCTTCTTAATTTCACTCATCCCCTCTTCTACTTCCTCCAGCTTCTGTTTCACCCCTTCTATCTCCCGGTGTGCCCCCGCAATCTCCCCTTCTAAAACTACCCTGGTCGTCTCTACATGTGTCCTAACCTCTCGTTCCCTCGTTCCCAATGTCTCTACCACGTCATCCATCCTCTTTGTCAGCCCCTCGTGCACCATTTGACATTCCTTGTTTGTCGCTATCAGTTCCCTCTTTATTTCTGTTTGTGCTGCTTTCAGCCCCCCTATGACGTCGGTATTCTTCCCCACTTGCTCCCTTAATTCCTGCTGTCTTACTGTTAATTTCTCTACCTCCCGAGTCAGTTCCTCTGTACCCCCTTGTAATTTAACCGCACTCTGCCTCAACTCTCTCTCTACGCGCTCCTCGCACCGCTTCACCTCGTCGCGTACCACCGTGACTTCCTCGCTCAACTTGCACCCAATGTCCTCCCCCATTTTTTTATATACCTATTTGACGCTGCCCTCATCTTTTCCATGTCACACCTAGATTCCTTTATTTATTCCCCCAATTTTTCCATTTGACCACCCATCTTGTTTTCCAACCCATTTAACCCATCTTTCATTTCCTTCATTTCCCGGGTGGATTTGTCCCCTAATTCTTTCATTTCCCGGGTGGATTTGTCCCCTAATTTTTTCATTTGATTAGCCATTTGATCACCCATTTTGTCCATGTATGCCATCATTTGCACCACGAGTAGCGGCATGTCCAAACCCGCTGGCACCGTGGGCTCGGCTTCCGCCGCTACGTGCGAGGCGCCGCCATTTTCCTCGCCAGCTGCCGCACCCTCATCTGCTTCCCCTTCTTCTACCAACCCTTCCTGCTGGTCCTGGGCCATTGGTTCTTCCTTGTCTATTATTCCCACTGGCATTTGACCGTCTTGGCCAGCCATCGTACGAATATAATTTGGTTTTTTTTAAACTAAATTTCGTCCTCGTAATTTTTTTTTTTTGAGTGCGTGAAGTGCACTCTAGGTCAAATTATCCCACTCCCAGACACCAATTTGTTGCGGATCTCTCGAAGCCCGTCGACGTACAGAGGGGGGGGGGTCTTTTCCCCCTCGGGTCTTCGAATCCGCGAGGCCGAGTCGCCACTCCCGTAACGAGCGTGCGGAAGGGTATCGGGTCGATTCCACACGTACCTTCGGTACCCACGCTGCCACGAAAACGGGGACTGGACCTCGCACAAGCCATGCTAATCGATTACGCCCGAGCGGTTTGCGTATCACGTGACTCGTGCCGTCACTTTTATTGAACCCGATTCGAGCGGTTTTATTCGTGCGATGCTAAGCCAATAGTGAAATGACGGGAACGGTCAAATGGAAAAAAGAACAGGTTTATTTATAACTATACAAGGCGAAGAGACACAGAGCAGGCTTAATCAGTCTTAACTTATCACCCAGACAAGGGCCCACTCACTCACGCAGGGAAAAGGAGGAAGGACAAGTTCGCACTCCAAACGCGCCTTAGCGCCGTTCACTCCCGGACAGCTCGCTGGGCGTGGCCCTCGGATGTTCAGGGATAGTTGGGAGCTGGGAGCGCAGGCAGGGAGACCGTGCGTCGGTGGCCCGGAATGGATCGTCCTCACGAGCGCGTTATTCACAGGCAGCAGCAGAGCGTAGGGCACAGGGATAGTTCGTGCACAGAGGCTTTAACAAGCAAGGGACTTCACTCATGCTGTGACAAAAGCTGTGACTGGGAGACCCTGACCGATTCTGCTGCAGGGGGCTCGGGGCAGGGTCGTATATGGCCCCTCCCCAGCCTTACCCGAATGTTCCAAGCCCCTCCTCTCGCTGCCGTTGTGAGCCATTCCCCTTGAGCTCCGATTGGCTGCTCGCTGCTTACCGGCCACTCCCCTGCAGCTCCTCCCTTCGGCCTTGCCAGACTTGTTCCAGGCCTAGCATGTGGCATTCCAGCTCAAAGAACACCTAACTCACTGGCTTGCTCAATGCATACTAACACAGGAAAGGAGACTACACGTACATTTACTAAGAAATAACTGAACTAAAGCGAGGCTACATGTTGTGGTGCAACTACCTACGAGGGGGGTCATCCTTTATTCGCAAAACCGCAACAATATTAATGGAGCGATAGGTTTAATGTGGGGGCGGGTCGGGGAAGGCCTTTTTATAATAGTAATATATTCAAACGGGCACCTGATGGGCGACCAATTTGCATTAAGTGTGCGCAGCCAGGTCACATTGCTCGCTACTGCACACAAGGAAACCCACCCCAGATTAATACTGGTACTGCATAGGTTAAGCAGTCGGAAAAACTAGGACCCCCCAGTGTGCAGAGTCACACACTGGGAGGGGTGTCCTTAGACTCTAACTCCGAACAAACCGAAGCACTGAGCAAGTTAGTTGGGTCTTGCCACGTGCTGGCCGTGTCCATGGGGGGAAGTGGAAGTCCCTTGTCTGTTGGACACTGGTTCCATGATCACGACCATTACGGAAAGCTATTTTTTGAACACTTTTCACATTTGCTTAATCAAGAACTTGATGACTGCAAGTGGCTGTGTCTTAAAGCAGCTAATGGGTTAGACATACCTTACCTTGGTTATGTTGAGTTAGATGTAAAGGTACTGGACCGGTGCATGCCTAGTTGGGGCATATTTATTGTGAAAGAACCAGCCAATGGTGTTATCAAGAGTCGTAAAAATACCACCCCTGGTATTCTTGGTATGAACGTTATCACTGACTGCTACCATGAGCTATTTGAACAGCATGGCTCCAGATTATTTTAGAGTCCTCCTGTGCAGTCTGCTGCCCCGGCATGGAGACGTGTGCTTCGTCACTGTCAGAAGACATAGTAAGTTCATCCTCTGTATTTAAGGTGAGGGTTCAGGGTACACTGCCCATATGCATAGTTGCTGGAACACTTCGCATGGTCACTGTTACTTTCCCTCAGGTTCCACCTGTGGATTTCTTACTTGAGCCCCTTGGTCCCCTTGACGGTTGCCTCCCGGAGGGTTTATTGGTCTCTCCTGCTTTGGTCCATGCTGAGAGGCGTACCCTTTGTGCCCCTGTTACTAATGTAGGCCAGTCTGATGTGTGGCTAATACCTCGCAGAGTGGTAGGAACAGTGCAGATGGTCGGTGGTCAAGATATTCAGGCTGGTAACTCCCCTCACATAGAGCTCTTACTTGACGAGTCGACACACGAATGTACGGCCCATGTGTATGTCCAGTCTGTTGATCTGGATTCTAATGTTCTTGCTGACCTTGAACACCTTGACTTCCCAGGCCTTACCCCGAGTGAAACTGCCGAGGCTAAGTCCCTATTAGGTAGACTAGTGAGGTACCCGTGCTACGCACGGGTGGGAGGCCAGAAGCAAACAGACAATGCAGAAACGGCAAATGCTAAAGCATGAAACCAATAAATTCCACATTCCTGTAGCACCTTCAGTCGCATGTCAGACATGGACAGCAAGTTTGTGAAGGATTTCCATGAAAAACGTACCCGTTGGCAAACAAACAGGTACGTGTGTTCCATTCCCAGTCAATGGCGAATCTGCATATGGCGATCCGCAAATTTCACGTTTAGAACGTAAAACCGTCACTGCATTTCGTCATTCACTTGAACTCGATATCTCTTTTTTCATTCCAAACAGCATAACTCCAATCACAAATACACATTAATATAATAAACTTTTAACAAGATTCGTGACATAAACAAATATTTAAATCCTGATGTGAAGTTCCGTATGGTTGGGTGAATACAATTACGAATTCAAAATCGTAATTGTATTCACTCAATTCCAATCATCAATTGATACTTTAACAAAACGATTAACACGATTAATGTTTAACGATTTAACACTACGATTGAATGACGGTTGTATTGGGAGATGATCAAACCCGCGCATTGCCGTCATCTATCCACTTCCGCATTCGCGGCAGGTTCATAATTCTCATCAAAATCTAAACAGTATTGGTAGAATTTCAATAAAAGCCACATCACTGTTCATATCGGTAAATATTATTCCATCGTGTTTGGAAAAATTGGAAAACCTGGAAAATTGTGAAAAAAAATTGGAAAAACAATGTAGCCTATTTTACTCCAAGGGGTCCCAGGAACACCCACCCAAAATATCGTTGCGATCGGTTGAGCCGTTTTTGCGGTACCTTTGAATGGACAGACAGACAGACAGACAGACGGACGGACATTTGGTGAATTATAGTAAGATACCATTCCCTGTTTTCTAAAAGTGAGGGTGATTTCGGCTGTACCAGTCTCATTACACATGAGATCCCACTTTTAGACGACGTGCCTGTGCGCCCCCCTTGCAGTATGAAACAGTTAGTGCACACATCAAACAGTTGCTGGACAGTCAAATAATTAGGGAAAGCAGCAGCCCTTACTCATCCCCGATTGTTTTGGTGGTGAATAAAGATGGAGGCCTCCGTATGTGTGTTGATTACAGGCAGCTGAATGCTAAGACCCGGAAGGATGCATATCCACATCCGAGAATTGAAGAGTCCCTTGATGCTTTAACAAGATCTAGGTCAGCGTTTCTCAACCTTTGATGGCCCATGGCCCCCCTACCGAGTCGCTTAACATTCGTGGCCCCCTGCCCTTCAATAAAAGATGCAGATTTCGTTTTATGAAATTTATTTACTCAGTCTTAAAAGATAAATCAAAGTAAACATTTTTCTAAGCAATACAATCAATGAGACACTTGCTGTTGGGCTTGTCTGACGAGGCCTCTTATGTCCGGCTCCGTCTTGGACACAGCAAGGCGAATATCGTTCCCAACGTCAAGACGGTTTCTGGACTTCGTTTTAATGGTCGCAAGGTCAGAAAATCCAGATTCGCAAAGATATGTTGTGGCGAATTGAATGAGCATTACGGATGCCTTCTTGCTGAGTAGTGGATACGCATCCTGAACAGACAACCAGAAGGTGGAGAGGTCTTCTTTGTTACTGAAGACCAGCTTCATTGCTTTTGAAACCTTCAACTCTGCCAGCTCCTCTGCTTCGTTTTCAGTAGGTTCAATTTTGGCGTTGAACGGGTCTTTGTGCCACGGAACATCCAACGGTGCATCGTCGAAATACGATTTGAACTCAGCGGAGAGATTGTCGAGATGTCTAGTGATGCAATCTTTGATGCCGACGGGAAGCTCAATCCTCTGCGTCTGCAGGTGCTCGTCCAAGAAAGAAAACGAGGCAGTGGACCCGGCCTTGATTCGTGCCTGCCAGACTTCCATTCTAGCAGACAGTCCGGCAAGCTTGTCTTGAACGTCACTGACTGTCACATCACGGCCTTGCAGGGACTGGTTCATTTCGTTGAGTTGGCCGAATATATCGGCCAGGTAGGCGAGCATCATGACGAACTCTTCATTGTCGAAGTGGACATGGAGGTTGTTTTCGTTGTCTCGCAGGAAGATTTCCACCTCAACCCGGAGTTCATACAGCCGAGAGAGGCATTTCCCCCTCGATAGCCAACGGACTTTGGTGTGGAACAGAAGTCCAACATGTTCCGCTCCCATTTCGTTGGCCAGTAGTTGGAAGAGCCGATGATTTTTGGCCTTCGCATGAATGAAGTTGATCACTTTGACCGCGACGTCCATGACTTCCAGCAAACGAGGCGGAAGAGTCTTTGACGCAAGAGCGTATCGGTGTAGCGAACAGTGGGAGGACGTCACATGGGGCCATTCGTTCTTCACAAGCGTGACGAACCCTCCTCTGACGCCGACCATCGCTGGGGCACCATCAGTACAAATGTGCTTGAAATTCTGCCAACCGAGTCCGTTAGCTTCAAAAAAAGAGTCCACAATAGCTTTGATATCTGCCGCTGTTGTTGTGGTTGGTAGGGTATTGCAGAACAAGAACTCTTCCTTCATCTTTCCCTTTCTCTCGTAGCGAGCGAAGGCGATCAACTGGCTCTCCAGGGCGGTGTCGGTAGACTCGTCTAATTGAAGGCTAGCCTGGAGCGTGCTTTGTTTGATTTCGGAGCAAACTGACGGCACACATCAGCAGCCATGTCGTCAATCCGTCGTCGGATCGTGTCATTAGAGAGCGAAACTTGCTGGATCTTCTTTTTCGCCTCTGGTCCGATCATCAATTCCACCATTTTCTCTGTACATGGCTTGATAAGGTCCTCAGCAATAGTGTGCGGCTTCTTGCACTTCGCAATTCGGTATGCCACTTCGTAGCTGGATTGAAGAGCAGGTTTTTCTTCTGGCCGGAATCCAAATTTGGGAAGTGTCGCTTCACGGTCATATCGTGATCGTTTCGCAGACAGAGCGTCGATATTATCTTCCTTCCTTCCGGGATGCATCTTGTCGCGATGGTTTGAAAGTTTGGAAGGACGTAGTGACGCATTTGACATCACGACCGAGCAGTGCAGACATTGCGCGCAGTCCACGCCATCTCGACTGACATTCGTGAATCCAAACTTGACATAGCTGTCATTCCATTTTCGAGCCTTCGACATCTGAGAAAAAAATTGCAAATACGAATTAATTACTTTTGTAACGGTAATACAGTAAGGTTGAAAATTAGGTTTAGAAAAGTGCTCTGGAGGGAAGGAGAAGAAAGGAAGTAGAGATGTAAAGAAGCAGAAAGAGATGGAGAGAAACTCATCTACCCTTTTTTAGAGAAGGTTAAACTCATCTACCCTTTTTACTTTGACACTATGACCGGAGACTCGTCACCTTAATTGTACATTACAAGCTTCTGCATTCTGAATCGCAGTTTTTCGGCGTCCGCTCGTGGCCCCCCGGTCGAAGGCCCGTGGCCCCCTTGGGGGGCCACGGGCCCCCGGTTGAGAAACGCTGATCTAGGTGGTTCTCAACATTGGATCTATTTAGTGGGTACAACCAAGTGGCGATGGCTGAAGCTGATCGGGCCAAAACGGCGTTCTGTACCCCATTTGGCTTGTTCGAGTTTAATAGAATGCCATTTGGTTTATGTAATGCGCCTGGGACCTTTCAGCGCTTAATGGAGCGCATGTTCGGGGACCAACGTTTCCAATCCGTCCTGTTGTACCTTGATGACGTTGTTGTTTTTTCATCTGCAGTACACCAGCACCTGGATCGTCTGGAAGAGGTTTTTTCCAAACTTAAACAACAAGGGTTGAAGTAAAGCTTTCCAAAAGTCACTTTTTCCAAAAACAAGTCAAATATTTGGGACATGTTGTCTCTGAACAGGGCGTGGCTACAGACCCGGACAAAGTGGCTGTGGTGCGTGAATGGAAACGCCCCTCTCATCTGGCCGAGCTGCGTTCTTTCCTCGGTTTTGCCAGTTATTACCGTAGGTTTGTAGATGGCTTTCCTAAGTTAGCAGCCCCCCTCCATCATTTGGTAGCACAGCTGAGTGGGCCGAACAAGAAGGGTAAGACCCCATTGTCCTCCGCTTGGGATGACCATTGTGAGCAGGTATTTTTGGCCCTTAGAGAAGCCCTGATCACAGCACCAGTTTTAGCCTACGCCGACTTTCAAAAGCCACTCATCCTCGAGATCGATGCTAGTCATGGTGGGCTTGGTGCAGTACTCTCCCAAGAGCATGACAGAAAGTGCAGGCCTATAGCCTTTGCCAGTCGAAGCCTTAAGCCGGCAGAAAAAAACATGGATAATTACAGCTCCATGAAGCTCGAGTTTTTAGCTCTTAAATGGGCTGTCAGAAAAATTCTGGGAGTATTTATTAGGTAATAAGGTTACAATTTACACTGACAACAATCCCCTCAGCCATCTCCAAACTGCTAAATTAGGAGCACTGGAGCAGCGATGGGCTTCTCAATTGGCTTCCTTTGACGAAACTTTGGAATATCGCTCAGGTCGTAATAATGGCAATGCAGACGCCTTGTCAAGGCAGTACCTTGAATGGTTTGCCCCAGGAATGGCTGTCCCTCCTGCATCCTCCATCAGCTGACTCCTCTGTTTCTCAGGAAGTTCACAGCAATGAGATTTCTGCCCTGCCTGGTTATTCACAGCTAGATCTGTCCACTTTTCAGAATGGAGAACCAGCCATTGGTCCCGTGTGGAAACATTGGAGGGAGGGTCGAACCCCAGGACCAAAGGAACATGAACAACTGAGTCAGGAAAGTAGGGAGGTGTTTCGCCAGTGGGGTTGCCTGGTGGAAAGGGAAGGTGTGCTCTATCGTCGGATCTACCCTCAAGGGGACGGTAGAGAAGTGTTCCAAATTCTATTACCGCAATGCCTCAGAGAAGAAGTGCTCAAGTGTGCATGATGGACATGCACACCAGGGTGTAGACCGTACTTTACAGCTCGCCCAGGACTGGGGTTATTGGCCAGGTATGCCAAAGGACGTGGAAACGTGGTGTCGCAATTGCGAAAGGTGCATCCTGGCAAAGGAAGGCCCTAAAGTTTGAGCTTATCAGGGAAGTCTGCAGGCATCGCGACCTAACGAACTCTTGGCAATGGATTTCACTGTGTTAGCACCAGCCAGTGATGGAAGAGAAAATGTTTTAGTGCTTACTGATGTATTTTCCAAGTTTACGCAGGCGATACCGACAAGAGATCAGCGGGCCAGTACAGTGGCAGATGTGTTGTGAAACGGTGGTTCCACCGGTTTGGCACTCCAAGCCATATCCACTCTGATCAAGGCAGAAATTTTGAAAGCAAGGTGATAAAGCAGCTGTGTAAAATGTATGGGGTCCAGAAAAGACGGACGACTCTGTATCATCCGGAAGGTAATGGGCAGTGTGAGCGGTTTAACCGCACCCTCCACGACCTCCTTCGTACTCTACCACCAGATAAGAGACGCTGGCCCCATTTTTTATCACAGGTAATGTGTTCCTTTAACACTACTGCTCATCAGTCTACCGGAATGACTCCACACTACATCATGTTTGGCCATGAACCCCAACTCCCTGTGAATTTCCTCCTTGGCATCAACGAAGCCGATCCCAGTGAGGACACTACAGAAGAATGTGTGCAGAAACATCAGGAATGCCTGAGGGTGGTGCATGATCATGTAAGGCAGCAATTGGAGGCCAAAGCTGAAAAGCGAAATCAAAAGTATAACCAGCAGGTAACTTATTCGGGCTGAGAAGACGGTCAGTTGGTTTATTTGAAAAATCACCAGGTGCGAGGAAGAAATAAGATCCAAGACGTCTGGGATTCCCGCCTTTACAGAGTTGTACGTCGACCTCAAGACCCAGTTGTAGTATACTCTATTGTTCCTGTCGATCGAGATGGCCCAGTTTGTCAAGTACAACAGAACAGAGTTGAGGAGTGTGCCTGGAAGAGAGGACTTCAATGCCCATCAGGTTAGTCCATTGTGTGCTGTTGACGACGACTTGTTGTTACTGCTGATACTACGGATGACTCAGAGGAAGAGTCGATGCTTATGGTCCTTGACGAGGACTGGAAAGGAGAGCAAGTGGTGTTGGTACCAGACCTGGAGAACAGTACGGAACCAAGTGAAAGTCCACTTGATCCTGGGAGCCTTGTGCAGGACCAGGAGAGTGGCTCTAGTGAATCTAGTGAAGGTCCATCTGATCAAGGATCACCAGCTGCCCTCAGCCTATGTCGTAGCACTCGAACTACTGCAGGTTACCATTCGAACCTGCATCGGTTGCCATACCCTGTGAGAACCCACCAGCCACTAACAAAAGGGGTTGAGTCAGGTAGTTGCCAACCCTAGAACATGTAGTTTTGAGTGTTGAGGGAGGGCACACGTTAGCTCCGTACTTTGCCGTTTTCAGTTAGTTCATCGTCGGGGCGCCGATGCATTTGGGAAGGGGGGGGGGGGGGTGAATGTGGCCTGTGGGACTAATCACATAATCACATTAGTCCCCGTCATAGATAATTACATTGGTTCTGCCCCTTTCAGCTTTATAAGCTAAGCTTTTTTTAAGGCATCTCAATTTTCCAGAAAAAAATTAATAAAACGTCAACTGTCACCCTAGCTAACAATACCCACAACCGCCACACACCCCTCTTTCTCCACCTCCACCATTCCCTCACAATCCCGCTTCACCCAAGCTAACAATACCCATGACAACCCCACGGCCCTTCCCTCCACCATCCCCTCACAATCAACCATCACCCTAGCGAACAATACCTACAACCCACACCATCCTCCACAATCTCCCTTAAACCATCACCCAAGCTAACAATACCCATGACAACCCCACACCCCTCCCATCCACCATCCCCTCACAATTCCCCATCAATAATCACCCTAGCTAACAATACCTACAACCCACACCATCCTCCACAATCCCCCTTCAACCGTCACCCTAGCTAACAATACCCATGACAACCCCGCACCCCTCTCCCCACTCCACCGTCCCCCCACACTCACCCTTCAACCGTCACCCTAGCTAACAATACCCATGACCATACCACATCCCTCACCCCACTCCACCGTTCCCCCACAATCCCCCTTCAACCATTATCTGAGCTAGCAATACCCATAACCACCCCGCACCCCTCCCCCCACTCCACCGTCCCCCCACAATCCCCCTTCAACCGTCACCCTAGCTAACAATACCCATGACCACCCCACATCCCTCACCCCACTCCACCGTCCCCCCACAATTCCCCATCAACCATTACCCAAGCTAACAATACCCATAACCACCCCACATCCCTCACCCCACTCCACCATCCCCTCACAATCCCTACATCACATTCACACTTATCTTGACATATACTATTAAATAACTAGTGTAAACTAAACCAAATTGCCCCTACGTCGTTTCCGTAACAATATGTTTGTGACGTTCAATCACCGGAAGTTAAGTGGGAGGACCCATAGCATTGGTGGATGTTAAAGATTCTGGCATGTTTTCCTGAAGAGGAGACGATTTATCTGCAGCATCGTGAAAAAAACTCCACATTGATGCTCTAACCTCCAGAGGTCATTGCATGGGCAACACAGCTGTGCTCCCAGGAATTATACATCCAACAGCCATGTGATGAAGATGAATAAATTAATATTCTGCACTATTTCAACACTGAAGGATATAGAATTGGTGAATGATGCTGTGACCACCAGAGGGCGCTGGTGATGTGATACTTCAGGAATGACATTATTTCCGCCACAAGCCTCATTAGTGGACATACATTTATTACCCTCGCCAGAGGAGAGGGTATTGCATGTGAGTCCGTTCGTCTGTTTGCTGTTTGTTTGTCTGTACAGAATAAATATGATTTTCTCTGCAACCGTTGGTCCGATTGACAGCAAATTTTCACCATAGGTGCAACTCCACCTGTATAATTTTTTAATGATAATTATGACGTCATATATCACGTCGTTCGGCCGCCATCTTGGAAAAACCAAAAAACTTTGCACCTCTATATCTCCGAAAGTGCTGAATAGAAAAAATTGAGACATGGCTCATTGTAAAGAACTCTCCGTGGGGAATAAAATATGTTAATGATGATGTCATATGTGCCTCCATTATGACGTCATAATTCGACAACTACAAAACTTCATTCGATCAAGATGAAATTTATTGCGCATAATCTAGGAATAAATTAGTTTAGAAAACAAATAATGATGACGTCATCGGTCACGTGGTTCGGCCGCCATATTTGTTTAAACACAAAAGCCTTAAAAACCACTGAAAATACATCCTGGCGAGGGTTTGCAATCTCTGATTGCTCTTTATTGTTACGCAGATCAGACAAGGCTTTTGACTTCACCTCACTCCACCCCTCTTCTTATACATTCTCCCCTTTTATTCCCATTGCTTTCTATACTTCTTTCCTTCCTCTCCACACTCCTAGCACTCCCCTCCCTCTCTTTTACTCCTCCCTTCTATCCTTCTTCCAATTTTGTTTTTCTTTCACATTGGCTTCCACCAGCAATTGCCCCTATCTAATAAAAGCTCTTCAAAATATTTAAAGGAAATATTCCATATATCGATAGTGAGACTTGCAAGGACAGCAGAATATCCTTTTGAAAATGAATGGCTTTTAATGCTTCCCAATTCACTCGAGGCAAGTTGGTTACCTGTCCGCTGTGTTTCCATGATGCAATTTCCTATTATCCCTGACCGTTGGTGTAAATGCAAATTTATAGCTCAAACACCTGCAGAGATGACGAATTTAAGGAAATTGACGTGGGTTGAGACCCTAATGAAGTGTGACATTGACACAAACGGACAGATGCTGTAAGACAGGCAGCGAGATTGTTCTGGAGACAGCAGGGGGCGGTAGCAAAAACTGCCTGGAATCGAGGCCGGTCCCTGCGGGCAGTCGAGTGAGGAAATGTGCTGTTTTCACAGCTGGGTGTGGGGGAGAGTTGGGAGAAAGGGAACGTGCAGAGGGGGGAGGGGGGCATGCAGAGATGCTGGCAACAGGCCTGGCGCCAGCTTCCTGAAAACAGCCATCTCATTCGAGCACTGTCTGTCTGTCTGGCTGTCTGTGTGTCTGTTTTGATTTCCTTGTGGTTTATGAACTGTGCAACCGATGCAATCCTGCGCTTGAACTTCCCTTGCACAAGAAATCATCAAACATTATAGTTTGACAAACGTACTGATCTGATATTTTAACTCCAGGTTCAGGCATGTGTAATGTAAAAGGACAGGTGAGTGCAATTTTTTTTTTTAAGCAGAGCTGCTCAAACAAACCAAGTTTGGAATGTTACTGCCATTTCCCAATAATTACTTTATCATCTTCTGATCTCCCCATTCTGCATGATTTTGATAAATCTCTCTTTCTCTGTATGTATGTATGTATACACAAAGAATTAAGTTAAGCACCCCCCCCGTTTTTTTACAACCTCGCACATTACAAGTTTGTTGTCGTCAAAACAGTGTAATATACCCATGTTATTGCTATATTTTCTGGAGAAGTGATATTATGGTCACATAAAAACATAACAATCATGCCGTTTTCAATATTTTATTCTGAATAATTTAAGGTGAAATTTTTTGGGAATTTTAGGCATATTTTCACCTCAATTTAAGTATGGAGCTATAGGTCCATCACGGACAGTGTGGATGACGTTTATGTTTTCTAACGTACAGTCATTGTTCTGAGAGGACCTCTAGCGATCTTTGCGTCAATAACGTGTGTAGGACCCACGTGATCGGATCACTGACTCAACCCTACGTCTCATAGACCCTGTAAGCCGTCGTATGCGTTGCTGTGGCAGGTTGTTCCATTCCCGATGTAATGCACGTTCCAATTCATCCAGATTGGCTATTGGAGGGACCATCTTCGCAATTTGTCGTCCCAACATGTCCCGAACGTGCATTACATCGGGAATGGAACAACCTGCCACAGCAACGCATACGACGGCTTACAGGGTCTATGAGACGTAGGGTTGAGTCAGTGATCCGATCACGTGGGTCCTACACACGTTATTGACGCAAAGATCGCTATAGGTCTTCTCAGAACAATGACTGTACGTTAGAAAACATAAACGTCATCCACACTGTCCGTGATGGACCTATAGCTCCATACTTAAATTGAGGTGAAAATATGCCTAAAATTCCCAAAAAATGTCACCTTAAATTATTCAGAATAAAATATTGCAAACGGCATGATTGTTATGTTTTTATGTGACCATAATATCACTTCTCCAGAAAATATAGCAATATCATGGGTATATTACACTGTTTTGACGACAACAAACTTGTAATGTGCGAGGTTGTAAAAAAACGGGGGGGGGGGGTGCTTAACTTAATTCTTTGTGTATATATATATATATATATATATATATATATACATATATATATATATATATATATATATATATATATATATATATATATATATATATATATATATATGTATATATATATGTGTCACGTAAAAAAAGTAAGTACACCCCATGTCAAGTTTTGACTTTTTCAACATATTTCAACATACAGCTATTTGATCTTCATTTCAACAATATTGATAGATAAACGTGATATTAATATAACAAATATCATTAAACATTTACATTTTGAAGTCCATTGTATAATTTAAATAAACATAAATGCAAATTTCGCATGTGGAAAAAGTAAGTACACCCTTTTTTTTTTTTTTTTTTTGTATACTGAATCGAGGCTCGTGAAAGAGCTAACATTTACTTCACAAACAAATCAACCAGACAAACAAAATATATAAAAAGAGGGAGTGGAAAAACAAGATGGGGAGAGAAGGGGAAGCACACAAACACAACATTTGAGAGCAGGGAGATGTGTGGAAGGGAGAGGGCTTGGGGGGCAGAGGCGTGGGAAGGGGGGGGGGGGGGGGAGGGAGAAGTATAAAACACAAGGACACCAAGGACTTCCAGGACAGAAGTTGGTATTTCAAAAAAGTGGAATTGGGGTGAAATTAGCGGGGGTAGAAAAGATCAAGGTTTTGGATGGGGGAAGATAAGAGATGGTGGTGAACAGCTGTTTTAAAGCTGTTCACCACCATCTCTTATCTCATCTGTCCAGAGGTGGCAATACCACCTATTAGAGCCCTTGGCTCTAAGAGGTGGTATTGCCCCCTTTGGCAGAAACAACCTCAAGTAGGCGTTTCTTATAACTGTCTACCAGTCTCTGACATCGACCAGGGAGAATTTTTTGCCCACTCCTCCATGCAGAATTATTTCAGCTGTGCGATGTTTGAGGGGTTTCTTGCATGCACAGCTCGTTTCAAATCCCCCCACAACATCTCGATGGGATTTAGATCCAGGCTTTGACTTGGCCATTCCAGAACCCTCCATTTCTTTCTTTTCAGCCATTTCTTGGTGGATTTACTGGTATGTTTAGGGTCATTGTCATGTTGCAAGGTCCACCTTCGGTTGACCTTCAACTTTCTGACAGATGGCCTCACATTATCCTCAAGCACCCTCTGGTACAATGAAGAATTCATAGTGGATTCTATGATGGTGAGCCGCCCAGGCCCTGATGCAGCAAAGCTGCCCCAAACCATAATATTTCCACCACCATGCTTTACAGTTGGTATCAGGTTCTTGTGGTCAAATGCTGTCTTTGGTTTTCGCCAAACATGTCTTCTGGTAGTGTGGCCAAATAGCTCTACCTTTGACTCATCTGTCCAGAGCACATTGTTCCAGAAGTGCTGGTCTTTGCTTCGGTGTTCATTGGCAAACTTTCGTCTTGCCCTGATGTTCTTTCTGGACAGCAAAGGTTTCCACCTGGCACACCTCCCATGTAGATCAAATTTGTGCAGCCTCTTTCTGATGGTAGACTCGTGCACTTTGACATCAACAGTGGCAAGAGCTACCTGTAGGTCCCGTGATGACTTTCTGGGATTCTTAGAGACTTCTTTCAGCATCTTGCGGTCTGCTCTCAGGCTGAATTGCTGGGGCGGCCTGGCCTGAACAAGTTGGCAGTTGTTTGGAATTTTCTCCACTTGTAGATGATCTTCCGGACAGTCGAATGATTGATTTCAAATTGTTTGGAGATCTTTTTAAATCCCTTCCCAGACTCGTAGGCATCTATAACCTTCTTTCTGAAGGCCTCAGAGAGCTCTTTTGATCTAGGCATGGTGATGCCGCACACTTCAACAACAAAGAGCAAACCAAACTAAATGTCTGAGGTTTAAATAAGACAGGTTCCTCCAAGATCCTCTCTAACGATGTTGTAATCATTTGCATCTGAGCTGGTGCACCTGATTCTAATTTTAGGTATTTGAAGTAGTGATAAATGTAGGGGTGTACTTACTTTTTCCACATGCGAAATTTGCATTTATGTTTATTTAAATTATACAATGGACTTCAAAATGTAAATGTTTAATGATATTTGTTATATTAATATCACGTTTATCTATCAATATTGTTGAAATGAAGATCAAATAGCTGTATGTTGAAATATGTTGAAAAAGTCAAAACTTTACATGGGATGTACTTACTTTTTCACGTGACTGTATGTGTATATATATATATATATATATATATACACACACACACACATATACGCCTATGTGAGGTGTTTCCCATACCTTGCATCTGGCATATGACTGGAGCCAACGGTTCTGCGCTACCTGGAATAACTGACTACAAAAGGCAGTAAGACCCAGTGGGCCATCTCCTTCGACTTTGTTTTCAAAATGCAGTGGATGAATGCAAATTTATATATATATATATATATATATATATATATATATATATATATATATATATATATATACAGTGAAACCTTGACTTACGAGTGCACCAACTTACGAGTTTTCCGAGATACGAGCCGTCGCTCGGGCGGTTTATTGCTTTGAGATGCGAGCCGAGATCTGAGTTCCGAGCTTACGCCACCCGCCACCAAGTGGGTTCCGGTCACGTGGTTATCTTGCCGTGCAAGCATCTCTGCCGTATATCGCTGCTGCTTTGTTTTCGCATTTTGGTTATTTTGGAGCTTACGCCACCCGCCACCAGGTGGGTTCCGGTCACGTGGTTATCTTGCCGTGCAAGCATCTCTGCCGTATATCGCTGCTGCTTTGTTTTCGCATGTTGGTTATTTTGGAAAATTTCTTAGTTTTAACCATGGGTCCTAAGAAATTGAGTGCCAAGGGCAGTACTGAGAAGAAGAAGAGGATGATGTGCTTGGATATAAAACACGCAATCGTCGAAAAACATGAGCGAGGTGTGCGCGTTGTCGACTTGGCGAGGCAGTACGATCGTAGTACTGCTACGATATGTATGATTTTGAAGCGGAAGGAGTCGATAAAGGCTATAAGTATAACGCCAGCCAAGGGCGTTAAGATTATTTCAAAGCTCCGGACCTTTGTACATGAAGAGATGGAGAAGTTGTTGTTTGTGTGGTTGACGGAGAAGTAGCTCGCAGGAGATACCGTGACAGAAAGCATCTGTGAGAAGGCACGAGACATTTACGGGGATTTGGTGCAGCAGACGGCGGGAACATCAACGGACGAGGCATCGGAAGAGTCATTCAAAGCCAGTCGGGGATGGTTTGATAATTTTAAGAAGAGGACCGGCATTCACTCCGTCGTCAGGCATGGTGAGGCAGCAAGCTCGGATGTGAAGGCAGCTGAAGGTTTTATTATAACTTTTGCCGAACTGATAGAAGCCGAAGGATACATCCCCCAGCAAATCTTCAACTGTGACGAGACAGGGCTCTTCTGGAAAAAGATGCCGAGGAGGACGTATATAACGGCAGAGGAGAAGAGCATGCCAGGCCACAACTTGTTCAGAGTGCCGGCGATAGCTCGCCTTCTCTTTGTGGAAGACACGGTGAGATCCTTAACATCCATCAACTAATGGACGCAAACGGGGCACCCAGTTTAGCGGTACACACATTGATGAATCACCCTGCCTGTGAAACACCGACATGACAGGTTATAGCTGGGTCGGGATTCAAACCCAGGCTGGACAGTTTAGAGTCAAGTGTGCGTACCTCCAGTCCAGGCCATCCTGCCAACTTGTATGCTGCATACAGGTGAAATATAAAGCGCGAGATATTTATATATATATATTTCAAAAAATTGGTGTGGTTTTTGGGGGGCTGGAACGGATTAATAGCATTTCAATTCATTTTAATGGGGAAATTTAATTTGAGAAACGAGCAAATTGAGTTACGAGCTCGGTCACAGAACGAATTAAACTCGTAAGTCAAGGTTTCACTGTATATATATATATATATATATATATATATATATATATTGTTACAGACGCGGTTTTGGATGTTAGTTTACCGAGCGGTTTGGTATGACCGCGTCTGCACAGTTTACCCGATTCCACTCGAACGTTGGCCGAATCGCGCTACGCTAGATCAATGAAGGAAAGGACACAACGGCTGGGTTAAATGACACGACACCAGGGGTACAGTTCTCAAGACCTCCGGAGGAGGTTATAATATTGGTTTGCAGAACGTTTAGATTACATGGACAAGAGGTACAGCATAGGAAGGTGGGCACTTAAACACGGTCTTATCTTAGCCCCGACAGACCACAGATAAACGGGACAAGACTGACTCACACAGGGATTGATGGCAAGGAGGGGCAGGTAGTCGAGGCTCAAGGTGCACCTTGGCTCAGGGGCAGAATCGACCCGGTCCGGTCCAGAGATGCGGGGAGGTATCGTCGCGCTGGAGGTGGCGTCTGTTTCTCCTCAAGCTGGGGGCGCATCTGACGTCACCTCCGGTAAGTGGCTGCGTATATCCAGCGGGGAGTGACACGCCCTCGGCTCGTTAGCTCCGCCCCAGATGGAATCGGCCCGCCGCTTCTTATTGGGTGCGGGGGGGTTACCGGGCTCCGCCCTTGACGAGGAGCTGACAGTCAGCCCCTGTGTGGTAACCCCGTCGGAGCACATGGGCAATGGCGGCTAACCAAGCCGGAGTGAGGACGCGCACTCCCCGCGCCGCGGCCACGCCGCCGCCTGCTGTTGTTGTTGGTGTTGTTGTTTCATGAGATGATGGGAGGATGCGGAGATGAGGTTGTGGGGAGGTATTGGGAGGTCCTAAACTCACTACTGGTGCCATACAATCACATTCTGGTGCAACGAAGAGTCAGAATTAATGGAAACGAGTCCTTAACTGACATAGACTAAGAATAACTAGCAAGATGTCCTATAGTTGTCTACGTGAGATGCGGTGAACCTGGGCACGACATTTAATGGGGGAAAAAGGGGAAGGTCGGTTCTACAGAGTGTTGTTTACAGACAATGGGACTAGGGAATGGGGGATTGGGGATAGTTGGGGAGTATTGGGGAAATAGGGGAATATTTACAAGCGGATATGGATGGAGGCCAAATCCCATATCCGCAACATTGCACCCTTCTCTACCTCGGGGCGTCCCGACCCGATAAATTTTTACCTACTTTAGTGTGGCACTCAGATGTAGTTCCCTCTACTATTAACTCTACCCTGAGTGCGACAGTTTTACAGATGTTCACAAATGAGTAAATATGTCCCCCTGCGACGTTGCACCCTTCTCCTCACAGAAACACACCCACAGGATAACCGAATCGTGGAAAGAATTCTCAAACTAAACATACAGCCGGTAGGGAGCATTATTTACATAAGACTACACTGATATTTACACTACGATCCAGGACCTGTTTTTGGAGGAACACATGCAGATGTTATGCATAGAGAGAGCACACATGCCAGCATCGATACACCAACCCACGAGTGCTCTGTGGCCTTACGGCCTTTAATAATGTGCAAAGCACCCCTTCCAAGCACCAAAAGCACCACCCCATCATGTACAGTCAGCACCATCCGGTGCACCAATAAAGTGTTCAACAATCACCGGTGGTGTCGCAGCCGGCCGATGTTCTGCCGCTGGTCTTGCCTTCATGTGGTGCACTTGGCCTTCTGGCTTCTTTCAAAAATAAAGAAAGGCGCCAACCGCGTCCATTTCTGTATTGTGGCCGTCAGGGGGCCAACTAAAAGTGGTTCACCTGTATGGCATAGGTGCCACGTTGACCCATAGGTCCATCCACGGGTGGTGCTTGCCCGCAAGAGAACTGCGGTCCATGGTGGGCGGCCACAAAAATTGCGGTCCATATGGTGTATCGATCCCGGCAGCAAGCAGCGAAAGTGCAGGCCCACAACTGCGGAGCCCGCACCTCTCTCTCCTCTCTCTCTGCCCCAAAGCCAGATCCTCGGAGGTGGGAGACAAAAGAAGAAGACAAGTGAGTAAGGTGGCAAGGGCGCAAAAGTGCACGCAATACAAGGTAATGCACACTAGGGGCACATGGGAACCAGGTGAGACAGGTACGTTCCTACCGTACGCCCCCCCCCCCAACCAGGTAACCTACATTGCCCCTCCCTTACCCCTTACTGTATCCACAAAACACAACACTACCCATAAACATCTACTTTACAAATCAACAAACGTCCCTACTGTCTTCCCCGTTCCTCCCATAAACCAAATTCGTCTTCTCTCCCTCCTAACCAATCAAATTTGCTATTTCCAACTCTCATCAAAATTTGCCATCTCCAATTCAACATCAAAATTTGCCATCACCAATTCATCATCAGTCCCTCCTAAGGAGGGAGAGATGGAATCACCCCAATGTCTCATCCACGTCGTGATGCGTCTCACCAATCCACACAGCAATTCTCATTTCCTGCACACAGAACAAAGAAACACAGGTGTGGAGTTATCATCACCACAGGTAAGTGGCTGCGTATGGTGCGACAGGTTCATCAATCCTAACTATTTCCTAAATGACTTTAACAACTTTACATTACCCGGGGTCTTTCTCCTGCCAAACCATTGGCCCTCTTACACTATGGGTTCTAAAAACCAATTCCCATTGGCCAAACTGTGGTGCTTTTCAATTTGGGGTCTCACTCCCCCGATTCATCTCCCGGTGCTTTCGCACAATTTCTGGGCCGCGACGTGTAGCTCTCCCAGCAGGTCTACCCACCTGCACACCTCCACCACTGCAGTTGCCTCCGAGCTTACCTGCTCCTTACTCTAACCTAACTACCTGGGGAAGGCCCTCTGGCGCTCTCCCCACTCGGTGCCCTCTCTGGCACTGGGCTACCCGGGTCCGTCCTCCGGATCCTCGGGCCCCACTGACACTAACGGCTCCCAGAGCCCACCTGCGGCCTCACCTGGCCGACATCCTCACAGTGGTGGAGTGCCCAACCAACTACACACACTAACAGGCTACACGCCCAGCCATTTCCACAACACTAATGCACCCATCCACAATACCATTCTGCAACCGCACCACAAATGCCAATATCCAACCACAATTTACCTATACCCTCTACCTAACACTTACACTACCCGCCCCGGGTACTCGTGAAAGGGGTCCACTCTTCCCCCATCCACACCTTCGCACCATGCACACCACTCCGTACCACTTACTCCAACTCTCTCCACACCACTCATTCTCTGCTCCATATATTCCACACACCTGTACTTGCACACCTGTGCTCTCACACCTGGTGCCACCTGCACCCTTCTCTCCCCAAGCGCATTCGCGCTGATCCACAACACTCACTACTCACACACTGCTCCACACACCTGTCCAGTTGCACACCTGTGCAATCACACCTGTTCAGCTCTCACACAGCATCATCTCATCTAACTACTCCTCTCTGAAACTTGCGCTTCCCAGTCGTCCCTTTAAACTATTGCGCTCCCTCGTCATTATAATCCACACTAATCTACCTGCGTCCCCACTACAGGTATCAGTCACTAACTAACCCTTAACGTCACCTAATGTCATCTTCTAGGGCCCTACAATATAACCTAACCCACCCGGGCTAGTTTTCACTGCCATCAACCCCATAAAACTAGTGCGCATTTGCCCCACCTGGGAAGGGTGGCAGGGATGCCACCCTTACCCACCGGGCCCATCGCTCACTACCAATTTTGCACATCAAATTTCAACAAATCAAAAATTTGCCAATCACTGCCCATCATCTGCCAATCATTACTGCCAATCCTTTGCCAATCATCAAATTTTGTTTTTTTTTCTAATTTCGGGGCCAAAACACTAACCTCATCACACAGTCTACTTACTAATGCCTCTCGGTGCGCCAATTCCTGTCCAAAGCCCGGCTTCGTAAAGCCAAGCAATGAATGCGGGTTGTTTGGTGCCAGCGGCTGGATACGTCCCGCATTCGGGGCAGGGACGGGGGCTTACCCGGCCCGAGATCCCACGCACCACCTCGGCGTGGAGCCATCCAATGTCCCGATCTCGACCTGCCGGCACGTCTCAATAGAAAGTGGTCGCCATGACGACCCTTCCTATCGGGCTGCCCGCTCCCCCTAGTGGAGCCTGGACGCGGCCGTTCCACGCGAGGCCCGGCACGCACCGAGGGCCCGATTCGGCTAAAAGTCGCTCTAACCTCTAACCCGGTTACCTTCGATGCCTCACCTGCATGCTTACACCCCGCAGCCCGTTCCTTGCTCCTCGTACCTTTCCTTACACACCTCGGTACACTCATTCCACTCACAGCCTTGGTCACACACCTGACCGAGCACCTTGGCACACATTCGTCGCTCGCACACCTCACCAACACACCTCTTCGCGCCCCCTCCTCGGTCACCTCCTCTGTGACAATCACAGGTGTGCTCTTACTCGCACACCCAACCACGTGCCTCACTACCAATTCCAGCGTGCATTCCCACTCATGCTCTACCATTCCAGGTGTGCTTCCTTTCTCACCTGTCACAACCAACTCACGCTCCGTGTCACTCTTACTACTCTCACCTCCACTCTTGACAACGCACTCACCCTTACTCTCGACAGCGCACTCTTTCCTCATGCACCTGTCCGTCACACATCTTTCTCGCGCACACTCCTGCGCACACTCTCCCGTCACACCCTCTGTAACACTTACCACACCGCGCTTCCATGTGCTCCCTCGCACACGCGCTACGACCGGCTCACTCTCGACAGCACCCTCATTCCTTGGCACGCACTTTTTCCTCACACACCCCAGAGTCGGACTTTCTCGCACACCTCCTTTTTCGCACACCAGACCTGTCACACACTTCACCAACGGCCTCTCACGAACACCCGGGTCCATCTCGACCCCCAAGCTTATTAAATCCCCTGGCGCATCATACGCACGACCATATTGGTCACCACTTACACCGGGTCCTCTTCCTCTTCGCTTCTCCTCCATCACCTGCGAATCCCTCATCCGGTTAATGAGCACATCATCACGATCCAAACACAGACTTTGGACCAATTCTTTTACCTCCTCTTTTATCTCCTTCTTATCCTCTCTCCGTCGCTTCTTAATTTCGCTCACCCCTTCTTCCACTTCTTCTAATTTCTGCTTCACCTCTTTTATTCCCCGGTACGTCTCCTCAAGCTCGTCCTCCAAGGCTACCTTGACCGTTTCCATGTGCGTCCTCACCTGCCGGTCCTTCGTCTCCATTACCTCTGTCACCTCGTCCAACCTCGTTGTCAGTCCCTCACGTACCATCTGACATTCCCTCTTCGTCGCTATCAAGTCGTCTTTTAGTTCTTTCTGTGTTGCTTTTAAACCTCCTAATACCGCAGTGTTCCTTTGAACCTGCTCCGTTAGTCCTTTTTGTCCCTCCGTCAGCTGCTCCACCTCCTGCGTCAGGTCCTCTATGCCCCCTTGTAACTTTACAGTCCCCTTTCTCACCTCCTTCTCCATGTGCTCCTTACAGTGCCTCACCTCCTCGCGCACTCCTCCGACCTCCTCACTCACACCTCTTCTGATCTCTTCTCCCATCACTTGCATCTCCTGCCCAGATGCCACCCTCATCTGCTCCATTTCCTCCCTGTGAGCATCCAGTTTGGTTTCTACCCCCATTCTAACCCCCTCTATCTGCTGCCCCATTTGTTTAACTTCCCTTTCCGCTTGGTCCCTCATGTCCCTCAATTTGCCTTCCATTCTGTTTTCTAACCCCTCTAACCCATTTCTCACTCCCTCTATCTGATTCTCCTGGGCAGCCATTCTATTTTCTACCCCCGTTAACCCCTCCTGTATTTCCCCTAATCTATCGTCTAATTTCCCAAATTTCTTGTCTAATCCCTTAAAATTACTGTCTAATCCCTTAAAATTATTGTATAATCCCTCACCGGTACTCCTCGCTTCGTCCCTCATTACCCCCATTTGGCTTCCCATTACCCCCATTTGGTTTCCCATTACCCCCAAATGCTCACTCTGAGCCCTCATTTCCTCCCTCATTTTCTCGCTATTCTGGGCCATAAGGGCCTTCATTTGTATGAAAAAAAGGTCCAAATCTACCAGCGGCGCTACTACGGTCGCGGGCGTGGACGCCGTGGCCATGTGCGAGGCGCCATTTTGCGCGCCCGTAACCTCGTGCGCGACGACGCTATTTTGCGACCCTGCCACCCTCACTGCTTCGCTCTCCTCATGTCCCTCATTTTGGTCCTGGATCGACCCTGCCTCACTCTCCTCTACCGGAACCCAGCCGTCTTGGTCTGCCATAGCGCGACTTTCAAAATTCGGGTTTTTATATTTTTTTTTTGTAAAACACAATCAAATTTCGCCGTTATAATTTCGAGCGTGTGAAACGCGCTCCGGATCGAATCCCACTTCCCGACACCAAATGTTACAGATGCGGTTTTGGATGTTAGTTTACCGTGCGGTTTGGTATGACCGCGTCTGCACAGTTTACCCGATTCCACTCGAACTTTGGCCGAATCGCGCTACGCTAGATCAATGAAGGAAAGGACACAACGGCTGGGTTAAATGACACGACACCAGGGGTACAGTTCTCAAGACCTCCGGAGGAGGTTATAATATTGGTTTGCAGAACGTTTAGATTACACGGACAAGAGGTACAGCATAGGAAGGTGGGCACTTAAACACGGTCTTATCTTAGCCCCGACAGACCACAGATAAACGGGACAAGACTGACTCACACAGGGATTGATGGCAAGGAGGGGCAGGTAGTCGAGGCTCAAGGTGCACCTTGGCTCAGGGGCAGAATCGACCCGGTCCGGTCCAGAGATGCGGGGAGGTATCGTCGCGCTGGAGGTGGCGTCTGTTTCTCCTCAAGCTGGGGGCGCATCTGACGTCACCTCCGGTAAGTGGCTGCGTATATCCAGCGGGGAGTGACACGCCCTCGGCTCGTTAGCTCCGCCCCAGATGGAATCGGCCCGCCGCTTCTTATTGGGTGCGGGGGGGTTACCGGGCTCCGCCCTTGACGAGGAGCTGACAGTCAGCCCCTGTGTGGTAACCCCGTCGGAGCACATGGGCAATGGCGGCTAACCAAGCCGGAGTGAGGACGCGCACTCCCCGCGCCGCGGCCGCGCCGCCGCCTGCTGTTGTTGTTGGTGTTGTTGTTTCATGAGATGATGGGAGGATGCGGAGATGAGGCTGTGGGGAGGTATTGGGAGGTCCTAAACTCACTACTGGTGCCATACAATCACATTCTGGTGCAAGGAAGAGTCAGAATTAATGGAAACGAGTCCTTAACTGACATAGACTAAGAATAACTAGCAAGATGTCCTATAGTTGTCTACGTGAGATGCGGTGAACCTGGGCACGACATTTAATGGGGGAAAAAGGGGAAGGTCGGTTCTACAGAGTGTTGTTTACAGACAATGGGACTAGGGAATGGGGGATTGGGGATAGTTGGGGAGTATTGGGGAAATAGGGGAATATTTACAAGCGGATATGGATGGAGGCCAAATCCCATATCCGCAACAATATATATATATATATATATATATATATATATATCTAAAAAAAAAAAAATATATATATATATATATATATATATATGTATATATATATCTCTATATATAAAGGAGGAGTGTGTGTGTGTGTGTGTATATGTGTGTCTGTCTGGATGTCCGCTTATAACTCAAGAACTACACATCGGAGAAAAGTTTTAGACACAGATTCGGAATCAGCATAAAATCCTGGTGGTTATAGGCTACGTTTTATTGGCGCTGAGGAAGCGCCTTTAGCGATTGACTTCCAGCCAGTGTAACGCTAATTCCTGTCACAGGAATTCGGAGATCATATAAGTGGGCGTGGCAGTTCCTGATTGGTTCGTGTTGGGGAACGCCTTCTCGCTGCCGACGTGACGTAAATTCGCGCACGCGCACTGGTGATTGGCGCTGAGGAAGCGCCTTTAGCGATTGACTTCCAGCCAGTGTAACGCTAATTCCTGTCACAGGAATTCGGAGACATATAAGTGGGGCGTGGCAGTTCCTGATTGGTTCGTGTTGGGGAACGCCTTCTCGCTGCCGACGTGACGTAAATTCGCGCACGCGCACTGGTGAAGCTTACTCGATCTTACTCGATCCCATATTACATGTACTTTCATTGCATACAAATTATACTTCCTCCTAGAAATTCCATGCCCGAACCTCAGCGCAATCCAAGAGGATTCACTTGTTTTAATATCAATGGTTTAAAAATACCGCGCCACCTGCAATTCCATGGTGGTTTGTGGCGGCGCTAGACGTTCGGGGTGTATTGCAATGCTTTGTCGGGTTTGGCTGTGGGTCCAGAATAGCTCCCATTTCCTCATGTTCTTCCACTTTTATTTTGATTCTTCTGTTACAACGCCTTCCTTATGTACCTTATATCCCCCCCGACGAGGCCTCTACATAATTTCATGCGGCAGAATTTCGTACATTTTGAGTGAAAGAAGTGAGACGAAGTTGTAGGAGGAAGAAGAGGCGCGGCACTGTGGACGGCCTCGATCGTGAGTGGAAATGGCAGGAATTGCGTTTGTATCGCAAAGTAAAGGATCTGCATTCATTTCTGAACTTGCATTGGTGGATTGTTATACATCTGCATTATTTTTCATTAAAAAAAACTTTATGTTGAACTTGAAGGTTCCAAGCACGGACGATATATATAGCCCTCATTGAGGTAAAAATAGAAGTACAAATCCTGCTATCGCTTGCCAAGCTAGCCGTTCCCCCCCCCCTCCTCCTCCCCCTCTCCTCCTCCCCCTCCCTCCTCTTCTCCCCTCTCCTCCTCCCCCTCCCTCCCTCCTCTTCTCCCCCTCCCCCTCCCTCTTCTCCCCTCCCCCTCCTCTTCTCCCCTCCCCCCCCTCTTCTCCCCTCCCCACCCTCTCCTCCCCTCCCCACCCCTCTCCTCCCCCCCCCGTTCCCCCTCCCCTCCCCCCCGTTCCCCTCCCCCCCCCCGTTCCCCCTCCCCTCCCCCCCCCGTTCCCCTCCCCTCCCCCCCCGTTCCCCTCCCCTCCCCCCCCCGTTCCCCTCACCCTCCCGTTCCCCTCCCCTCCCCAACCCCCGTTCCCCTCCCCTCCCCCCCCGTTCCCCTCCCCTACCCCCCCCCCCCTCCCCTTCCCTCCCCCCCCCCCATTGCCCTCCCCTCCCCTTCCTCCTCCCCCCCTTCCCCCGCCCGGCAATGCCGGGTACTTCCCATGGCCAGCTGTATGTGGGCTGCTCGAGGGTTGGAAAAACCAAGCAATCTTTATGTCTTGGCACCAAGTAAGAAAACCAGAAATGTTGTATACCCAAGAGGTTTTGAGAAATTGAAAATTGACAAAAACGCCATGTAGGAAATGTACTGTGATATTGCTCTAAAATATACATGTTCTTTTCATCATATATTTGTATTATTCTTATTCAACCCCGGGCGAAGTCCCCCCTCCCCCCCTCCCCTCCCCCCTCTTCCTCCCCTCCCCCCTCCCACTCCCCTCCCCCTCCCCCTCCCCCCTCACCCCCCTCCCCCCTTCCCCCTCCACTCCCCCCTCCCCCTCCCCCTCCACTCCCCCCTCCCCCTCCCCCTCCACTCCCCCCTCCCCTCACCCCTCCCCCTCCCCCCCTCCCCTCACCTCCCTCTCTCCCCCCCTCCCCTCCACACCTCCCTCCTCCCCTCCACCCCTCCCCCTCCATCCTCCCCTCCCCCCTCACCCCTCCCCTCCCCCCTCCCCTCCCCTCCCCCTCCCCCTCCCCCTCCCCCCTCCACCTCCCCCTCCCCCTCACCTCCCCCCCTCCCCTCTCCTTCTCCCCCTCCCTCCTCTTCTCCCCTCTCCTCCTCCCCCTCCCTCCCCCTCACCCCCTCCCGTCACCCCTCCCCCTCCCCTCACCCCTCCCCCTCACACCTCCCCCTCCCCCCTCACCTCCCACTCCCCCCCTCCCCCCTCCCCCTCTCCCCCTCTTCTCCTCCCCTCCTCCCCCCTTCCCACTCCCCCCCTCCCCCCTCCCCTCTCCTCCTCCCCCCTCCCCCCTCCCCTCCTCCCCCCTCCCTCCTCTCCTCCTCCCCCTCCCTCTCTCCTCTCCTCCTCCCCCTCCCCTCCTCTCCTCCTCCCCCTCCCTCCTCTCCTCTCCTCCTCCCCCCTCCCTCCTCTTCTCCCCTCCCCCCTCTTCTCCCCCTCCCCCCCTCTTCTCCCCTCCCCACCCTCTCCTCCCCCTCCTCCCCGTTCCCTTCCCCTCCCCTTCCTCCTCCCCCTCCCTTCCCCCGCCCGGCAATGCCGGGTACTTCCCATGGCCAGCTGTACGTGGGCTGCTCGAGGGTTGGAAAACCAAGCAATCTTTATGTCTTGGCACCAAGTAAGAAAACCAGAAATGTTGTATACCAAGAGGTTTTGAGAAATTGAAAATTGACAAAACGTCATGTAGGAAATGTACTGTGATATTGCTCTAAAATATACATGTTCTTTTCATCATATATTTGTATTATTCTTATTCAACCCGGGCGAAGCCGGGTACCTCAGCTAGTATATATATATATACTGGTATAAAGCCCGTCAAAAATGACGGGTTGGAACAGTTTTTGAAGGTGCAGCCATGTGGCATGCCAAATTCTGAAGTCTGGGCCTCGTGTCAGGTGTGCTGATGTCATCTTTATTTGTTAGACATCCTACAGATGTAAATGAACACTCGTCTTACTCTGCGCAAATTGCACATCACGTGCAGCAAATTTCACCTCCCTGTGCCTTGTATTTATTGTGATTTTTAAATACCGCTTCTGGACACCGACCTTGAGGCTCAGTTTGCAAGCCACGTCTATAATTCCAATGTAAGAGGCATAATTACCCTTCTTTTAGGTCTTCGGAGTCCTTGGGGTCTTTTGTGTCCTTGGGGTCTTTTGTGTCCTCTGGGTCATTTGGGTCCTTGAGGGTCTTCAGTGTTTTCCGCGTCTTTTATGGCTTTTGTGTATTTTGGGTCTTTTGGGTCATTTGAGTCTTTTGGGTCCTCTAGGTCTTTTGAGACATTCAAATATTTTGGGTCCTCGATCTGGATCTTTGGGGTATTTTAATGTCTTAGGGGTAATATGGGGGTCCACTGGGTCCTCAGTGTCTTGAAGGGGCTCCGTGGTCTGTTCGGTCTTTTGGATTGTTTGGGTCTTTGGGGTATTTAAGGGTCTACGGGGTATTTTGGGTCTTCTGGGTCTTTTCGGTCCCTCTGGATCTTTTCGGTCTGTGGGGTTTTTTTGGGGTCTTTTTGGTCTTTTTCATATTTTGGGTATTGGGGTATTTTGGAGTCTTTTCGGTCTTCTGGGTCTTTTCGATCCTTTCAGTAACCGGGATATTTTGGGTCTTCGGGCTCTTTTCGGTCTTCAGGGTCTTTTTGATATTTTCGGTATTTGGGGTATTTAAAGGTCTTTGGGGTATTTTGGGTCTTCGTGGTCCTTTGGGTCTTTAACAGTCTTCAGAGTCTTTTGGGTTTTCAGGGTCTTTGTGGTATTTTGGCTCTGTACGGGTTTTGGGGTATTTTGGGTATTCGGGGTCTTTGGGGAATTTTGGGTCTTCAGGGTCTTTTGGGTGTTTGTGGTCTTTTGGATCTTCAAGGGTCTTGATGGTCTTTGGGGTATTTTGGGTTTTCAGGGACTAGTCGGTCTTTTAAGTCCTCTGAGTCATTTGGGTTATTGGGGTCTTCAGGGTCTTTAAGGGTCTTTGAGGTATTTTGGGTCTTCAGGGTATTGAAGGGTATTTGGGATATATTGGGTCTTTGGGGTATTTTGGGTGTTTAAACATTCTTTAGGGTCTTTTTTTGGTCTTCAAGTGTCTTTGGGGGCATTTCGGGCCTTCAGGGTGTTTATGGGGTTTTCGGGGAACTTTCAGGGTCTTTAGAGTCTTCGTGGTCTTTTGGGTTTTAAGGATCTTGGGGCCTTTTGGGTCTTTGGAGTATTTTGGGTCTTACCAGTCTTCAGTGTCTTCAGGGTCTTCATGGTATTTTGGGTGTTTGGGACTCATTGGGTCTTCAGGGTCTTTGGAGTATTTTGGGTCTTCAGAGTCCTTGGGGGTCTTCTGGGTCCTTGGGGTATTTTGGGTCCTCTGGGTCATTTGGGTCCTTGGGATTGTTTGGGTCTTTTTGATCCTTGAGGTCTTTTGGGTCTTTGGGGTACATTGGGTCTTCAGGGTCTTTTCAGTCTTTTGGGTCTTTGGGGTCCTTGGGGTATTTTGGATCTTCATGGTCTTTTGGGTCTTTAACAGTCTTCAGGGTGTTTTGGTTCTTCGGGGTGTTTTGGGTGTTTGGGGTCCATTGGGTCTTGAGGGTCTTTTGGGTCTACGTTGGTATTTTGGATCTTCAGAGTCCTTTGGGTCTCTTGGGTCCTTTGTCATTTGGGTCCTTGGGGTTGTTTGGGTCTTTTGGATCCTCGGGGTCTATTGGGTCTTCAGGGTCTTTTGGGTATTTTGGGTCTTCAGAGTCCTTGGGGTCTTCTGGATCTTCATGATCTTTTGTGTCTTTAACAGTCTTCAGGGTATTTTTCAACAGACTTTAACAGTCTACGTAATGGAGAGCTCAGTGACTTTCAATGTGGCACCATCATCGGATGCCACCTTTCCCACGTCAGTTCATCAAATTTCTGCCCTGCTAAAGCTGCCCTGGTCAACTGTAAGTGCTGTTATTGTGAAGTGGAAAGGTCTAGGAACAACAACAGCTCAGCCACGAAGTGGTAGGCCACACAAGCTCACAGAACAGGACCGCCGAGTGCTGAAGCATGTAGCATGTAAAAATCGTGTCCTCGGTTGCAACACTCACTACCGAGTCCCAAACTGCCTCTGGAAGCAACGTCAGCACAACAACTGTTCGCAGGGAACTTCATGAAATGGGTTTCCATGGCTGAGCAGCCATACAAAACCCTAAGATCACCATGCGCAATGCTAAGTGTCGGCTGGAGTGGTGTAAAGCTCGCCGCCATTTGACTCTGGAGCAGTGGAAATGCATTCTCTGGAGTGATGAATCACGCTTCACCATCCAGCAGTCCGACGGACGAATCTGGGTTTGGTGGATGCCAGGAGAACGCTACCTGCCCGAATGCATAGTGCCAACTGTAACGTTTGGTGGAGGAGGAATAATGTTCTGGGGCTGTTTTTCATGGTTTGGGCTAGGCCCCTTAGTTCCAGTGAAGGGAAATCTTAACGCTACAGCATACAATGACATTCTACATGATTGGTTACTTCCAACTTTGTGGCAACAGTTTGGGGAAGTCCCTTTCCTGTTTCAGCATGACAATTCCCCCGTGCACAAAGCGAGGTCCATACAGAAATGGTTTGTCGAGATCGGTGTGGAAGAACTTGACTGGCCTGCACAGAGCCTTGACCTCAACCCCATCGAACACCGTTGGGATGAATTGGAATGCCGACTGCGAGCCAGGCCGAATCGCCCAACATCAGTGCCCCGACCTCACTAATGCTCTTATGTTGTGACTGAATGGAAGCAAATCCCCACAGCCAAGTTTCAACATCTAGTGGAAAGCCTTCCCAGAAGAGTGGAGGCTGTTATAGCAGCACAGGGGGGACCAACTCCATATTAATGCCCATGATTTTGGAATGAGAAGTTCAACGAGCACATATGGGGGGTGTGATGTTCAGGTGTCCACATACCTTTGGCCATGTCGTGTTTGTATATGTAGGTATTGGAATTATGTTGAAATTATTCTAGATTTTGTTAATGTGACCTTTAAAAAGAAACAAAAACCACATTTGACATTTCTAAGCAAATAAATTGATCGTTGAAAGTGATGTAAACTGATATCGAACTCAATTCACGGAACAGTACTGTGTTAAACTTCTGTACGTTTTCCAGAAGTATCTCTTTATTTGCACATTAGCCAAAAATTTTTTCAACAAAAACAAAAGCTAAATTATGACTGGGATTACGGACAGTAAAATTACAGTTCAGTACTTCGTGTAACCCACACGAGCATTCAGGAGAGCACGTACACGTCGAGGCATGCTGTTCACGAGATTTGCCAGGGTTTGGACAGGAATCGCTTGCCATGCAGTGACAATAGTCTGCTGCAAATTCACGCACAGAGGTCGGCTGCTGGTCCAAGTTGTCGATTTGATGCGTTAATTCTGCTCACAAGTTCTCTATCGGATTCATATCCGGGGACATGGCAGGCCACTCCATATGCTCGACACCACGGTCAGCAAGAAAGTGTTGGATCATGCGAGCACGATGAGGCCGTGTATTGTCATCTTGGAAGACAAAGTTTCCCTCGAAAGGCTGCACGAGCAAATGGAAGCAATGTTTCTTCCAGAATGACCCTGTACGTGAACTGGTTCAGGTTTCCATTCAGAACAACCAGGTCAGTTTTGCCCCCTGCATGAAAAGCAGCCCAAACGGTGACCCCCACCACCTCCAGCTTGGACTCTTGGCACAATACAATCTTCGTTGTGGGCTTCATGCACTTGTCTGCGCACTCGGACGTGGCCATCTTGACGATAGACCAGAAATATAGACTCGTCATTGAAGGTCACATGATTCCAGTGTCCTGGCTGCCATTGGCAGTGCTCTCTGGCCCACTGCAATCGGCGCTGGCTGTGTTGTCTGGTCAGGCATGGCTTTCTCAGGGGACGCCTGGCACGATAGCCTGCTTGAACCAGTCGTTGGTTGACTAGCCCTTCTAGATACGGGCACATTTGTCAGTTGCTGCCACTCAGCCTCTAAGCCGATTAGCTGACTTGGTACGGGCCATTGCAGACTAACCGGTGCAGCTGGCGATCATCTCTCCTTGTGGTTCTGCGTGGACGTCCTGGCCTTGGTATTGGAGTTGGGACACCCCCTCTGAGCATTGCGTTTCAGGATCTTTGTCACCTGACCTTGAGTGATGCCATACTGCCGAGCAATAGCACGCTGTTTCATGCCAGAATTTCGTAAAGCCACCACTCCATGACAAACAGCATTGTCAAGTTGACGGACCATCTCCAGAGGAGGCGGCAATAACTTTTGTAGACGTGCAGACTGCAGCAGTTGTTTTCCACTAATACAGAACGCAACAACCCTTATATACCCGATTGTGAAGCCAATCGTCAAATGTACCTGTCATTACATTTTGTCACGCCACCTGTGATATAATCCTGTTATTGACTCCTTGCTGCGAAAGACAATCAGTGACATGGTTCTTTCAACAAAGACATCACCGAAGGGTAAAAGAAACTCACCAGATTGATAAACTGAGTTCAGAAAGTAAACCCGTCAAGAAAAAAAATAATTCCCTATTAAATGCCAAGTATATATATATATATATATATATATATATATATATATATATATATATATATATAGTATATATATATAATATATATATATATATATATATATATATATATTGTTGCGGTTTTGAGAACCCACACTTGCTTGTAAATATGACATCATTAAACGTTAACGGTAGCACCCCATAGATAGGCCACAAGCAACAAGCAACACGGAGGTCACCATAGGACATCAGTTATTTCTTAGTGTGTGTATAGGTAAGGCCATTTTTCCAATAGTTGAATCTGCGTTGTGTCAATCAAATAAGAAGAAGGCCCTTTCGTCCATTTTGCAGCATCCCTCCAAGCGACACCATTAAGCGCGCTCCCCAGTCTGTGCCCCATGGCCCCTCCCAATTTGGTACGCTCCTTGGCCAGCAGCAGCAGCCTTCGCTGCCCGTGAGCTCGCTCAACGCCGCCATAAGCCACGAGGTGAAGCCCGGAAAAAGGGGGGTGGAGCGCCAGGGAGGAGGTGTGGCCACGTCACCCAGCCGTCAGGGCGGGGCCGGTAAGCGATAACCAGCCAACCAGGGCTGGAGTGACATCGCCTGACAGGGCGTGGTTGGGGCTCACGGAGCGTTCGCTGGCTTCACTTATAAAAGCCAGCGCACAAAGCCCTTTCACAGGACTTACTCGCTGGCGCTGATTACCAAAGGACTATAAGGAAGCGCGCTTGGAAAGAGGACTTACCGAGGAAGCTTGCGCTAACAGGACTCGAGAATATATGCGCTTGTGAAAAGACTGCGAGGAAGCACGCTGATGAGAGGACGGTGCGAAGGTCGACCTTAGGACGGTGCGGAGAGGACAGGACTTGCACAATTGGCGCTTGCGTACAGGACATTGGGGAGGTGGCGTTTGGCGCAAGTCGTGCGCAAAGTACGTACGCAATGTACCAGCCTTCCCCCTTGATATAATTGTCCGTTCGCATTGCGTTACGCTATACGAAGAGCTGCCTGCCGGGTTTTCCATCGCCTGGACCGGAGCCGGACTTGAGCCTGGACGCGCTGGTGACCTTCCAACCTACCATCTGCAATTCCCTGTGTGAGTGACTGTGTGAGACGGGCCCGTTTGTCCAGGGAATAAGATAAGACTGTAATTAAGGCTGCCCTGTGTGCTTTTCCTTCCTCTTTCTTTCTTGTACATTCCTTTCGTTTCCTCTTCTTCTTGTATATTTGTTAATAAACCCATCTGTTCTTCCTATTTTCCTGGTTTCCTCTTATCCGATCGTCCTAGTCTTTTCCCTAATTGGGTAAGCGTGGCACGATTCGGAACCGCTACAATTGGGTTTAGTCACATTAACAGCTTGGATCACGGATTGCTATCCGCTCGGCATTTTCCATCCATGTCCGTGATTCCAGCGGGAGTTATTCCCTCGTTTCCGGTCAGCGTTAGTACTTAGATAGTAGCGAATCCCTAGGCCTAACAAACCCTACCTAACGCCACGCTGGGAAGGACGTTATAACTTCCAGGACTCGCGTCGGCCAGATAAAAGGACAAGGGGATGTAAGTCCTCTTGTAAAGGACAAGGGGATGTAACCCCCGACGAGAGAGAGCTGACGTTTGAGATCCGTAAGAATATATATGTATATGTATTGTTCAAAGAATGTATGAATATATATGAATATATATGTTCAAAGACAGGGCCTTCTCCATCGCTGCTCCCACCCTCTGGAACTCACTACCTCACACCATCAGAGACTCCTTCTCACTCACCACATTCAAAACATCACTAAAGACCCACCTGTTCAACACTGCATTCAACATTCAACCCACAGCATCTAACCCCTGACTATCTCTTCTCCTTCTCCCTCCTTTTGCTTTAAATATTTCCCTATTGATTCTTGTCTTTTTGCAATTGTTGTTTTCATGTATTGTTATGCATTATGTTTTCCACTCTGTCAAAGCGCCTTTGGGCTTCTGGAAAAGCGCTATACAAAATAAATGAATTATTATTATTATTATTATTATATGTATGTATATATATATATATATATATATATATATATATATATATATATATATATATACATACAGGGTGATTCACATACGACGTACTATTTTGTTTCTGAATAACTCTGTGTTGCGTGAACCGATTTACTTGTAATTTGCAGCACTTCTCGCCAAATGTTCCCCATTTATTATGTGAAAATTTCATTAAAAAATAATTGATACAAATTTAGTTATGGGTCTCGATATGGCGGCCGTTATTTCGGAACGTTAATTTTTAAACTTCATATTCGGAATCAGTACGTCCCAGAGAAACTTCGTAACGTTAATTTTTCAACTTCATCCGATTGACATGGGACCAACGGCATGTGACAGAGAGTGAAACATTTATTTGCCGACAATGACTTCCGACTTCCGGGTTCGGAATGCGGGACCAATGCCATTTGACAGGGAATAAAAAAAAAATGCGACATTCAATTGACGACAATGACTTCCGACTTGACTCCCCCCTCCCCCTCCCCTCCCCCCTCCCCCCTACCCCTCCCCTCCCCCCACCCCTCCCCCTCCCCTCCCCCCCTCCACCCTACCTCCTCCACCCTACCTCCTCCACCCTACCCCCTCCCCCTCCCTCCTCCCCCTTCCCCCCTCCCCTCCCCCTCCCTCCTCCCCCCTGCCCTCCCCCTCCCCCCCTCCCCTCTCCCCCCCTCCCCTCTCCTTTTTTCTTTTTTAATTTTTATTATTTAGCCCGAGCGGAACCGTGGGTTCAGACACTTGGTGCAGGCATCTGGCGGAGTATTGGGAGGTTTTGCCTGCGAAGGAGCGTCTTGGACCCTTGATGATTTCGAGAGATAAGAACACGAGGAGAAGAATGAGCACCCTGGACACATCATGAACCATCCCGTGACGCCATTAGCTCACTCAGCCCTGGAACGAGGCATTACCAACGCGTGGGATGGACTCAGCCGGAGGTGACAAGAGGCGTAGGTTCAGACGCGGCCTTTGAGGGCTTGACGCGGAAACATGGCGTGGTTTGCGTTCCCCCTCTGCCTGACTCGGTCACCGTGGAAGACATCGTCATTGCGGAGGTCATCGGTGAAATGGAGAACTTCTTGGAATGGCTCAAGTGGTATTCAGGAGAACTGGTATTCTGAGGAGATTGGTCTTCCTAAGAAGGAGAGCTTTAAGGAGGTCATCCTGCCTGCCTGCTTTGGCCTTGGTGTTATCATCCTCCACCATTGCCTGTTGGTGGTCCTGTTCGTCTCCTCATCATCTCTTTGTCGTCCTGCTCATCTCATCGCCTGCTCCGTGCCCATCCTCTCATCGCCTGCTCCGTGCCCATCCTCTCATCGCCTGCTCCGTGCCCATCCTCTCAACCGCTGCCACCAGAGATAAGTCGCCATTTTGTGTCCCTCGCCCCGTCTGTGCTTGTGACTTGACGCCTTAGTTTTTATCGGATTTATTTTACTTCATTGTATATAGTTATTATTGATTTCATTCTCCGTTTATTTGTTCGGGATTAAACCCGTTTGGATTTATTCAAAGTTTTATCTCGGTGTGTACCCTGGTTAGAATAGGTACACCATATCCCTGCGTGTCGTAAGAGGCGACTAAGAGGGTTGGCGTCAGGAAGGGCATCCGGCCATAAAAACATTGCCTCAAAAAGAGAACCATGACAATTACAACTACATATGGGCAGGGTGCAGCCCGAAGTGGAGATCGGTTTCTGAGGTTTGGGACATGGAATGTAGGGACAATGACTGGGAGATCAGGAGAAGTGGTGGAAGTATTGATCAGAAGAAGAGTGGACATATGTTGTGTGCAAGAGACGAGATGGAAGGGAAGTGGTGTGAGAATGGTGAAGGGTAGGCAGGGACAGAAATACAAGTTTGTGTGGCAAGGGTGCCCGGAGGGCGTGAATGGTGTTGGTGTGCTGTTTTCTGAGGAGTTTGTAGACAGTGTGGTGAGTGTGACTAGAGTGAGTGAAAGGTTGATGATGGTGAAAATGATGATTGGAAAGCTCTTGGTGAACGTCATCTCAGGATATGCTCTGCAGGTTGGTCGGAGCGATGAAGAGAAGGACAAGTTATGGTGTGCGATGGAGAAGCTGATGGAAAACGTGAAAGATGAGGAAGTTGTTGTGGTAGCAGGAGACCTAAATTGACATGTGGGAAGGGGTATGGACGGTTTTGAGGGAGTTCATGGGGGTTACGGATATGGTGTGAGAAATGGAGCAGGTGAAAGGATTTTGGAGTTTGCTGATGGAGCTGATTTGTTGATTTGTCATACTCAGTTCCAGAAAGAGGATAATAAGCTTGTTACATACACGTCAGGTGGGTCGACGACAACTGTTGACTACCTGATGGTGCGTAGGTGAGATAGGGGGCACCTCCGGGACACAAAGGTGATCCCGGGGGAGGAGGCTGTTTCACAGCACCACTTGGTTGTCTGCGACATAAGGGTGAAAGGTGCGAGGAGAGCTCGGCGGGTGAAGTACCAACTGAGAATGAAGGTGTGGAGGTTGAAAGAGGTGACAGTAAGGGAGGCATTAAAAGAGAGGCTGAGTAGGGTAGAGGATGATGTGGTTGAGCTTGAACGTGGTTGGATGTCAATGAAAGATAGTCTGTTGGGAGCCGTTGGTGAGGTATGTGGATGGACAAAAGGACCACCGAGGCACTCGGAAACATGGTGGTGGGATGAGGATGTTGGAAAGAGGATGGACGAGAAGAGGAAGAAGTTCAAGGAGTGGCAGAAGGCGAAGGGTACGGGAGCAGAAAAAGCAGAGCATGAAAGTTATAAGGCAGCCAAGAAGGCTGCAAAGAAAGAGGTAGCAAAGGCGCAGGATGCATGTAGGAAAATGTTCGGAGAAAGCTTGGATTTGGAAGAGGGTCAGAGAGCAGTATTCAGGATTGCAAAGCAGATAGCGAAAGAGAGGTGTGATGTGATGGGGGTGGGTTGCTTGAAGGATGAAGTGGGACAAATTGTTGTGGACCCAGATGGAATTAAACGAAGATGGAAAAGATATATGGAAATGCTGTTGAATACAGAGAATGAATGGGATGGCAACATGGAGAGTAACCCAGTTTTCGGACCAGCAGAGAAGATAACTGAGAAGGAAGTTGAGGAAGCGATAAAAGCAATGAAGAGTAGAAAAGCGGGAGGGCCGACGGGAGTTGTGCGAGATATGTTGAAGGCAGCAGGAAGTTGGGGTGTGAAGAGAATGACAGAGATCTGTAATCTGGTGGTGAAAGAAGGCCGCATTCCAGTGGATTGGGAACTGAGTACCCTCGTCCCTCTATACAAGGGGAAAGGTGACCTTCTGGAATGTGGCTCGTACTGAGCGATAAAGTTATTGGAGCATGGAATGAAGGTATTGGAAAGGGTGTTGCAGAGGAGGATAAGGAAGAAGGTGAAGATCGACGAAATGCAGTTTGGATTTATGCCAGGAAGAGGAACGACAGACGCGCTCTTTATTGTGAGGCAGTTGCAGGAGAAGTACATGGAGAAGAGGAAGAAGTTGTTTCTTGGGTTTGTTGATCTGGAGAAAGCATTCGATAGGGTTCAAAAGAGCGCGCACAGCTGTAAGGACGAAGGACGGGAACAGTGGTGAGTTTGAGGTGAAGGTGGGAGTGCATCAGGGGTCGGTACTAAGTCCACTACTATTTGTAGCTGTGATGGAGGTGTTGGCTCAGAACGTAAAGGAGGGTTCACCGTGGGAGTTGTTGTATGCAGATGATCTGGTGTTGATTGCGGAAAGTATGGATGGACTGAAGGAAAAGATGAACAAGTGGAAGGAATGTATGGAGACAAAAGGTCTGAAGGTGAATATCGGAAAGACGAAGGTGATGGCAAGTGGTAAAGCATGTGGTGAGGTGGAAATAATTGGGAAGTGGCCAAGTGCTGTGTGCAGGAAGGGTGTCCGAGTGAACTCCATTCAATGTACAATGTGCGCTGAGTGGGTTCATCAAAAATGTTGTGGTCTGAGAGGGTCATTAACCAGTGTGGCAGGTACATTCAAATGTAAGGTGTGCACAGAGGGAGCTGCAGATGGAGGAAATGTTGAGTTGGATCTTGGAGACGGCGTGAAGCTGGAAGGTGTGAAAACATTTTGCTACCTCGGAGACATGCTGAATGGAGAAGGTGGATCAGACTCGGCAACGGTTGCAAGAGTGAGATGTGCATGGAAGAAGTTTCGGGAACTGAGTGGCGTGCTGATGAGGAGGGGAGTGTCGTTGAATCTGTTAGGGTTGAGAAGTGTTATGATTTATGGGAGCGAGACATGGGTAATGAACGTAGAGCAGCAACGAAGGCTGGAAAGGGTGGAAATGCGAATGGTTCGGTGGATGTGCGGAGTATCGTTGAGAGAGAGGAAGACAAATGATGAATTGTGAAAGATGATGGGAATAGAGCCTGTGATTGATGCTGTGAAGAAGAACAGGTTGAGATGGTTTGGTCATGTGTTGAGGAAGGATGAAAGTGACTGGTTGAGAAGAGTGATGGAAATGAATGTGGAAGGAAGTAGAGGATGGGGAAGACTGAGAAAGACTTGGCTAAAGATGGTGGAAGAAGAAATGCGGGCAAGGGGGTTAACAAGGAGAGATGCAGAAAATAGGGCAAAATGGAGAAGATTGTCATGGGGACCGCAAGGCTAACCCCCGCTCTAGCAGGGAAAATGGCCTTAAAATGCATGTTGTTGTTGTTGTTGTTGTATCCAGCTATCGCTGTACCTTAATGGGAGCGATAAGCACCGCCTGCCACATGGTACATTACCCCTGGTATCCACTCTTATATGGAGTCGCCTGGATGCAGTTGGACCAATCAGAATCTATGATTTCAGTTCTCCAACCTAATGAGCGCACGCCGTGACGTTACCGCCACGTACGTATGCCTTGCCTGCCAAGCTCGGAGGAGCCATCTGGCAGTGCATAAGGTAATGTACCAAGCAGTGCGTAAGGTATGAGTGGATACCAGAGGTAATGTACCGTGTAGCAGGCGGTGCTTATCGCTCCCATTAAGGTACAGCGATAGCTGGATGGGATACCTTAATGACGGTTCACCACTGATAGTATTGAGTCGCCTAATGACTGTTCATAACCGAAAGGTTTTCAGATTCACAAGTGTATGCAGGACTCACTGCATTGCCCTGATGAAGCCCCAACAACGGCAAAACCAGGTCAGTTACTGAGTTTTGCATGCACTTGTGATAGTATCTGAACTAAGATCTAAATGATGACGCACTGTTGGATGGCTCCTCCGAGCTTGGCAGGCAAGGCATACGTACATGGCGGTGACGTCACGGCGTGCGCTCATTAGGTTGGAGAACTGAAATTATAGATTCGTGTGTGTGTGTGTGTGTGTGTGTGTGTGTGTGTGTGTGTGTGTGTGTGTGTGTGTGTGTTGTTACGGCGATCCCATTGGCCAAACAGCTGAGACACCCAGGCTGGATCAAGGGCCTGTGTTCTCCTATACCAAGCCCAATTTGGGTCTGGGACTCCCTGGTCATCTGAGCGACATGCCTCTCCATGGAATGGGGAGAGGGATCCATAGCTAGACTGTGGTGAGTGTAGCATGGTCCATGTTTTTAAGTAGGATAGATTGCCATGTAACAGGGACCTGTCAGAGATAGTCGTCTGTTGCACTTGATTCTGGGGAGGCAGCATATGTAATTTATAAACAGGATAGAGAGAATTTTGTATGTGTAAACACATCTTGTTTTGTGGGCTTGGCTAGGTGAGGATTTCCTATCACAGAGCTACATACATGTGTCACATGTCCAACTTGGCTGATCACAACCTCTCTGGCTAGAGTGTGGCGACACAATGTGGCCAGCCATGGCGACACAGTGTGCTGTGGAGCCAGAAGTAGCAATAGAGTTATATTTAACGGGGCTGCCCCAATGCCCCATGGGCGGGACGGCCAGAGAAGGACTCCGCCCAGTCTAGGAGGAAGAGTCCGCCCAGTCTTAACATGTCTTTCAATCCTGACAAATCTCACACTCTCACTATGTCTCTCCGAAAAGACCGACTGGATAACCCTCCAATCTACTTTCTCAACAATCCTCGTCAAGAAGTTCTGTCACTCAAGCTTTTGGGTCTCACTATCTGCCATGATCTTTCCTGGGAAAACCACATTTCCAAGCTAGTCTCCAAAGCCAGTCGCCGACTAGGCACCCTCCGTCGTGCGAAGTTTTTCCTTGGCACACCTGAGCTCCTTACCATTTACAAGGCTTTCATCCACAGCTCAATGGAACACTGTTCTCCCCTCTGGGCCGGTGCTCCTGCCTCACACCTAGCTCGGCTTCATGCTGTTGAAACCAAAGCTTTCAGAATCATTGGAATTTCCCGCGATGAAGCAAACTCCGAGGACCTTTCACTCACTCACCGCAGGCAGGTAGGTGGTCTTTCTGTCTTCCACCGACTCCTCTCCGGCCTTGCTCCCCCAGCTCTCTCTGTGCTCAGTCCCCCAAATATTCCTACAGGTCGCACAAGATCTGCCAGCAACTCTCTTATGGTTAAACTGCCAAAATCAAGACTCTCTGCTCAGCTTCACTCCTTCATTCCTCTTTTCTCCCGCCTCTGGAACAAACTCCCACATTCTCTTCAATCCCACTCCTCCCTCCAGATCTTTAAAACAGCTGTTCTCCACCGTCTCTTATCTTCCCCCATCCAAAACCTTGATCTTTTCTACCCCCGTTAATTCACCCCAGATCCACTTTTTGGAAATACCGACTTCTTTCCTGGAAGTCCTAGCTGTGTCCATGTGTTTTTTTTTTTACCTCTCCCACCTCCACCCCCCTAAAGGAGGCCTCGTTTGGAAAATGACAAAGTGGGCCACGAGGCCTGGTTGTGGAGCTGATCGTTACTGGCGCTGCTCGTGGCTGATTTACTCCATCGTGCTCTGTTTTGCTTTCTGCAGCTTGGGTGCTACTTGTTTGGTGCTGGTGCTCCTCTGGCTGTTTTACCTCGTCTTTGGACAAACTTCATCACTGGCTCTCATAGTCTCACACCTGGTTTCCAAAGCGGGCTGCACTGAGTCCTGCGTTCACCCTGTGTATCATTGAAGGAGCTGCGCTCCAACGCGAGTCGAAAGAATTGACGCGACCAAAGACGGAATTCATCCGAGTTGCTTTAATGAAACAAAACAGCTCAGGTATTCTGACAAGCCCGTTTATCGGGCAGCAATATATATACACATTTATGCCGGGGCGTTTGCCCGGAAAACCGAGACCGGGCATGCCCGGGTGTCAAGGGCGAGTCCTGGAAAGGCGAGTCTGGACATGCCCGGGCGTCCTGAACGCGGCCTGGCCAGTCGAGGCTGGGCGTGCCCGAGCGCTCTGGGCGAGCCCTGGAAAGGCGAGAGCGGGCATGCCCGGACGCTCTGGGCGAGCCCTGGAAAGGCGAGTCTGGACATGCCCGGGCGTCCTGGACGCGGCCTGGCAAGTCGAGGCTGGGCGTGCCCTGGCGCTCTGGGTGAGCCCTGGAAAGGCGAGAGCGGGCATGCCCGGGAAAGACGAGACCGGGCGTGCCCGGGAGGTTCGGGCGTGCCCGGGAACAGCGAGTCCGGGCGTGCCCGGGTGTCAAGGGCGAGTCCTGGAAAGGCGAGTCTGGACATGCCCGGGCGTCCTGAACGCGGCCTGGCAATTCGAGGCTGGGCGTGCCCGAGCGCTCTGGGCGAGCCCTGGAAAGGCGAGAGCGGGCATGCCCGGACGCTCTGGGCGAGCCCTGGAAAGGCGAGTCTGGACATGCCCGGGCGTCCTGGACGCGGCCTGGCAAGTCGAGGCTGGGCGTGCCCTGGCGCTCTGGGTGAGCCCTGGAAAGGCGAGAGCGGGCATGCCCGGGAAAGACGAGACCGGGCGTGCCCGGGAGGTTCGGGCGTGCCCGGGAACAGCGAGTCCGGGCGTGCCCGGGAGGTTCGGGCGTGCCCGGGAACAGCGAGTCCGGGCATGCCCAGGAGAGGCGCGTCTGGGCCCGTCCGGACAAGCCCGGCATGGCGATCGCGCCCTGGCCGCGTCCTGGCAGGTGCAAGGCGATTGTGTACATTCAGCGGGAACCGCTACATCATGATCAAAGCGAAATCCCACCTGCATTATTTATCTTGTTGTGAAAGTGTGATCTGTGCCACCTAAAGTGGGTTAGGACTTGCGCTTTATTTATCATCCCTGTATGTTTGCGTGTTCTCATCTACCTCGTTGTGTCTTTTGATTTGCTTGGCTAGTCTGGTTTATTATAGCATATTGTCTGTCTATCGTATTCCATGCGCTTTTCTTTACAAATAAACCCTCTAAAAGGAAAGACAACATGTTTGAGCCATCTGTTTTTCGTGCCATCAGTGATTTCGGCTCATTTGAATTATCCATGGGGAACGGTAGCCATAAGTAAAACAACAGAATGTGGTGCAGAAGAGGTGCTTCGGATATCTCCCGGGACTAAAGGTTCCGGTGCTGAGCATACCGTATTGACTGTCATTCAGACGTGACAATATTGTTACAGCAGTCCCATTGTCCAAACAGCCGAGACACCATGAGCTGGATCAAGGGCTTGTTTTCTCCTCTACCAAACCCAATTTGGGAGACCCCGGTCGTCTGAGTAAACGCGCCGGTCATTACCCCACACCAAGCAACTCAAAATGGTGACTAGTGACTATCTCAAACAGTTATGGACGAGTTATGACAAAACAAGGTGGTTTGAGTTGAGTAGATGACAAAAACAAGCCGATTTGAAAAATCATGAGCAAATTATATCACCGCCTGGATGTTCGAAGGAACAAGTCTCCGCGGGGTCTCCATGGTGGACCCTCGGGGAGGGCAGAGGAGCGAGAGTTTGGTGTGTACTTGTCAATCACAATGATGACTTCCTGTGAAAGAGAAACCGTGAGGATGTTCTTCGGCTGGGCTTCGTGAGCCCATCACACTGAATTATCCGCCAGAGCGAGACGGATGTGAGAACGGCATGATGTTTGTGTGTGGTTTGATGATGAAATGATGTTGCGCCTGAAATGGTTTAAGTCCAGAGTGTAGAAAGAAAATAATATGTGCTGAAGTTAACTAAGCCTGGTGTTTGCTTATAGTTAGGCAGTTAAGAGGAAGCATCGTTCATTTTTTCAGGAAAGCACCAAATTTGGCACAGATGTAGTATGGACCTATACAATTGTTTTCCTGAGGGGCGCCCAAAAATTCAGAAAATTCAAAAAATCCAAAAAAATGTCCTGGATGCCATGAAAAAGGGGAGAAAACGGGTATTGATTCGAACTGTAGATTCTGATATTGTGGTCTTGGCAATAGCACACTATTTTACCTACCAGTCACACGGTGTGGAGGAACTCTGGATTGCCATTGGCACTGGTAAAAGCTACCGCTACCTTGCCATCCATAAAATTGCCACCGGCCTTGGCCACAGGAAGTCCGAGTCTTTGCCATTATTTCATGCCTTCACTGGCTGCGACAGTCATTTTTTGCCCAAATTGGGAAAAAGACAGCCTGGAAGGCTTGGGAGGCATACCCCAGCATCACGCAGACCTTTCATGCTCTCGCTTATAGGCCATCTGTGGACGCTATTACTATGGAACTACAGAGCATAGAAAGATATGTTGCCATCCTCTATGACCGGACTACCGAGATAAAGACAGTGAATGACATGCTCCGACACTTGTTCACGAAGAAGGCAAGAACAATATCAAATTCCCCCAACAGCAGACGCCTTCGAACAACACCGAAAACGTGCATGTTTTCAGGCTGCACACGTATGGAGTCAGGCACTTGTGCCCTACCCAGAACTTCCATCACCAGCTGATTGGGGCTGGATGAAAACAGGGACTTCTTGGACACCAATTTGGACCACAATACCACTGATACAGGAGGCATGTTCAGAGCTTACACGCTGCCATTGTAAGTCGGCCTGTAAAGGCAACTGTAAATGCTCCAGGGCAAATCTGCCCTGCACATCACTGTGTGACTGCGATGGACAGTGCTTGTAGTACTACGCGTCTGTGCGAGAGCCTCCACCTTTCAAGTGCCCACAATATTTTAAGTTAAAACTGCAACTGTGTGTAACTTTGATTAATTAATACCATTCCATTGTTATCAGAGACCAATAAAACAATGTGTATCACTTGGAATTGAAATTTTACCTAAAATACTATGAGAGATTCAAGGAAAATGGAAACACCATGGCGGCCATCTTGAAATTAAAGATGATGGATGCCAATTTTTATGCAATTGATCCCATTGGATTCAGAGACCATGAAAACATGGGGTAAGACACTGGAACTGTGGTGTTATCGCTCATAGTATAGAAGTTATTGAGGGAAATAGGTCACAGAGGGCGGTCATGTTGAAATTCAATATGGCGGCCACCAGGGGTTCTGAATTTTTGGGCACCCCTCAGGAAAACAATTGTATAGGTCCATACTACATCTGTGCCAAATTTGGTGCTTTCCTGAAAAAATGAACGATACGCCCTATTTTTCGGTCTTAACTGCCTAAGTATTAATGGTTAGGGGTGGTTGGCTTAAGATCTTAGGTTCTTGAGCTCGATTATTATTATTATCTCACCTGGACTTTAGTCTGGTGACGTTATGTGATCGAGCAATGTCTGTAGGTAAGTCAGTGAGTGAGTGTGAGTCTTTATAAACACTTGTTATTATCTCTTGATCCAAACACACGATTTTGATGAAACTTGGCCACAAGCTTCATATCTGATGCCTAACAAGGATGTATTGACCGCATCAAAATCTGTGCTCATTATCGGGTTGAAATCAGGTCCAAACGCTAAAAATTCCTACCCTAACCGATGTTGCATCAGCAGTTGACCATCCGGGTGGGAGATTTGACAGCCGTGTTCACCCGAATCACCGATACAATATATTGTCTGGCGCCCGCCTGTGATGAAAATCAGGTGGTCACAGAAGCCGATCGCGAAGGCCTTAGCTCTCGAGGCGAAAACTCAATGGCGGACTTGAAGATAGAAAGCTATACAAAATTGTGTGAGGTGGAGGGGCGGCGCAAGACCCCTGCGGTCTTACCTGTTCTCGGGGCATCTCCAATGCCGCTGCAAATTAAATAAATCACACAGAAAACTGCGTTCAAGTATATACAGAAAAATAATACAAGGGTTTATTTTACAATGAATAGCGAGACAGGAAAATCACACGCCGGTAAATAGATGGCCTAATCGGGACGTCCCCACTCACAGATTTTGGATACAGGACAAAGGAATTGAATTAATAAAAGAAACGTTCGTTATGTATTTGTGAAATGTGGTGCGTCCTTATCTGTCGGCAGTGTTGCGTCCGTCGACCAACGCGGCTCCGTCCGGCCCCGCTCGTGCGCCACCAGGCCCCGAACGACCCGCTCGCCCGGCCTCGTCCGTTCAGCGGCACGCCTCGCTCCAAGCTCCAAGCACCAAGCACCGCACCAACGCAGGGCCAGCGATCTCCACGCGAAGCCGATCTCCAACACGAGGCCGATCCCCAACACGAGGCCGATCTCCAACACGAGGTCCAGCGCGAAGAGAAGGGCAAAATGTCGTCCATCGCGAAGAGAGAGACAAAATGTCGTCGAGCAAACCCTTTTGTCACCTCGCGTGTGACCTCAAGTCTTGCTCGCCCCAACCAGAGCCTCGTCTCTCGACGTCTCGAATGTTCTGACTCTGCTGGTGCCCTCCCATTGGCAAAGTGCTTCCCGCACTGTGGTGTTGCTCGCCCCTCCCCCTGGCCAATCAACAGTCCTCCTGGGCATGGCTCCCAGCCCTGCTCGATGTCTGACGCCCACGCCGGTGTTGTACGCGGCCGCTGCCTACTTGTCTTCCACAGTCTTATTGTAAGGGAGGGGAATTTAATTACTGTTGTGCACTAAGGACCTATCTAAGTGTTTATATGAGAATGCGTTGCTATAAGAGACAAAGGTTTGGCGACAGGGGGGAAACGACGAACGAGGGAACTTTATCCATAATCCCTGCACTATTTAGCAAGCCCCCCCCCCCACCCCCCCTCGCGGCGGGGACACCAATACAGCTTATACCGACAAACCGGGCTAAACACAGAACTTATTACAAGGTAGATTCCCTATCACGACAGACGAAGCAAGATACCTATACAGATCTGTCTGGGTCTAGATATTCCTCTACCCAAATTCATAACAATAGTCACTCATGGAGGAGTGCTAAAGATGGTGAAATTTCGTGATGGACCTTATAGCAGCTAAACCATAACCTTTTCACATAATTTCCTCCCTAAAAGATAAATAAAAGCATGACTACAGGTACAGGTGCTAATAGCTGATCAACAATTTCAATGAATGACGTCACCACAGCAGTTGTCACAACAAAGTCATCAAAGAGCTCCGGCAATATTTTACTTGGTGAGGTAAGGTTCATAGTGGAGCTTTACATGAATCATATCAGGATATTTCAGGATTATGAATCATAGTGGAAAAAGAGATCAGTGTACTTTTATGTGAATTACAAGGACATGACTAAACCAGAGGGAAAACACAGTGAATAGGATTTGAACCTGGGATGAGTCGCAGGTTCAAAGTGTGAAGCTAGAGCATGAAAACCAGAGGGAACTTTTTGTGTGTAAAAGCTTGCAAGGCTCAGGAATATGTTTGGCCCAGGCAGCTGCAGCATTCCTTGGAACATCCAGGCGGTGATATCATTTCCTCATGATCCCGTCTGCTCCCCCTGGCCAACTCGCGAGCTTCCTTCCACGACCCCACAGACACTCAGCCTGAAGATGACGTCACAACAAGCAATGGAAAACCATAATAATGTCTTCTTGAACCCATTCTTTACAATTTAGGCTGTCGTCATAAGGTTCCTCGTATTTGTGAAATGAAATTCCTTTTGGTGCTGTGTTTGTGCCAAGTTTTGTCAACTGCAAACAAAAGTCTCAAGAGGTGTTACCGTACTGTACAAGGAGGGATTAAAGGCAATTTGGTAAGAGAGCGATTGCGAGAAAGATACCATCGAGTCATAACCTTGTCATGCTAGAAAAGTGTCAGCCCAGCTGTCAGGACCACAAAAGGTCTGCGAAGGTCACACTGAGGTCGACAAAACCATAGCGTTCTCATATCTACGGGAGATTGACAATCTGCCTTGAGATCGCTCGAACACGAAGCTGCGTGTGAATCATAATTCTCGGTATTTGTGCGAATTTGGGCGTCAGCATCCATGCAAACACGTCACCACAAAGTAATTTGAGAGAATGCACCACTGTGACGTGGTTGTTGTTCTCACGAACCACACGTATGACCACACCCGATCACATAGCAAACTGTTTTGGTTTGAGGCCATCAGCCAACACACTCATACACAAGTCGAGGTTTGGCAAGTGTCACCACAAGCAAATGTTCCCTGCAATTTGAATATCTCCGTAAACTCGAAACACACCGTTACGGAAATGTTTTGCATTGAATTGTGCTTTGTTTTACTTGGAAAGAGGAACTGTTTGCTAGCTTTACATTTCTAACTTAGTGCGTGATTTTTCTGTCAATTATCCTGACTCACTGTCTGGAGCGATGAGTGGGGCTTGTATACTCGGAAACATTAGAGAATACAGGAGTCGATGGATAAATGATGAAATAGATGGATCAATGAGGAAATCGATGGATAGATACTGAATTTGATGGATAAATGATGAACTAGATGGATAAATGATGAAATAGAATAGAAGGATAAATGATGAACCAGAATAATAGATGGATAAATGATGAAATTGATGGATAATGATGAAATAGATGGATAAATGATGAAATAGATGGATAAATGATGGACCAGAATAACAAATGGTGAAATTGATGGATAATGATGAAATAGATGGATAAATGATGAAATAGAATAGAAGGATAAATGATGAACCAGAATAATAGATGGATAAATTATGAAATTGATGGATAATGATGAAATAGATGGATAAATGATGAAATAGAATAATAAATGGATAAATGGTGAAATTGATGGATAATGATGAAATAGATGGATAAATGATTAAATAGATGGATAAATGGTGAAATTGATGGATTATGATGAAATAGATGGATAAATGATGGAATAGAATAGATGGATAAATGATGAACCAGAATAATAGATGGATAAATTATGAAATTGATGGATAATGATGAAATAGATGGATAAATGATGAAATAGAATAGATGGATAAATGATGGACCAGAATAATAGATGGATAAATTATGAAATTGATGGATAATGATGAAATAGATGGATAAATGATGGACCAGAATAATAGATGGATAAATTATGAAATAGATGGACAATGATGAAATAGATGGATAAATAATGAAATAGAATAGATGGATAAATGATGAACCAGAATAATAGATGGATAAATTATGAAATTGATGGATAATGATGAAATAGATGGATAAATGATGGACCAGAATAATAAATGGTGAAATTGATGGATAATGATGAAATAGATGGATAAATGATGAAATAGAATAGAAGGATAAATGATGAACCAGAATAATAGATGGATAAATTATGAAATTGATGGATAATGATGAAATAGATGGATAAATGATGAAATAGAATAATAAATGGCTAAATGGTGAAATTGATGGATAATGATGAAATAGATGGATAAATGATTAAATAGATGGATAAATGGTGAAATTGATGGATTATGATGAAATAGATGGATAAATGATGGAATAGAATAGATGGATAAATGATGAACCAGAATAATAGATGGATAAATTATGAAATTGATGGATAATGATGAAATCGATGGATAAATGATGAAATAGAATAGATGGATAAATGATGAACCAGAATAATAGATGGATAAATTATGAAATTGATGGATAATGATGAAATAGATGGGTAAATGATGAAATAGAATAGATGGATAAATGATGAATCAGAATAATAGATGGATAAATTATGAAATTGATGGATAATGATGAAATAGATAGCTAAATGATGAAATAGAATAATAAATGGACAAATGGTGGAATTGATGGATAATGATGAAATAGATGGATAAATGATTAAATAGATGGATAAATGGTGAAATTGATGGATCATGATGAAATAGATGGATATATGATGAAATAAAATAGATGGATAAATGATGAACCAGAATAATAAATGGATAAATTATGAAATTGATGGATAATGATGAAATAGATGGATAAATGATGAAATAGAATAGAAGGATAAATGATGAACCAGAATAATAGATGGATAAATTATTAAATTGATGGATAATGATGAAATAGAAGGATAAATGATGAAACAGAATAATAAATGGGTAAATGGTGAAATTGATGGATAATGATGATATAGATGGATAAATGATGAAATAGAATAGAAGGATAAATGATGAACCAGAATAATAGATGGATAAATTATGAAATTGATGGATAATGATGAAATAGATAGCTAAATGATGAAATAGAATAATAAATGGACAAATGGTGGAGTTGATGGATAATGATGAAATAGATGGATAAATGATTAAATAGATGGATAAATGGTGAAATTGATGGATCATGATGAAATAGATGGATAAATGATGAAATAAAATAGATGGATAAATGATGAACCAGAATAATAGATGGATAAATTATGAAATTGATGGATAATGATGAAATAGATGGATAAATGATGAAACAGAATAAATGGATAAATGGTGAAATTGATGGATACTGATGAAATAGATGGATAAATGATGAAATAGAATAGAAGGATAAATGATGAACCAGAATAATGGATGGATAAATTATGAAATTGATGGATAATGATGAAATAGATAGCTAAATGATGACAGAATCATAGATAGATAAATGAGGAACCAGAATAATAGATGGATAAATTATGAAATTGATGGATAATGATGAAATAGATGGATAAATGGTGAAATTGATGGATAATGAAGAAATAAATGGATAAATTATGAAATAGAATAATAGATGGATAAATTATGAAACAGAATAATAGATGGATAAATGATGAAATTGATGGATATTGATTAAATAGATGGATAAATGATTAAATAGAATAATGGATGGATAAATGATGAAGTAGAATAATGGATGGATAAATGATGAAGTAGAATAATACATGGATATATGATGAAAAAGAATAATAGATGGATAGATAAACGATGGAATAGATACATAAAAGCTGAAATCGATGGATAAATCATGAAATAGAATAATATATAGCTAAATGATGAAATAGATGGATAAATGATGAAATATATGGCTAAATGATTAAATGGATGGATATTTTTCTTTGCGAGCAGCCTTTATTAAGAAAGTGTCTTGAAGATCTAGGGTGGGAGTGTTTCCTTGGGATCGGAGACTTGTAGCCCCAATGTAAGGCCCAGTTGAAGAAGTATTCATTTTAACCACCAATATTGGCAATGACATGTAGTTTTTATGACGGTTTCATCCTGCCTGAAGCCATGATACATTTTGTGGGTGACTTGTATAATCACGTGGCTCACACTGTACCATGTACCATGAGACTCAGAAGGGCAGATACAATAGATGGATAAATTATGAAATAGATGGATAAATGATGAACGTTTAGAACTTTCAAAATTATGTAAAACGATGCAAGTACAAGCCATCTCAGTTGCACGTTTGTACCCCCTGAGTCATGCACGGTAAACCCGACATGTCATCACATTCCTGTCAATTCTGATTGATTGACAAACAGGAGTGAGGAATTAATTATTGACGGGAATACCCACCTGGGCTCCATCCATGTCTGGGTTTACAATGGCTCAAATGGCGCCTCAGTGCCAGGCCCACAATCAGAAGGGGACTATAATGACCAAGATTTAAAAAATAATTAAAGTGTACACATTGCGATACATTTAAATTAAGAATATATATATAATTTAATGCTACTTTTTAAAAACATACAATTTAAATTGAAAAACATACTACCATTTCCTGCCATGTGACCACCACAGAAAACTTAGCAGATTTGATGACGGGATGGATGGATGATGATTATGGATGAATGGATAAATAATCAGATTTGATGACGGGGTGGATGGATGATGATTATGGATGAATGGATAAATAATCAGATTTGATGACGGGATGGATGGATGATGATTATGGATGAATGGATAAATAATCAGATTTGATGACGGGGTGGATGGATGATGATTATGGATGAATGGATAAATAATCATATTTGATGAAGGGATGGATGGATGATGATTATGAATGAATGGATAAATAATCAGATTTGATGACGGGATGGATGGATGATGATTATGGATGAATGGATAAATAATCAGATTTGATGACGGGGTGGATGGATGATGATTATGAATGAATGGATAAATAATCAGATTTGATGACGGGGTGGATGGATAATCATTATGGATGAATGGATAAATAATCAGATTTGATGCTGGTGTGGATGGATGATGATTATGGATGAATGGATAAATAATCAGATTTGATGCCGGTGTGGATGGATGATAATAATGGATGAATGGATAAATAATCAGATTATGGATGAATGGATAAATAATCAGATTTGATGACGGGGTGGATGGATGATGATTATGAATGAATGGATAAATAATCAGATTTGATGACGGGGTGGATGGATAATCATTATGGATGAATGGATAAATAATCAGATTTGATGCTGGTGTGGATGGATGATGATTATGGATGAATGGATAAATAATCAGATTTGATGCCGGTGTGGATGGATGATAATAATGGATGAATGGATAAATAATCAGATTTGATGCCGGTGTGGATGGATGATGATTATGGATGAATGGATAAATGAGCAGATTTGATGACGGGGTGGATGGATGGATGATGATGATGATGATGATGATGATGATGGATGGATGTATAAATGAGCAGATTTGATGACGGGTGGATGGATGGATGGATGGATGATGATGATGATGATGATGATGGATGGATGGATAAATGAGCAGATTTGATGACGGAGTGGATGGATAATGATTATGGGTGAATGGATAAATGAGCAGATTTGATGATGGGGTGGATGGATAATGATTATGGATGAATGGATAAATGAGCAGATTTGATGACGGGGTGGATGGATAATCATTATGGATGAATGGATCAATAATCAGATTTGATAACGGAGTGGATGGATGATGATGATGATGGATGGATCAATGAGCAAATTTGATGACGGATTGGATGGATAATGATTATGGGTGAATGGATAAATGAGCAGATTTGATGATGGGGTGGATGGATAATGATTATGGATGAATGGATAAATAATCAGATTTGATGACGGGGTGGATGGATGATGGATGGATGGATAAATAATCAGATTTGATGATGGGGTGGATGGATGATGGATGGATGGATAAATAATGAGATTTGATAACGGAGTGGATGGATGATGATGATGATGGATGGATAAATGAGCAAATTTGATGACGGATTGGATGGTTGATGATTATGGATGAATGGATAAATAATCAGATTTGATGACGGGGTGGATGGATGATGGATGGATGGATAAATAATCAGATTTGATGATGGGGTGGATGGATAATCATTATGGATGAATGCATCAATAATCAGATTTGATAACGGGATGGATGGATAATGATTATGGATGAATGGTTAAGTAATCAGATTTGATGACGGGTGGATGAATGATCATTATGGATGAATGACAGATCAATCGATTGATTACATGTCTAAGACTCATTGCAGGGGCAAAGAGGCATTTATCAGCGCAACTTGAAAGTGTATTCCGAGCAAGGAAAGAGTAAAGCGATCGCAACTATATTTTTCATTCTTTCCTTCACTCATTCAAGCCCTCGTAATAATGTACGCCCACCGACCGCCTTTTCTTCCGTGCATGAGGTTCCGAGGCGGAGACGGACACGATCAGTGAGTGCGTTTGCCCAGTGCTTGGACCGGTCGGGGTCTCGCTGTCTGTCCGGTGTCCACGGCCCTCGTCACGTGTCCAACTACCCAGCTACAGGTGCGGTCCGCTCCTCGGTGTCTGTCCGTCTTACTTGTCACTTGGTGTTCCCCACGTTCGTCGATCTGTCTGTCCTTGTAGTTCCGCGGTGGATTATCTTATCTTGGGGACTCGCTTTCGTGCTTCGACACAATCCCGAACCGTTAGTGTCTGCCCAGGTCTTTAATGAAATGAGTTTCGTTCGGTTGTCTCATCTCGCTCTTTCTTCTTCCAAGACGTCTTCATTCCTTCCAACGGCGTCTTTCGTTCGATCTTATTCGTTCCTCGGCGGACGCTCTCCTCGATTAATGTATCACAACTCGCCATGTCCTAAAGATACCGCTGTCTGTACAAAAACAGTTTGTATTTTAAATATTCTCTTTGTCTCCATTTGTCTTTCCTTTGTCTCTCATACTTTCGCTATAGAGTATAGGTCTCAACACCTGTCAAGTTCAAGACCATTTAATACTCCTCGTACGAATTAAGTCCGTCAGTCCAGGTATAGATCGGGCCTACCTGCCTGTGCGTCCGGGGACTTCGCTTGTGCTAGGTAAAGGTTCCAAGAAAGCCTCTCCAGGCTTCGTCCACCTGTGACCTCGTCTATCTATGACGTGTACTGTGCCAAGCAAGTACGGACACCGAAATTCCCTCCAACGTTGAAATCCCGGTCTGAAGGGTTGACTCGACCTGTCATCCTTCCTAGATCGACAAAATGAGTACACATGGGGGGCACTGCAGCAGCGACTTGCAAAATAATGATGCAACCAGCAGCCACAAGCTCCATGTAAAACAACAACAAGAAGTTTCGATTTTATGACATCAGACAGGAGGACGAACATGCTCCTGTGTAATGTAATTGTTGCGGTGTATAATCACCTCGGTTTTAGAGTAAAAGGACAGAATCTGGCGAGTTGTGACAACTCGAACAAACCCCGGGGAGGTGGAAGCACCTGCTGAAATTGAAAGCGATTATTAAAGCTTTCTTTTTTTTTTTTTTTAACCATAAACGAGTATTAATTAATACGATTAGACATTAGAGGATGATGAACTTTGACCTGATTCCTGACCTTGCAAGCGTTTGATACTTCAGTAACATCCGGAAGTGATTCACAGATTGAGTACCGGTACTGTTTATTTGGTGCTTTCTTTTTCTACCGGATCCTTAATGTAATTAGGTGCACTTTTTGAGTGGAATTTGATGATGAACTCTGGAGTCCACAACTCGATTCATGGACAGTACTGTGTTAAACTTCTGTGCGTTTTCCAGAAGTATCTCTTTATTTTGCACATTAGTCAAAATTTTTTTTAAACAAAAACAAAAGTTAAATTACGACTGGGATTACGGACAGTAAAATTACAGTTCAGTACTTCGTGTAACCCCCACGAGCATTCAGGAGAGCACGAACACGTTGGGGCATGCTGTTTACGAGATTTGCCAAGGTTTGGACAGGAATCGCTTGCCATGCAGTGACAATAGCCTGCTGCAATTCACGCACAGAGGCAGGCTGCTGGTCCAAGTTGTCGATTTGACACGTTCATTCTGCCCACAAGTTCTCTATTGGATTCATATCCGGGGACATGGCAGGCCACTCCATATGCTCTACACCACGGTCAGCAAGAAAGTGTTGGATCATGCGAGCACGATGAGGCCGTGCATTGTCATCTTGGAAGACAAAGTTTCCTCGAAAGGCTGCACGAACAAATGGAAGCAATGTTTCTTCCAGAATGGCCCTGTGCTTGAACTGGTTCAGGTTTGCATTCAGAACAACCAGGTCAGTTTTGCCCCCTGCATCAAAAGCAGCCCCAACGGTCACCCCACCACCTCCAGCTTGGACTCTTGGCACTATACAATCTTCGTTGTAGGCTTCGTGCACTTGTCTGCACACTCAGACGTGGCCATCTTGACGATAGACCAGAAATCTCGACTCGTCACTGAAGATCACGTGATTCCAGTGTCCTGGCTGCCATTCACGGTCCTCTCTGGCCCACTGCAATCGGCGCTGGCGGTTTTGTCTGGTTAGACGTGGCTTTCTCAGGGGACGCCTGGCACGATAGCCTGCTTGAACCAGTCGTTGGTTGACGAGCCTTCTGGATACAGGCACATTTGTCAGTTGCTGCCACTCAGCCTGAAGCCGATTAGCTGACTTGGTACGGCCATTGCAGACTAACCGGTGCAGCTGGCGATCATCCCTCCTTGTGGTTCTGCGGGGACGTCCTGGCCTCTGTATTGGAGTAGGGACACCCCTCTGAGCATTTCGTTTCAGGATCTTTGACACCTGACCTTGAGTGATGCCATACTGCTGAGCATTAGCATGCTGTTTCATGCCGGAATTTCGTAAAGCCACCACTAAATGACAAACAGCATTGTCGAGTTGACGGACCATCTTCAGGGGAAGCGGCAATAACTTTTGTAGACGTGCAGCAGTTGTTTTCCACTAATACAGAACGCAATAACCCTTATATACCCGATTGTGAAGCCAATCGTCAAATGTACTAGGTACTAAGTCATATGTACTAAGTCATATATATATATTAGGTCATATGTACTAGGTCTCCTTCTCGGCCGCTACCCTGATATAATCATTCTTTCGGGAGATGCCGTAACTCTGGGAGCCTCAATAGTAATATCGGCTGCGGCCACCACCAAAACTACCGCCAAGTTGTCCTCTTCTGTAGACCTCTCGACGCCTACGAAATGCCTTCCCTACTGTTATCGTGTTATTTTCCCTGCTGGGCTCTTTACCAACCCTCTGGTTACCATAAACTTGACCACCGGCCAAATCATTCCCGATACCCACAGATACTCCCTCTACAGGAAGTGTGGCTTGTAAACCGACGGTGACCGGTCCTGACACCAAATCGGACTCCAAATGGATGACATGAAGTGGAGCACTAACACAGCCACCAATCCCCTGTAAACGAACACTATCCCCCGTTGCCGTCTCCTCGGACCATGGCAAGATGCCTTCAAGCATTAAAGATTGATGTCGTCCTGTGTCCCTCAATATCCTAACCGGTGTCCGGTTAGTCGAGGCTCCATCCAGTGACACAAACCCCTCGGAAATAAATGGTCGGTAACCCTTTTGAGGGCGATTTCTCACAATGGCCATCGCATTTGGAGTCGTACTAGTCGAACTCCGCTCCTGATTTTCCTCTCCCAGAGCATAACAGTTGGACCTCCAGTGTCCAGGTTTATGGCAAAAAGTGCAAGTCGGCCCGGAGGAGAACCTCGTGGTCTGCCAAGGCATGGGGGCGGCGGTCTGCCTCGAGTCCCCCGGACGACAGGTCTGTCTTGGAACCGCAGTCTTCTGACTTCGAGAAGTCGGGGTGTCAAAGTGGACCTCATTTTCATCCCGAGGCCGCCCCCATGGATTCTCATTCTCCGCCCCTGATGTACCATAGCTCCCCTGGCTCGGCCGGGGCGAGAAGTTCGGTTTGTGGAACCCCATCCTGTGTGTTAAGGCATAGTTATCTGCCATGGTGGCTGCCTCATACAACTTTGGTACTTTCCTTTCCTCCAGATGAACTTTAATGTCCTCATGGACACACTGTTGGAATTCCTCCACCAGGATAAATTGTCGCAATAGTTCGTAGTCTTTCCCAACTCCTTTTGAATCACACCACCTATCAAACATGGTTTCCTTCACTCTGGCAAATTCCACATGGGTCTCACTCTCCCTCCTCCTGGCATTCCGGAATTTTTGCCGGTAAGCTTCCGGGACCAATTCATAAGCTTTGAGAATGTGTTTCTTCAATACCTCGTAATCTGCACATTGGTCAATCGGTAAAGCCGAATAAATCTCTTGAGCTTTACCCACCAGAACACTTTGCACTAGTATGGACCAGTACTCCTCAGGCCAGTTTAACTGTCGAGCCACTTTCTCAAAGTGTGGAAAAAAACTTGGCTACCTCCTTTTCATTGAAGGGTGGGACCAGCCTCACATGTCTGCCAACCTCCCAGGTGTTCTGACTAGGTGTCGAACCAGTCAGCAGGGATGGTACCTCTCCCCGTTCTCTCATTAACTCCAGCTCCTTGACTTTAATTTCCTGCTGACGCACCAATTCACAGTCCTTTAACTCCCTTTCGGCTCTTCTCTCCTCTGCTTCGAGTTCTCTTGCTGCTCTCCTTTCCTCTGCTTTTTTGTCTTCTAACCTTTCCTGGAGTTCTCTTTCCACTCTCCTTTCCTCTGTTTTTTTTCTCTTCTAACCTTTCCCCTGAAGTTCTCTTTCCACTCTCCTTTCCTCTGTTTTTTTTTTTTCTCTTCTAACCTTTCCTGGAGTTCTCTTTCCTGTACTCTTTCCACTCTCCTTTCCTCTGCTTGTTTCTCTTCTCTTCTCTCTTCTGCTTTCCTTTCCTCTACTTTTTCCCTTTCCTGGCTCCGTAATTGCATCTCCAGTTTCTGGAGCTCCAAATTTTCTTGCTCTTCTGGTAACCACTCCCAGGCTACCTCTTCCCATGTTCCTAATCCCACCATAGATTGTATCACCACTGTCTGCAACTCTGCCTTCTTCATATTAGTTCAGACCTCCATGTTAAAATGTTTGGCCAATTTCAAGAGGTCCTATTTTACTAACGCTCTGAACTGTGCTTCACTAGTGGTCACTGTAAATTTCCCTGCATCAAACTCCATGGTGACTACTGTTAACACCTGTTAACCTTCACACAAAAATCAAAATTTTTTTTTATTAATAACTTAATTATTAAAATTAAATTATTAAAAATTAATACTTTTTGGGGGGGGGGGGCGGGGGGAAATTTGGGAATGCTGGAAAAGCTCCAAACTTGGGAATTCTGGGAATGTTAGGGAATTCTTTCCCGGACTATATTTAGGAATTTTCAGATCCCGGACGCAGACCCAATTGCGAGCCCACGAATATCAATTGGACGAGCCCCCAATTTCTGTTACGGGGTCCTCCCCTGTCCTCTGGTCTCGGTAAACCTCCAAACCCCAAGGCAGTCCCCGGCAGAAAGATGTGTTGTTGGTTGAAAACAAGCCAATCAATAACGAGTCCACACCAAGGGTTATGAACAAACCACAATATATTATAAATCCCACACAGGAATCACGACCCAATTAGTACAGCACCTCACAATATAATTCCTATCTACAGGTGGCGCCACCTTACCGAGCCCCTTAACCCCCAAACTCACGGCCCTTGCCCCAATGTCTCTGTACTCCTCCAAGGCGACGTCGATTCGCTCCAGCAATCGTGGAATCAATTTCCGATTCCAATCAGGGGAAGCGGAGTCGATCGAACCAACCCACAGGCCACGGGGTCCAATTCCCAGCACGATGGCGGTAGAATGGGAAACCTCCCCAAAGGCGATTCCGGGTACATACCCGGCTGCGGTTCAATCCACGAGTCTCCTCAATAACCCCCCCACAGCCACTGTCTTCTACAGCCGTCCCCGGCAGCCTGCCGGAGAGTAGCGCCTTGTCGACGCGCCGCAAAAACTTTGTCACTGCCGGTGGGGCGTGGCGAAGATGGCGGTCGGCTTTCTCTCGCACCCGGGTTTGGAGGTGAGGATACTCGGCAACCTCCATGAGGATACCTGACTATGCAGGCTCCGCAGCAATCCGGCGATCTCCTATCGTGCGGACTTCTTTTCAAGGAGGCAAAGTTCCCTTGTCCTGCACGTTCGACTGCTCGGTCCGGAGCTGCAATCAGAACACGTTTCCTCACGTTCTTCCCCGCTTCTCCCTCTCTCTCCCTATATCTTCCGGGTCACGATCCGATTTCCGGCCACATTTTACCCGGAGCGCTTTTAACCCTTTTAGCCACAATAAGCATCATCAACATCAGCATCATCAATAAGCATCATCACTAAGCAAGAAGCATCAACCATGATAACAAGAACCACCATTATTAGGGCCGGTATCCGTAACACACCGTATCATCATTCAAGCTTAAACTCCAAGCAGTTAAAACGGAAAATATTTCTGGGATCAAGACCCACTTTGGCGAATACACAAGATTGAAGCGCAAACGGTTCCTCTACTATATAAGAGACGTTGGTCTGTGTGTCTGTCTGTGTGGCCATTTTTCTCAGAGATGGCTGAACGGTTCTTCGTGAAACTTTCAGAGGTTCATCAGTGAGTGCCTGGGAGTGTTTTCGGCATATTCGCGGGTCTGTTGAGAAGCCTGAGCTTCTCCTGTAATTTTTTTTAAACAGTACATTGAAACCCCTCATCTGCTCATCCTCATTTCCTCATCGTTAAATTTAAACCCAGAAGCTGATTTTGCTTTCCTTGCCATCTTTCTTGCTGGAAACGAAACACCATTTACCACTGTTAATGGTACAGTTTCAAACTTCACAGAAAATGTTTATTAACCAGAAATGTACGTTACAATTAAGAAATGGGTTTGTATCCTCTGTCAAAAAAAAATTATTAACCATCTTCTCACGTATTTTTTTTTTGCCAATTTTAGGGAGAAATGGTGCTCAACAGTTGAGGGTGCGAATTGACTCGATCGGTCCAAACATCCGCTATCTCCTTTATTTTCGATCATACGGCGAAATAAAAGTCTGTTTTTTTATTTAAGTTTTTCGTTTTTAATTAAAGAAAGTTCCTTAAAGAGGTATAAAAGGGAGAAAGGGTGGAGGTGGAGGCCCCAAGGTTGTTTGCCTCGGGGCCCATGCTGGCTCTTGACGTGTGTGTGTGTGTGTGTGTGTGTGTGTGTGTGTGTGTGTGTGTGTGTGTGTGTGTGTGTGTGTGTGTGTGTGTGTGTACCATGTTGTTGTGGTGTTCTACTGGAGCTTTCTGGTGTGGAGTGTGATGCATTGAAATGATCGTCATGATCTGCTGAGTTGATTAGGTTAACTAACTACAAATAATCCGGAAGAATTCCTATGTTTCTATGCGCGCGCCATGTTAAGGTGTATAGAGAAGCTATTTAGGTCCTTCCACGGCATGGCATTCTATTTACAAAATAAATAACAAAAGCAATAATAACATTGTAACAAAGCATATATTATTACTCATAATATGAACAGCAATAATAATAGTAGCATCATTTGGCAATAATAATAATGAACGTATAATCTCCATGGCCGAAGCACATCAGGGCTTGGTGAAAGGCAAGCTAATGCTCAAGCACTACAGCAGGCAGGTATGCTACAAGGCCGTGAAGACCAATGAGAATTTGAGACAATTGTTTAACGGGCCCACTCAATACTAAAAATGTATTCATCTCAATTTGTCCCCACTCCCACTCCCTGCCCCAAAAACGGAATAGTTAGAAGCAAAACGTCTTAATTAGCAAAGGCATTTGCAAAGTTAGAAGCAAAGGCATTTGTATCCCGTCTTAATTAAAATTAAATGAACTATTTGGTCCTAAGGAAAGGATACTCTTACACAAATGGGATTGTTAATGGATTTCTCTGCATTATTTTTTGTGTTTTGTACAAATAGGTTTTTGGTACATTTTTTGTTCTATGGTGTGTGTGTGTCTATATATACACACACACACACACACACACACACACACACACACACACACACACACACACACACACACACACACACACACACACTTTTTAGGTATAAAATAATGTTTGTGGTTTATTGTCATGGCATCTAGTTTCATCTCAGGTTACATCTGGACCCCGCAGACAAGGATGTGGAAGCCAAACAGGAATTTTGGCCAAAGCAGACGAACCCAGCTCCCATTAGTATCCATGACATGGCAACCACATTCCTGGAGCATAAGAGGTGGATGACTTGGCAATGCCTCGAAGACTATGCTCCAAAGGACTGCTATATAAGATGCTTGTTGACTGGATCCACGATGATTAAATGTATGATGCTGCCGATTCATCAACAAATGAGAAACTTCATACCAGCACTTATCCAGTTTGGTTAAAACTCAGAAATTTATTTTCACCAAATTGGGATCCACCTATCGGCAAACCTCAGTGTATTAAAATGTTTTATCTTCCAATTACAAATTAATAGATAATTAATCACTTCTGATTAGTCTCGCCCGTTCCGAAAGGGACTGGAAAGGCTGTTGTACCATGGTCTGCGTGTCAGTGATTGACTGTGTGAGTCCGCACGCAGATATACTTTTAATATAGCATTTGTGGCCACAGTGAATTGTGGTTCAAGATAACACTCGCGTCGGACCACGGGCTCGACTAGTTCAGCCTTAGTCACATTTCGACAGTTTTCTCATTTGACCATAACATTTTTGCTACTTTAGGCATTCAAGGTTATTTTATTCCTTGAATGTATATTATGTCCAAGGTAACAATGCCCATTCACGAGAGTATGTCTCCCCACGTCGATCTATATTAATGTATACATTGGTCATTCTAAAATGTTAAAAAATTATTTACATGCAGGCAGCTTTGCTCAGAAATGAAATAAGATTAGGTCCTACTGCATATATTTCCCATTTAAAATACTTGTGCAAATTGAATGTATTCTAAATTGTAAAATGGTCTGCCTCCATAGCTGAAGACCAGATGGTATTATGTTTTCGGGCTGTCCGTCCGACTGTCCGTGCATCCGTCCATAATTGGTTATTTTGTTACCACTAAGTTGTGAACCACTGAAGGGATTGCAACTAAACTTGGCACAAGTATGGACTGTACTGCATAGATGAAGTAATTCGATTTTGGGTTAAAAGGGCCAAAGTAATGTACTCTTTGAAAGTAATTTTGTAGACCATAACTCTAGTTAGAAGAATCTGATGTGTGTCTCTCTCTCTCTCTCTCTCTCTCTCTCTCTCTCTCTCTCTCTCTCTCTCTCTCTCTCTCTCACTCTCTCACTCTCTCACTCTCTCACTCTCTCACTCTCTCACTCTCTCACTCTCTCACTCGCATGTCCATCGAGGCATTCATTTCGAAATCTATTCTCCAGTTTTTTTTATCTGAAATGGGGTCACATGCTGTGGCTTGTTGCATGAAAGGGTTCGCAGAGGAAGAAAAAGATTGAGAACCACAGTCCTAAAGGATTGTCTTGTGATCTCCCCTGACCTTCATCCATTCCTGAAACATTAGTATTCGGTCTATTTCAGTATGGTGATGAAAGAAAAAGTACAACAAAGACCAAACATTCTGATGAGGTGTGGAAATAACGCAAGGAAAGGGATAGAGTAAGGGAGAGAAGGTCCGATGAACTGAAACACCAGAACATGCTCAGCGACACCTGTTACAACATGGGCAAAATATGTCGGAGGTACACACTGCTGAGACCCCCCCTGCACAAACTTGGGTAGGTCGGGCAAAAAACAAGAAACCTTATGATGAAGCTATGTGCTACTGAAACTCCTGCACAAACCAGGAGATGTCATGGAAAACACGGGCAACATATCGTAGCGGTACGTTTGATATCAATTGTTCGTTCTCAGATCTACTGGAATCTGTGTAATTTCACTAAAATCCCTGGCAGTGTAAAAACAAATATTGCACTAGCTCATATAATCTTAATAACATATTGGTTCTGAAACAAACGTGTAATTCGCATTTGAAACACAAATTGCATGTTGGTGTAATATGTATTTTTAATTTCCTGGCTGCCACACACTAACCTTTACAGACAGGTCAAAGTGTGGCAGGCATTTCCTGTTGGTCAGGATGCATGCAGCAATAGCTGGTGGGGAACTTGCTTCCTTGGAACCACTTCAGTAATGGGGTCTGATCTCGATATATATTACATATACATATACATATATATATATACATACGTACATGTCAAAATATTTGTAGCTCAGGATTCATATTGTAAATTATAGCACACTGAGCAGTAAAATAATTACAAATTAATATTAATAAGGGGTCTGACTTCCAAAATTACCGTTTTCTTGGTGTAGTTACAGTGAACGTGAAATCACAAATACATTTTGTTACATTATTTAGTCGCCCTTGTTTTTTTGTTTTTTAGCCTAATTTTAGCCCCTCCCCTGCAGTGTGTGTGTGTGCGTGCATGCGTGCGTGCGTGCGTCCGTCCGTGTCCGGGGCGTACCTTTTTACCATTTGAGTTTTGTCATTACATTTTCAACAAAGCTTTATTATGAGAATATGTAAAAGGCAAATTATAATTTTGGTCAAAAGGTCAAAGGTCAGTATCACGTAAAAATTGTCAATTTTCATCTGATCGACCTGAAATTTTCAGAATTTGCATATTGGGTCACATAATTGGTTCACCAATCGAAAGCGAGAAACTGATTATTTTTAGATCAAAAGATGAAAGTTCAAGGCCGTATAAAATCATCAATTTTCATTTTGTATTTCTTTTTAAAAACTTTTCATTATTTTTAGCAGGCGGAAGAAGAAGAGGACAACATCTGAATACAAACGGATGCAGACTGGCTTTGCATTTTCAGAGGCTTTCTACTTTAACATGTTTACCAGCTACTACCCATATTACTGTGTTAGCATAACAACAAGTTCTTAAATAAACAAGACCGCAAGTCTAACATCAGCGTAGCTGGGCTTGTAAAATATTATAAACCACAAACATATGATTAGCTTTTTAAACAGTCGTTAATGCTGTTTATGACATTAAACAAAGTAATTTGGAGGAATCCCGACATCCGTTTGGTAAGTTTTACTTACAGAACTGAGCGAAGATCTACTGTAATCCATGTACCCCGCAAGGGTTTGGTAAATAACATGACCCTTCCTGCTGCAAAAGTGGCATTTTTCATAGCGGCCTTTTGAAAACCACCAATGAAGGTTTTGTTTTGAAAACCACCAATGAAGGTTTTGTTTTGAAAACCACCAATGAAGGTTTTGTTTGGAAAACCACCAATGAAGGTTTTGTTTGGAAAACCACCAATGAAACCCAATTTTCCTGCTGTTTAACACAAACTGAGAGGGAGGAAGCCTGGATTGTGCTAATTTACCAAGCAGCTAGCTAGCGCTTGTCAAGCCAGCCTTTCTTTAATGGTTTTGAATGGAGTGCTGGCTCGAATGCTTAAACCACTTGGCGATATCTCCACAAGAAACTTGGTAAATGAACACTCACCCAATGTTCTTGAGACCCGACCATAGAGAGACTGTAATCTATATACCCCAAAGAGGAATGACCCTTCCTGCCACTCCCGTAGTGAGCGGGTGTACTTGTAAATTAAAATGTCAGTTGGTGGAGTCATCCGTCGTAATGACATCATAGACGTAATGACATAGCCGTAGCATGACAGCCGAACACAAAACTGCCACTACTTTCATATATAGAAGATGATATATTTTAACCTCCAGTAACTTTGCAGTTACTACAAAGGGATTAATATTACGATTAGATTTACTATAATATTAACGTTATGTTATCATTATTACGAAAATGATATTACTGTCAAAAAAACCGAGGCAAATTCCATACTTCCGCGGTTATTAGCACCGTACACCGCTTATCATTGATTCATGAACCATACACCGCTTCAATCTAGAAACTTTGCAATAACGACAAAGGGATTGCAGTGTTGCGATTATAATTCCTATATTATTAGTATTAACGCTATTATTATTATTATTATTATGAAAGCAATACTACTGTACTAAGAAACCTGGGCTAATTTGTCCGAAGTAACCTGAAGATGAGGCATGAAGCCTAAGGCCTATACGTACTGTGTCGTTGGAAGATCCGTAACGTCTATGCTTTTGATATTTGATGATCATTTTTACAATCGGTTTGTTTATGTTTCACACTGAATGAAAAACGTAAAGGTAGAGCATGGCGATTGTGATACATGACAGGTTCGACGATATGTTAGGCCTGAACGACATTGGAATCAAAATTCCTGAGTGTGGAGTCAGCCGTTGTACACCGTAATGACATCAGACATAATCACATCACCCTGTCATGTGACCAGATCCTCAGATCTGATTGGTATACGTTTTAGGGGACATACATACATACATACATACATACATACATACATACATACGGACAGACAAACTGTTCTAGACTGCTTTGTCCAATGGGCTACGCTGTAAAAAAGAAATCGAGTACTTTATGAAGCATGACTCCCAGGTGATACACATACATAAACATTGTCTTAATATAAATACTATTCTTACCTTAATGACTAAAGTAGGTACAATAGTTTTTCCCTTCGGTTAGCGTAAACGTCCACAATGTCCTCTGGAATCAGCTTCACATTTAAATCGCCTTCTAATTCTATGTGAAGAAGTCGGTGAATAAAATCTTTCTTCACCCATGGTTGAGCACAAACAGTTTCTCATTTGTCTCATTGCAGAAAAGCTTTGGTCCGAAGTGGGTTCATTTGTGAAAATCCTTCATTTTTGAAAAATCACAAATGTCAAAGTTGTTAATCTGATTTGAAAAAGGACGCAGCCAATCACGTCTCTATGCAAATACCGCGATATCTGCCGTGGCCGGGGGAAGAAATCCACACACTTGGGTTCCGTTTCGCTTTGTCACTCACGTTTAAATACGGGATGTTTTTATCTTCATTGTAAACTACTGAAAAAAATTAAGGTGGGGACAAAACTCCGCTGGTGCTTGGGATCCTGAGTTCGTCCTGAGTTTGAATCCCGGTCAGCTGTTGAATTAACACCAGGTGTGGTTGACTGAGCATGTCATCCTTCCGAGGTCAGCAAAATGAGTACCAACTCACTGGGTCCTCCCTCAAGGAGGGTGGTGGCAGGATTTGCACTCCAGACGCCGTAAAACACCTCATTCTGTAACACACACAGTGGTGTGTGTCAGGATGGTGCTGAGGTCACTTTGATAGTGTTGACCAACTGACCAACATATAGAATAAACCATATGGTGTCTCAATGCAATGTCTTCACTTCCATGGTGACAGACAGCTTAGAGACTTGGAGTACTTCAAAATAATTTAATACTTATTTCAGAAGACGGCAACTGCCTATGAGAGGGTGATCTGTAGTAAGAGATGGAAATGTTTGTTGTATCTTCGGAGGGTTTATTGTACTTGTAGGTTGCAGGATGGTGCAGTTGTAGGTTGAGCTCTCTGTCGCCGGTTTTGATTCCTCCCAAAGAATTAAACATTTAGATGCAACCTGCCATTTTGCAGTGTCAGTGAGGATCAATGCATTGTGGAGTGTAGTCCCCTTTGTAGGAGATGTTAATTCAGCAGATCCATTTTTAATGTGAGCATTTAATCCCTTGATAACTTGTGTAAAAGCAGGACTTTGGCCAGTAACCCAAGTATATGATTGACTCATTGAGACGTTTACTTGTTTAAATATCTGGTGTGGCAGGAACATTAGGCCTTCATAAATGGTAACCTACAATGTGAAATACTGCCGCATCACACACTTTTGTTAATTATTTGGGTTGTCCAGTAGGTCCAGTGTTTCCCGGCATGAGGTATTTCAGTTGCAAGAAAAGTTGCTTTAATTGTATTACCGGTACCTCAAAACCTGGCCTGCAGCAGGGCACAAGTATCACAAGTTCCTCAGATATATAAATGTATACCTCGATTGCTATTGTGGATCCTTATCGTGATAGAGACACTCCTGGCAGTACACAACTTTCAAAATGACGTATGAATGTTGAACGAAATGATGTATGAATGCTAACGAGGCCTTTTGAACATGAGCTGTGTGTGCGTATTCAGTGACTCGCTTCTGCTCGTGCAGGCACTTTTAACTGCTGCCCTTGCTAGGGTGAAATGTGCAAGTGAAAGTCTTTTTTAACATAACTTTCAGCATTTACATGAAAGAGTGGACATTTATAAAATGGTTATACATAATTGTTGTGTTCCTGGATGCCAATCAGACTGGCGGATATATAGGAAATATGAGAAATGTCTATGGATGAGACTGAGAGGTGTTGACTTCCTATAATTTCCTGTTAATACAAGTGAGCGGTCGCAGTAGATATATATGATGATGATGACCATTCATTTTTGCACCGTGACGATGCATATGGCTGCCGAAGCAGTTTGCTTGACTATTGGGTGCAATCCTGGATGGGTTGCCACTCCGACGCAGGATACGCGAATGGCTCATTCATACCAGCAAACTGGTACTCAATTTGCCGACCTCGGAAGGATGACAGGCTGAGTCAACACACCTGGCGTTAATTCAATGATCAACCGGGATTCAAACTCACGATCCTAGGATTCCAAGCCCGCACCCTAACCGCTAAGCCAACACCAGGCTCAGTAGATATACACACACAAGTGTGTGTGTGTGTGTGTGTGTGTGTGTGTGTGTGTGTGTGTGTGTGTGTGTGTATATACATATATATATATATGTGTGTATGTATATATATATATATGTGTGTATGTATGTGTGTGTGTGTATGTATATATGTATATATATACATACAGAGTGGTCCAGAAACCCTGGGCACATTTTGAAGAACGATACCTGCAACAAACAACTATTGTTCTTCGGTGCAAAGCAAAACATGATTACTCGTAAATGGATGTAACCGCTTCAACACGCACAGGCATCACGTGATACGCAACAGAGTAAGGTGCATCACGTGATATGGATTGGGGTGAGTTTCGCTCATTGTGCTGCACGCGTTTGTCTTTGCATTCATTCAGTTCATTGTGAATTAGACGCCCTCATGTGACGGAGGATATCGTGAGACAGAAAATTCGCACTGTACGCTTGTATTCTGTATCTGGAAATTCGGATGATGTTCACAGACAACTTGTCAAATAATGTGGCACCGACGCAATTGACAGAAGAACCATCGGCAGAATAAACAAGCAGTTTGATGAAACCGACAGCATTCTTCCAAAACAGTCACCAGGTAGGCCTCATACTGTTCGAACTGAGGAAAGCAGAGCGGTCATTCAACAACAACTCGACAGTAACACACCATTATCAACTCGTCGTTTATCAAACGTCACCAACATAAGCCGGTCATCGATTCGAAAAATACTGAAAGACCTTAATGCAAGCCCATTACTTAATGCGAAACCTAATTAATTCACCAACTATCTGAGGATGATTTTGACAGGCGCGTTGAGGCATGTGAGACATTGCTTGGGTTAATGGATATGGACAACAATTTGCAGAACAGGATCTTGTGGTCAGATGAATCCAAGGTTACTTTCTTTATCTGGTCTGTGAATCGTCATAATAGCGTGATACGGGGCAGTAGACAACCCATGATTTACTGTTGAGCACAACATCCAGTATCAAGCTAGTGTGTCCGTCTGGGCAGGAATTTCTTCTGGAGGCATTGTTGGACCATTGCTGGAGGCATTGTTTTAACACAAAAGCCTTAAAAGCACTGAAAATACATCCTGGCGAGGGTTTGCAATCTCTGATTGCTCTTTCTTGTTATTATTATATATTGTAATTCCTTATACTGCATGTACTGATGTACATAGGCCGACAGTATAACCGAGTGGTACGCACACTCACCTCTAAGATGTCCAGCCTGGGTTTGAATCTCGGCCCAGCTCAAAACTGCCATTCCAGTATTCCGCAGGGCAGGGTGATTCATCAATGTGTGCACCCTCCATAGGGAGGTCGTTAAGCCGGAGGACCCGTCTGCCAGCACTGCCATTTGGTGGACGTTAAAAATCCCACGTTGTCTTTCGCGAAGAGTAGGTGCGCTATCGCAGGCAATCTGAACAAGTTACTAATTCCTGGTCTGGGTGACTACTGGAAAGGAAATGGCAAAACACCCAGCACAACCTTTTCCAAGAGCTTGCTACGGCACCACCGATGCACTGTCAAGAGTATCATGGCAAATGGATGATGATATTTGTATAACTTTAGACATTGGCACTTTAATGCATATAAGGTAGTACAAAATCGCATACAACTCTATCAGGAAATAACACAATATTGCCAAACGTCAAACTTAAAACACACATGCATCTGCACTCACTGCTTTGTTTTTTTTCTTCATACCCCTCTTGTGCCCCCTTCTTGAAGGTAAGTAATACCTGGGATCTCCCATCTCCTTGGTGCTAATTTTAGACCCTCTTGTGTGCAAAACATGATGTTTTTATAGATCGAATGTCGTGTGTCCATCTGCATACATGTGTCAGAATGCTTTCTATTTCTTTTATGCCACGTTTCCGCTGCGTTCTGGGAATTTTATTGTGGTCATAAACGCATTTTATTCCCATCTCTGCACAGGCCCACATTTTTTTCTTTTTTACATGGTTTGTACATGATTGAATCGATAATCGACTTAGGCACGTCGTTCGACAAAAGCTAATATTTCTAGGAACGCAAAAAAAAGGTTTGATTTCCCTTTCTATTAGATCTTCACCACCAATCCTATCGTTTTGTCCTAATCTGAAACAACTTTGGCCCTGATGTGCAGTTCTAGTAAAAGGTACTCAGACCAAGCCCATGAAAACTGTATAATATACTTTATTGTTTTTTTTTATTGTTTTTTTTTGGCTGGCTTGGTGGATAATTTGCCACAAGTGGACCAGGTTTGGTAGATGCATCAGCTATTTTACTGCAACTGCTTTACTTGTACGTATACATTGAGCCTGATGGCTTTAAGCATGCTTATTGAAAGGTGCTTGGTCGATCGTGGCTTGAAAAAGGAGGTGGATGACTTATTTTACAAGCATATCATAAGTATAGATTCTCTTTTGGATGGTATTTTGATGTTATCAATGAATGATGGCTAAAAAGTAATTTTCGCCTCATAGACTTTAAACGTTACAAATCAATATAATTGGTTTAAAGGTTGAGTCCGAGATCAATTTAGCCCCCTGTGAGGGCAGGGAAACCTGTGTTTAAAAAAGAAGGTGGGCGATGATTCCGCTTGTGGCCAAAACTGATAAAATGAATAAACAAACTAAAATCTGAGCTGGGGAACTCGTGGTATTTTTTCTTTTAGAGACTGTTTGAAACTTCTGAGAATATGTAGGCTGAATTATACTTTCATTTCTCTCTCTTTGCCAATGAGGTATCACTGATATCATGTAAGGTTGTTTTTATCTTTATTCCATTTGAGGGCAACTGATTAAAATGAAACCACAGTCATTTTAATATAAATTTTAGGTTTTAATATAAATCGAAGGTCCGTGGAAGAGCTGTCACACTCAAATCGCACACATGCACACACCAGGTAACACAAAACTTGGCTCTTAACATGAGACAAACTTGAGTGGTTGACCTGAGGGAAGTAACTTTCTGAAAATGCCATGTAGTAGTGTCGCTTTCATCTCCGCAATCAGTGGGCACGTTTAATTTTTTTATTTTTTATTTTAAAGAAGACTTCCCCCACTCCCACCTCGCCAACCCAGGATGCTAACTCATGGGATTTGTCCATGCTCTATCCTTTAAATGCTGAGTGTTAAGCAAGGGAGCAACACGTACCATTTTTGAATGTCTGGTATGACCCGGACCAGATTCGAACCACTGACCTCCCATACTCAGCCGATGTTCTAACCCTTACACCACCGAGTTTGGTAAGGAGTGTATTAATGTCATGTAATGTAGGAGGAAATCCAAAAAAACAGCTCTTCCTGTTGCCTTGCAGTGTATTTATCATTTTTCAACTTCAAATTAAGCTCAAGAGAAAATATTTTTTTATGAACTAGACAAAGACGAATGGTTATGAAGAGTGACGCATGAAGATTTTCTTTCTAAGGTTGAGTGTCATCTGAATGGGTGCGAAGAGTAGTGACGTGCTTATTTATTTATTTTCGGGGTAAGAGCAATTACTCACATTTTCTTGATCGAGAAAGACTGCACAAAGTCTTGGCACGGAAAAGGAATGTTGTGAAACTAAGGTAGTTTGCACAAACTAGCGAGCTGAAGAAAGACTGGTTACTTATCAGAGCAGGTAATGGTGCACAGATTTGTTTGTTGTTTTGCCTAATAAGGGTCATGGGGGAGTGGGAAGGGTGTGGCAGTTAGAGGACCTCGAGAAAGTTTAAAAATTGGAGCTTTGAAGTAAATGTACTCCAATGGTAGCAGATGCTGCGAGGCCCCAGGAGAAGCTCGTCTCGAAGCCACAGGAGAAGTACAGACTCCTCCATGAGCCTTCAATCACTGTTTTTTTTATTTTTGTTTTTTTTTAAAGAATGATAACCTGTGGCATTTTCTCAGAATGTGTATGTCTGCATGATGTTGACAGATGTTGTTTGACGAGAAAACATTAAGGGATATTATCCACTGGGATCAGCGGAGGCATCAGCGGAGATTCAAAGTAGCAGGTATGAGACACCTTATTGTGGTTCAAACAAACTGGGGCTGGAGGATGGCCTAGAGGTACGCACACTCACCCCAAAGCTGTGTAGCCTGGTTTCGAATCTCGACCCAGCTATAAACTGTCATCCCAGTGTTTCACAGGCAGGGTGATTCATCAATGTGTCAATATTCAATAAACCCCATTAGGTGGTGGACGTTAAAGATCCCACTGTGTCGTTTGCGAAGAGTAGGTGAGCATTTATTCCTGTCTTAAATAATTAGTTGAACGTTAGGCCTGGCCAGCCATTTTGTGAAAGACTTGGTATAATTGAAAGACTCCCCCCAAGCAACCCCACAGGAACATGAGAATAATTGTGGCCATTAAAGAATAAGAAGTGTTTCAAATCAACTGAGCTTCTTGACAAGGCAGATTGGTAAATGCAATAGCTTGCTCAAAAAGGAAATGTATACTTTTGCGAGGCCACGTACTGGCCTGCAGGCCCATTTTAGTAAATATGCTTTGCTTACACCATGGTATCGAATCTTTCATTTATTTTTTGGGCCTGGTGGACATAAGACTTGCACACCAGAGCTTGTTGGTTCAAATGTGACTGAAGGCGGCAGTGCAGTTTTAAGGATCTGGATTCTAACTTTCTGTAATTCCAACTGGTCCCAGGAGAGAATGACAATATTGCTATCGGATAGTCGATTACAAATCCAGCTGACTCACGAAGTAGATTATAAGAGCTAATTTGCATAGATCAACAAATTGGAGATTAATAATTTGCTTCTAGGAGTGCCAGTTCACATTCAGTTTTGGGGTCTTACGTGCCTCATAACAACTTGGGATGACCAATAAAACGTGGGTGGCTGCCAGTGACGAATCGATTCGATTTTGGTGAAGATCCAGATACAATAATTTTTTAAGTGATTCTTCATTGAAAGATGTGGCCAACAATGACATATCGTGTGATATTTCAAAAAGGCTACTTAACCGTCTACATGTCCCTGCTTGAATTCTTCGAAACACTAGAATTCACCGCACAGCCAGCTCTATCATCTCTGTAGTATAAGCATGCTAAGTTCAAGTTGTATATCTATATCAACCAGGCATGCAAACAGATTAGGAGGCCCCGATGCAATGTTTGCTACCTGAACTGGCCTACTTTCTCAAGTCTAGATATTAACTTGACAATGATTTTTTTTTTTTTGCAAAATTCTCTCTTGTTTGAAATATCCTTATTATGGAATGTGTATCAATGTTGTAAAATGCTGATTTTTTTTTTCTTCTTCAAGAAAGGCCACATTTTTTGAATTTTACCCTGACCAGAGAAAGCTTGCCATTTCTATACTTGAAATGGCATTATAATTTCTCTTAATGGGGAAGTGTACATTTCATTTGTCATATAATATCCAGCACTGTGCTGACTTCATGGGCTGGCAGGAAGGCTAGACTATGTTCACGCACCTCCGATCTGTCGAGCCTGCGTTAGAACCTCAAAGCCAGCTACAAACTACCACCCTGGTGTTTTGCTGGGCGACGCATGGCACCATCCATCAGAGGGGCATTGAGCCGGAGGACTCGTCCGCCGTTGATTGCATCGGTCGTTGATGGACATTAAACATTCCACGGTATTTTTTTGTAAAGAGCAGGCGAGTTGTCGCAAATTCCTGCCCAAATCGCCTTCAGTCCAACACCAGGCCTGGGCAGCAGGCGTTGACAGACCCCACAAAAGCTCCTAGCCGACCCCACAAGATGGTGATAATTCTTGGGTTAATAGTAGTAGTCCCTCAATCAATTGGCATTGCAACCTGTCAAACATTATCCTATGTCCAAAGGTTTTAAATTTCAATTTCTGTTTACTTGTACCAACTAGATGGTATTCATAGAATACTTACCCTGCGCAGTCAACTTGGTGTGAGCCAACTCTTCTATTTTTGAACGTTTCTTTTTTTATTATTATTCAATATGGCTGCCAGACCACGTGCGCGATGACATCATAAATTTATATTCTCTAAATAATTGTTGCATAGATCACGCCCAATAAATTTCAAACTGATCAGACTAAGCGTTGTCCCTGTCGAATTATGACGTCATAATTATGGCACCAATGACGTTATGGTTAACAACACCTATTCCCCATTTGGAGTTATTTACAATGAGCCACGTTTCAATTTTTTGAGATGCTGACATGGCACACACTTTACTTTAGTGAAATGCAGACACAAATGTTATATTTTCGTCAAAAATCGTCGGAATTTCGCCAAATCTGTTCTGGTCATGTGTTAATATACCTCAGCAATTGACAAATCTGAAATCAGAATTTTATTTGAGGTCAAAATGACCCCGTGAGTTCGCTCCCTACTTTGCCTGCTCGTCATGTGCGGTGTGATAATTAATTCCATGCCCACCGCAGAAGACTCTTCTTCTTCACGCAATAACAACTTCTAGCTTCCAGACCGTACATCGAATCATCTTGAAATTTTGCAAACTTGTTACACTTCATTACCTCTCCTATAATATAAAGTTTCACGACGATCAATGAAGTGGTGCAAGAGTTATACGAATTTTTAAAAAATATTTACGTTTAATTATTTATATCTGCCAAACCACGTCACCTATCGCAAATTCCAAAAGGTCATTTTGGTAGATTGATATGCTGAACACATCTGTGAAGTTTCTCCTCGATAGGATCAAAAATGAGGAAGGAGCTAGGTTTTAAAAGTTTATGCTTAAAAACGTCATAACTCCGAAACCATGTGATGCATGATGTCATGCTTGTTGACTTTTTTGTTCGTCATGGGTATGCGATTCTGCCTGCAAAGTTTGGCCTCGATCTGTTCAGTCGTTTTGGAGAAAATTGGATTTTAGTGGTTTTTCAGGCTTTTCACTCAAAACAATATGGCGGCCGAACCACGTGACCTACGACGTCATTATAATTTTATTTCTGCATCAATTTATACCGAAAATATGCTCAAGAAATTTCATCCTGATTGGATAAAGGTTTTTACTTGTCGAATGATGACGTCATAACGGCGGCACCTATGATGTCATCATTCACATATGTCATTCCGCATGGAGAGTTCTTTGCAATGAGACCTGTCTCAATTATTTCTGTGCAGGGGTTTTTGAGATATAGAGGTGCAAAGTTTTTTGTTTTTTTCCAAGATGACGCCCATACCACGTGACTTGTGACATCATATTCACTAAAATATTCTACAGGGGGAGGCCCTCCTATGCTGAAAATTTCATGTCAATCGGACCAACGGTTGCCGAGAAAATGAATTTTTTAAATGCTGACACGGCACACACTTTACTTTACTGAAATGCAGACACGCACATACGTACGTAGATGAATGCTTAACCCTGCTTTTCGCTTCGCGAGCGCAGGGTATCTATGATATGACACAAGTGGCCGGTGCTGCACAGCAAAGTATGCATGGTGATCCAGATGAATGCAACATGTTGACACAGATTTTCTTATACAGTAATGCAAAGACTTGATGAACTGCATTTCTTTAGAGCACTTTATATTTAGCTTTTTATTTTCTTGTTCCTGAACTTTGTGGTGAATTATTTGCATTTTGTGTATTTATGATGAAATTGGTGGAGTAATTGTACACGTAGACTGAAACTTAGTGAGTGACGAGTTTGTGTATCTGATACGCTACATTGCTGTAATTCTCGGTACGATGGATTTCAGGAAGCTAGTTGGTTCGTGGGAAATGAGTTGTGCTTCTTGCAAGGCTGGTCTTGCCCACATGATGGTGCATTTTTTCTGTCATGTCTGCTAGTTGTGCAAATAAATACGCTTTTATTTTGGATACACAGTAAAAAAATATTCTTTAGACATTAAACAAAACCCAATAAACAACTGGATGAACAAATTCCGTTGACGGTATTGTGTAGTGTGTCAGGCTCATAGACTATCTTGACTTTTTATATTACGAGCCGTTTACCCACCCTATGGGTGTGTGTAGAAATGTTGGTGGTGTTCTCCTCCTCTGTCCTTTTATAAGGGGTGAGATCTGATGGCACCAAGCTTCTGCCCTGCCTTGACCACAATTCTCCTCCACTCTCCGATGTCGTCAGCCAATCTCTCTCCACCCACCTTACTGATATCCCTCTTCACACAATCCTCCCATCTGAACCGCAGTCTACCTCTTTTCCTCTTACCTGATTCCCTCAACCTATTCACTCTTTTTGCCATTCTCGGTTCTTCCATCCACACCAAATGTCCAGCCCATCTCAGCCAGGATTTGACCAATCTCTCCATCAAGCTCATCTGCACACCAAAGTTCAACTTCAATTGATTAAAGGAAGAATTAACAATTATTTCATGAAAAAATAATTAAGTAATGCGTACAACCATGACACAGGTATCCATTAGCCACATACTTCAGAGACACAAGTCCACTTACCATGTTCATTGCAGTGCATACAAAACAAAGATCTCAGGATGGCACAGGGTGCACAAGATCTACAAACATATCTCACTTACATGCAGAAACAAAAGTACTTCCAATAATTGCAATCCACCTAAATATCAAGGCACTTAACTCATCGTCTCTGCAGCTCAACATCGCTCTCATCCATGTCACTCTATGACAACCCATCTTCCACCCCAATGACATATGAAATGTACAATCGCTCACCATTACTCTCGTATCCTTGATATTGTTACGGATCTGGGGGACGGCACTCCCATTAGCAATGGGGGGGGGGGGGGGGTCAATCCCCTTGTCCTGTTAAGCTGGCCGTCCGACCGGTCCTGGGGGTATGACGTCACTTCCGGTCGATGGTAAGTAGGGTTGTAAGCCCAATTTGTCTTAATACCTAAGTACTACCACTGGCCGTAAGCGAGGAAATACTCCCACCCAGGCCGCAGCGTGATTGGATTGCGCCGAGCAAAGCGAGCTGCGACTCGGGCCGTTATCAAGAGACTAAACCCGATTATAAAGTGTTGGCCAAATCGTGCCACAGGTACTCAATCGAAAGAAAGGACTAAAGTGATCGGGGGAGAATGAAACCAAAGAATAAGAAGGAACAGGTGTAATTTATTAATTATGTACAAAACCAAAGAAGAATATGAAATGAAAGTAATATATAGAAGAAGAAGGAGAAGAAGACACAGGGCAGCCTTAAGCAGTCTTATGTTACCAACGCCCAGGACAGACAAACAGACTTACACGAAAGGGGAATAGCAGGCAGGAATGACTGGATGAAGGAGAAGGGTCCGTGTGGGACAGCAGGGCTGGAAGATTCGGGGGAAGGCACAGCAAGGAGGTCCGCTCCAGGTCCACGCTCCGGGCTGGAAGCGAACAGCCAGCGGCAGCTTCACGTATTTGGTTTCACACACGGTCGGACAATGTCAATTGACTACTGTATTGTTGTCGCCGTCACGGACCCACTCTGCTGCCTCACGATCCAGCGGTATCCTCGCCTGGTACCTCCCTCATCTGCTGGATCACGTCTCTCTCTTGAAGCAGTCCATTGCAGCCGCTTTTATTGCTTGTGTTGGAATCGATGCGCGCTTCATAGAGCCACGCCCGCGATGGTACCTCGCCAGCCCTGGTTGGTCGGTAAGGGCTTGCTGACTCCACCTCCGATGATGAGTCGACTTGCCACACCTTGTTCTGGCGGCTCCGCCCCCTTCTTCCTCGGCTTTGACCGCATGGCTAATGGCGGTTTGGGGCCAACAACCACATCAAGGCAAGGAGCAGCGAACGCTGCTGGCAAACGAAGTACTGGGGCCTATCTTATTTGATTAATGCAACGCAGATTCAACTATTGGGAACAGATCCTTAACTGAAACACACAATAATGAAATAACTACGGAGAGGTCCAATGGTTCGCTATGTGTTGTACATGGACTAACTAGGGTGTGATCTTTAACAAGCCAATTGATGGGGATATTTACAGGGGAACGTTTATAAGGGAAACATTTACTAAAATTTACGAGTGAAGGTTCTAAAAACCGTAACAATATTATAGCTCCTCCAATACCCCCATAAAACACCTTCTTGTGCCATCACATTCACAACTATCATTACAGAATATAGAACGTTGCTCATCCCCCAATAACATCCTCAGACACAAACACCCCCACCCCAACCAAATTCACTCTTCTGAAGCTACACGTAGTCGTGAAAGGAGAGTCCATATGGCTTGAGTCCAGTGTGGATACCACGCATCCTTTGTGCATTGTGCATGAGGCAATATAAGGGTATGTGACCTTTGTTCAATAAACTTGCAGACAGTATTTATGATACCGGTACTTATATATGTATACAACACACAACAACATGCATTTTAAGGCCATTTTCCCTGCAAGAGCGGGGGTTAGCCTTGCGGTCCCCGTGACAATCTTCTCCATTTTGCCCTATTTTCTGCATCTCCCCTTGTTTAACCCCCTTACCCGCATTTCTTCTTCGACCATCTTTAGCCAAGTCTTTCTCGGTCTTCCCCATCCTCTACTTCCTTCTACATTCATTTCCATCACACTTCTCAACCAGTCACTTTCATCCTTCCTCAACACATGACCAAACCATCTCAAACTGTTCCTCTTCACAGCATCAATCACAGGCTATATTCCCATCATCTTTCGCAATTCATCATTTGTCTTCCTCTCTCTCAACGATACACCACACTTCCACCGAACCATTCGCATTTCCACCCTTTCCAGCCTTCGTTGCTCCTCTACATTCATTACCCATGTCTCGCTCCCATAAATCATAACACTTCTCATACATGCAGCATACACCTTTCCCTTCAGCTTCAACGACACTCCCCTCCTCGTCAGCACGCCACTCAGTTCTCGAAACTTCTTCCATGCACATCTCACTCAAGCAACCGTTGCCGAGTCTGATCCACCTTCTCCATTCAGCAAGTCTCCGAGGTAACAAAATGTTTTCATACCTTCCAGCTTCACGCCGTCTCCAAGATCCAACTCAACATTTCCTCCATCTGCAGCTCCCTCTATGCACACCTTACACTTGAATGTAGCTGCCACACTGGTTAATGACCCTCTCAAACCACTACATTTTTGATGAACCCACTCAGCGCACATTGTGCATTGAATGGAATTCACTCCGACACCCTTCCTGCACACAGCACACGGCCACTTCCCAGTTTTTTCCACCTCACCACATGCTTTACCACTTGCCATCACCTTCGTTTTTCTGATATTTACCTTCAGACCTTTTGTCTCCATACATTCCTTCCACTTGTTCATCTTCTCCTTCAGTCCATCCATACTTTCTGCAATCAATACCAGATCATCTGCATACAACAACTCCCACGGTAAACCCTCCTTTATGTTCCGAGCCAGCACCTCCATCACAGCTACAAATAGTAGTGGACTTAGTACTGACCCCTGATGCACTCCCACCTTCACCTCAAACTCACCACTGTTCCCGTCCTTCGTCCTTACAGCTGTGTGCGCTCTTTTGGACATTGCTATCACTACTCTGATCAACCATTCCTCCACTCCTAACTTCCTCAATGCCCATGTCACTACTTCACGTGGAACCCTATCGAATGCTTTCTCCAGATCAACAAACCCAAGAAACAACTTCTTCCTCTTCTCCATGTACTTCTCCTGCAACTGCCTCACAATAAAAAGCACGTCTGTCGTTCCTCTTCCTGGCATAAATCCAAACTGCATTTCGTCAATCTTCACTTTCTTCCTTATCCTCCTCTCCAACACCCTTTCCAATACCTTCATTCCATGCTCCAATAACTTTATCGCTCGATACGAGCCACAGTCCAGAGGGTCACCTTTCCCCTTGTATAGAGGGACGAGGGTACTCGGTTCCCAAGCCATTGGAATGCGGCCTTCTTTCACCACCAAATTGCAGATCTCTGTCATTGTCTTCACACCCCAATTTCCTGCTGCCTTCAACATATCTCCCACAACTCCCGTCGGCCCTCCCGCTTTTCTACTCTTCATTGCTTCTATAGCTTCCTCAACTTCTTTCTCGGTTATCCTCTCTGTCGGTCCTAAAACAGGGTTACTCTCTATGTTGCCATCCCATTGATTCTCTGCATTCAACAGTATTTCCATATATCTCTTCCATCTTCCTTTAATTCCATCTGGGTCCACAACGATTTGTCCCACTTCATCCTTCAAGCAACTCACCCACATCACATCACACCTCTCTTTTGCTATCTGCGTTGCAATCCTGAATACCGCTCTCTGACCCTCTTCCAAATCCAAGCGTTCTCCGAACATTTTCCTACATGCCGCCTGCGCCTTTGCTACCTCTTTCTTTGCAGCCTTCTTGGCTGCCTTATAATTTTCATGCTCTGCCTTTTCTGCCCCCATACCCTTTGCCTTCTGCCACTCCTTGAACATCTTCCTCTTCTCATCAATCCTCTTTCCAACTTCATCATCCCACCACCATGTTTCCGAGTGCCTCGGTGGTCCTTCTGTCCATCCACATACCTCACCAACGGCTCCCAACAGACTATCTTTCATTGACATCCAACCACTTTCAAGCTAAACCACATCATCCTCTACCATACTCAACCTCTCTTTAAATGCCTCCCTCACTGTCACCTCTTTCAACCTCCACACGTTCATTCTCGGTTGGTACTTCACCCGCCGAGCTCCCCTCGCACCTTTCACCCTTATGTCGCAGACAACCAAGTGGTGCTGTGAAACAGCCTCCTCCCCCGGGATCACCTTTGTGTCCCGGAGGTGCCCCTATCTCGCCTACGCACCATCAGGTAGTCAACGGTTGTCGTCGACCCACCTGACGTGTATGTAACAAGCTTATTATCCTCTTTCTGGAACTGAGTATTACAAATCAACAAATCAGCTCCATCAGCAAACTCCAAAATCCTTTCACCTTCTCCATTTCTCACACAATATCCGTAACCCCCATGAACTCCCTCAAAACCGTCCATACTCCTTCCCACATGGCCATTTAGGTCTCCTCCTACCACAACAACTTACTCATCTTTCACGTTTTCCATCAGCTTCTCTATTGCACACCAGAACTTGTCCTTCTCTTCATCGCTCCGACCAACCTGTGTAGCATATCCCGAGATGACGTTCACCAAGAGCTTTCCAATCATCATTTTCACCATCGTCAACCTTTCACTCACTCTAGTCACACTCACCACACTGTCTACAAACTCCTCAGAAAACAGGACACCAACACCATTCACACGCTTCTGGGCACCCTTGCCACACAAACTTGTATTTCTGTCCCTGCCTACCCTTCACCATTCTCACACCACTTCCCTTCCATATCGTCTCCTGCACATAACATATGTCCACTCTATGTTTTAGATTCTTATTTTATTCTTTTATTATTCTTATTGATTATACTTTTATATATATATATATATATATATATATGTATAAAACAAATATACATACATATATATATATATTCTAGCTTGGCTCGGGTCACGACACCTCACCCCCGTATAATTCAAAACATCTCACCCTCACATAATTCAAAACATCTCACCCTCACATAATTCAAAACACCTCCCCACCACATAATTCAAAACACCTCACCACCACGTAATTCAAAACATCTCACCCTCACATAATTCAAAACACGTCACCACCATGTAATTCATAACATCTCACCACCACATAATTCAAAACACCTCACCACCATGTAATTCAAAACACCTCACCCCCGTGTAATTCAAAACATCTCACCCTCACATAATTCAAAACATCTCACCCTCACATAATTCAAAACACCTCACCACCACGTAATTCAAAACACCTCCCCACCACGTTATTCAAAACATCTCACCACCACATAATTCAAAACACCTCACCACCAAGTAATTCAAAACACCTCACCACCATGTAATTCAAAACATCTCACCACCACGTAATTCAAAACATCTCACCCCCACATAATTCAAAACACCTCACTACCAAGTAATTCAAAACACCTCACCACCACGTAATTCAAAACACCTCAGAACCATGTAATTCAAAACATCTCACCACCACATAATTCAAAACACCTCACCACCACGTAATTCAAAACACCTCACCACCATGTAATTCAAAACACCTCAGAACCATGTAATTCAAAACACCTCAGAACCATGTAATTCAAAACATCTCACCACCACATAATTCAAAACACCTCACCACCACGTAATTCAAAACACCTCACCACCACGTAATTCAAAACACCTTACCACCACGTAATTCAAAACACCTCACCACCACGTAATTCAAAACACCTCACCACCACGTAATTCAAAACACCTCACCACCACGTAATTCAAAACACCTCACCACCACGTAATTCAAAACATCTCACCACCACATAATTCAAAACATCTCACCACCGCATAATTCAAAACACCTCACCACCACGTAATTCAAAACATCTCACCACCACGTAATTCAAAACATCTCACCACCACGTAATTCAAAACACCTCACCACCACGTAATTCAAAACATCTCACCACCACATAATTCAAAACATCTCACCACCGCATAATTCAAAACACCTCACTACCACGTAATTCAAAACATCTCACCACCACGTAATTCAAAACACCTCACCACCACGTAATTCAAAACACCTCACCACCACGTAATTCAAAACATCTCACCACCACATAATTCAAAACATCTCACCACCGCATAATTCAAAACACCTCACCACCACGTAATTCAAAACATCTCACCACCACGTAATTCAAAACATCTCACCACCACGTAATTCAAAACATGTCACCACCACGTAGTTCAAAACACCTCAGAACCATGTAATTCAAAACATCTCACCACCACGTGATTCAAAACACCTCACCACCATGTGATTCAAAACACCTCACCAACAATGTTATTAAAAACACTTCACAACCACGGAAACAAAAGTTTGAGAGAGTAGTTCAGTGACAACACAGACACTGCCCAGATATGTAAATATATAGATAAATGACTGTACCTGAGTTGCTGTTTTGTCATGGTTTATACGAATCATAATACAAACAATTATTTTGCACAAATGCATTTGTAATATACCTGATATTACATTTTATAAACAATTGAAGTTGAAGATTTAAGTTAAAAAAAAAAAAATCAAATTTTTTCAAAAAAATAAAACATTTCTTTTTCAAATATTTTCTAAAACATATACCCTTAGGACAGACCCACGGGAGAGGGAGGTGCATACCTGAAGTTTGGTACGATTTCACAAAAGTGTAAGGGAGTAGTTCAGTGACAAGCCAACACAACACAACACAATACAGACACTGCACCTTCTCCAGGTTGAACCACCATGTACAAAATTTAACTTTTTCTCAGGTCGTAGAAATACGAGATGTTAAGAAACAAATTGTCATAGTGTATTCACGGTTCAAACCGATCTCGAGTCAAGTGCTCTGATGGCAACATGAAGTGTGTTGACTCAAACTTTGTTCGTACTTGAAACAATTCTTTAAATTCGTTGCTACAAATTGTCTGTTTTGCTGTGCGCGTTGCTCGTGGTCCGAGCTTATAAGCACGCTGACGCTTTGCTCTGGAACCTTGAATGGCTTTGCAAATGGCCACCAAAATAAAGCATACCAACTTAATTTGCCAGTCTTTGGACATCGTTAAAGCTTATTATGAACTTTGCCAACTTTATTGATAGCTTAATGGATGTTTTGTCTTTAAAAGTTTACTTTATTGATCTCGATTGTTTTTTTTGGCTTCACAGTGGAGCTCCTTTCTCTTGAAATGCCCTATAAAGTCCCTTCCCGTTTACATTGGAGAGGCTTGTGCACCAGGCAACCTCAAGTTTCCTTTTTTTTTTTGTATTTAGCTTTAATCACACCTTTGGGTGATGAGACCAAACCGTGGATCATTTATTTAATTTTAACCGTTGTGAATTGCAAAATATTGACTGTGGTTAACTTAAAGAAAAATTCGCTTGGGGGGCATCAATGGACCATCAACGCAGCTGCTACTGCAGCCATTGTTTGGCTGCTTAGCCTGGAGTTGGATTATGAGTTGCTATTTGTAAAGTCGTACACAAGAAGAAGACCAATGCATGCATTGGTGAAAGTGCACTTCATTTTGGTTAAGCACAGCAAGCTGTTGTCATCAAACACATGTTTGAAGATGTTCATACTATATTTTGAATAGTAGGCCATTTTGTGCCATTCTTTGGACCAAATTGCCAATCCGTGCATCGTAATTCTCAACTGGGAGAATTGCTTGATTTGGCAGCACCTGATGTCATCATAGTATTGATGAAAACCATAATAAATCTGTTTATGTTACAAGGAGACGATTCAAATGGGAGGTGAGAGGGCAGATGGGGAATGGCAACAATTCGTTGTTTGAAGATCTCATAAATTCAAAACCCAGGACTTGAAGGTTGTCAGTAAATTATTTAAATGGGTTGTTGTGAAACGTAATTTGTTTACAGAGACTGCATGTTTGTTTGATTTGTGCATTCATGGCTACTTAATCGCAGTTTGAGAATGAGAACTGTTGTTGTACCTGCCAACGAATTACCAAAGTTCTTTGTTCTGCCAATTTACCAAGCGAGTTCTCAGAATGGAGTGGTGTCGTGTGAAGTGGAACTCTGCGAAGCAGGTCGCTCAGTTTACCTGGCGGAAGCTATAGCTGATTGTTGATGTACCAAAGTGCTCCACCCTGTGATGAGTCACTACTCTCACAAATTTTGTTTGTTTGCATCACTGATAGTTATGAAAGTGTGGGCCGAACCACAAATGTGACCACACGTTGTAAGAGCGAACGCCTCTGCTCCGATTTGTTGTTCGGAGAAGCTGGTTCATCCCCCTCGTTGGTATTCAGTGGCTCCTTGGCCGTTCTGCTTGTCCCTATAGAAAGGAATGAACCCTGTTTTGAAGAGCGGGACTGTTGTTTATCGTTTTGAAGCGAATTTGAACTGAACGTACTCATTTGTCCATTGTAACCTCGTCTCTCTGCTTTGTCTCAGCCGTTGTTAGGTTTTCGAGTACCATTGGTAAGTCATTTTAATTCTTGGACTTGCTTGCAGCTAAATTATATTAACTGATCAGGCATGACCTGAGTTGGATCTTTGTGGGAATTTGTTTATCTCTTTTCAAACAACTTTATATGGTGTGATGTTGACTTTTATTGTCTCAAGAATTGAATTATTTTTGAGTGTGGGGAAAAAAAAAAAAGTAAGTGCTTTGTCATATCTATACCAGATCATATCTATGCAGTATATACAATATACATATATGTATATGTGTGTATGTATGTATATATA